>NC_135805.1:96098602-96406039 GCF_964213995.1 Mustelus asterias
TCCGGAGCCTCCGGAGCCTCTCCTCCGGAGCCTTCAACATGTCATTGATGAAGACGAACATCTCGCCAAGGCCATCCCCACACCCCCACTTCTTGCCTTCAAACAACCGCACAACCTCAAACAGACTATTGTCCGCAGCAAACTACCCAGCCTTCAGGAGAACAGCGACCATGACACCACACAACCCTGCCACAGCAACCTCTGCAAGACATGCCGGATCATCGACACAGATGCCATCATCTCACGTGAGGACACCATCCACCAGGTACACGGTACATACTCTTGCAATTCGGTCAACGTTGTCTACCTGATACGCTGCAAGAAAGGATGTCCCGAGGCATGGTACATTGGGGAAACTATGCAGACGCTGCGACAACGGATGAATGAACACCGCTCGACAATCACCAGGCAAGACTGCTCTCTTCCTGTTGGGGAGCACTTCAACGGTCACGGGCATTTGGCCTCTGATATTCGGGTAAGCGTTCTCCAAGGCGGCCTTCGCGACACACGACAGCGCAGAGTCGCTGAGCAGAAACTGATAGCCAAGTTCCGCACACACGAGGACGGCCTCAACCGGGATATTGAGTTCATGTCACACTATTTGTAACCCCCACAGTTGCCTAGGACTGCAGAGTTTCACTGGCTGTCTTGTCTGGAGACAATACTCATCTTTTTAGCCTGTCTTGATGCTCTCTCCACTCACATTGTTTTGTTTCTTAAAGACTTGATTAGTTGTAAGTATTCGCATTCCAACCATTATTCATGTAAATTGAGTTTGTGTCTTTATATGCTCTGTTTGTGAACAGAATTCCCACTCACCTGAAGAAGGGGCTTAGAGCTCCGAAAGCTTGTGTGGCTTTTGCTACCAAATAAACCTGTTGGACTTTAACCTGGTGTTGTTAAAACTTCTTACATCACCTGTAAGGACAGAAAAGAGCTGATGTTTCGAGTCCAGACGACCCTTTGTCAAAGCTTTTCTCTCTCTTTTCTCTCCTTACAGATGCTGCCAGACCTGCTGAGATTTTCCAGCATTTTCTCTTTTAATTACAGTTAAGTATTTAGGATAATTAATTAAGAGGGTCGAGTGGAGGATACTAACATGAAAGGAATCCCAAGTTATATTAAATAGAAATCTGGTTTCCAGAAGTATTAAGTTCGGAACAAATAAAGGGGTATTTAAGAGATGAAGCATATACATTACATAAGGGGTATACACATGTTTATATAAGTGGTGTCACATCTTTCCTGACAGCATGATCTATGTGTATGACATGGAGGTTGGGCAGAAGCGAAGAATCTGTTTTTTCCTTCACAGATAAATACACATGGATGTTCACAAGATGGTGCTATTACGAACAGATTCTGAATTGAATGGCAGGAGTGTTGAAGCTGTTTGTCAGCAGGAAGTGGTCAGTGGCCAATGTAGATGGAGACAAGGAGTCTGTGAGGTCTGCAGATGGAACAGAGCAGACTGTGAAGCCACTGTTGAAGTTAAGCTGTCAGTACGTGGGGAAGCAGAGAGATTCTGGGCCGGAATGTGGGCTGCAGATGAGGGAAGAGGTCTGTAAGGACTCGGTCATGTACTTAGATCACATTGTTGATGGTGAAAGGTTGCATAAAACACCAAAGAAGCTAGGAGCCATAATGAAGGTGCTGAGACCAGAAAACAGGGCCCAGCTGAGATATTTCCTGGGGCTCATAAACTATTGTGGCAAATTTGTGCCTGCCTTGATGACAGTATTGAAACCTCTGCATTGTTGATGAAGGGGCAGGTGTGCCAGTGGGCGCTGGAGTGTGAAAATGCTTTCCAAGCAACGAAAGAGGCATTGAAAGAGTGCTGGTTCTTAGTTCATCTTAACCCCAAGTTACCTCTGCAGCTGGTCTGTGATGCATTGCTGTATGGCCTCGGAGCAGTGATATCCCATGTGGTGCCCATTGGAGAAGAGAGGCCCATTGTATTTGTGTCGAAATCCCACTCGAAGGTGGAAGAGAACTACGTGCAAATAGAAAAGGAGGCACGAAGCATCATTTTTGGCGTTTCCAAGTTTCACCACTATCTGTATGGCAGGAAGTTTGTCTTGCTGACGGACCACAGATCGCTGACCAAGATTCTAGGACCGCACTTGGAGACTCCATCTATGACTGCAGCTCAATTGTAGAAGTGGGTATTGATATTGTCAGGCCATCGTATGAAATTCGTTATCGCCAGTCAGATCAACATGCAAATGCAGATGCCTTATCCAGGCTGCTGTTGCATTGTCACAAAGAGGTTCTGAATGCAGTTTTCCAGATCATATATTTCTTGCAAGGTGATAAGGTATCGATTTATAGCTGCTAAGGTGAAAAAGGCTACAAGAAAAGATCCCATACTGATTCAAGTAGACAACCTGGTCCACAAGGGGAGGATAAGACAACTGAGGCCATATTTAAACCGGCAGTGGGGGTAAAGCGATGGCCTAGTGGTATGATCGCTAGACTATTAATCCAAAAATGTTCTTGGGACCTGGGTTCGAATCCCACCACTGCAGATGGTGGAATATGAATTCAATAAAAAATATCTGGAATTAAGAATCTACTGATGACCATGAAACCATTTTCAATTGTTGGAAAACCCATCTGGTTCACTGATGTCTGTCCTTGTCTGGTCCGACCTACATGTGACTCCAGATCCATTGACTCTGTCTACACTTCCCACTGCCTTGGCAAAGCAGCCAGCATAATTAAGGACCACACGCACCCTGGACATTCTATCTTTCATCTTCTACCATCAGGAAAAAGATACAAAATTCTGAGGTCACGTACCAACCGACTCAAGAACAGCTTCTTCCCTGCTGCTGTCAGACTTTTGAATGGATTTACCTTGCATTAAGTTGATCTTTCTCTACACCCTATCTATGACTGTAACACTACATTCTGCATTCTCTTGTTTCCTTCTCTATGAATGGTATGCTTTGTCTGTATAGCGTGCAAGAAACAATACTTTTCACTGTATGTTAATACATGTGACAATAATAAATCAAATCAAATCAAAGATCCACAGCAATGTGGATGACACTCAACTGCCCTTGGACAACGAGGGATGGACAATAAATGCTGGTCCGCCAGTGATGCCCATGTCCCACGAATGAATAAAAAAATTGTTGGTGCAGGACAATTGTTTGTTGTGGGGTATGCGGGTCGTCATTCCCCAGTCCTTGAGAAAGAAAGTGTTGGAGCAATCGCACCAAGGGCACCCGGGGCGGAGCGGATGAAATAGAGATGGCTCGCAGCTAGATGTGGTGGCCGAGGACCGATGCCTGCATTGATGAGAAGGTGGACGCAACATTTTGTCGTATGCCAAGATCTGGAAGTCACCAATTGTGTCATCATTGCACCATGGGAATGGCCAAATGGGCCTGGGGAGCAGGCCCACATAGATTTTGTGGGACCAGGTGAAGGCTAGATGTTGCTGGTGGTCATTGACACACACACAAAGTGGCCAGAAGTCTCTGGCTGCGCTCGCCCCAAAACTGGAGAATCCCACCCAAGGTCAATGGACCTTTGCGTGGTCTGCCCTCCCCGCCTGCTATGATTCCCATGGCGGGCGGGACAGGAGAATTCCCCCTGATATGTAAGAAATTGATGACCACAAAAGTAACCCTGGACAAGCTCGATGGTTTGGATATCCAGGATGTGGAGATGCCGGCGTTGGACTGGGGTAAACACAGTAAGAAGTTTAACAACACCAGGTTAAAGTCCAACAGGTTTATTTGGTAGCAAAAGCCACACAAGCTTGTGTGGCTTTTGCTACCAAATAAACCTGTTGGACTTTAACCTGGTGTTGTTAAACTTCTTATTGGATATCCAGACCAGGTTATAAGTGACAACAGACCGCCGCTCATGTCGCGGGACTTTGAGGAGTACATGGAGTTGCATGGCGTTCGCCATGTACAGTCTGTACCTACCGCCCAGAGACGAATGGGTGAGCAGAGTGTTTTGTACAATCCTTGGAGGCTTTATGGGGGGCAAGGGTCATCGATGCGAAGATTGAACCAGTTCTTGAGCGTTTCCAGGAACACCCTGCGTGCAACAACAAAATGCTTCCCAGTGGCATTGGTGTTTGGGACACAGTTGTGTACAAATTGAGGCCTGATGAGACTTGACAAGTGGTGGAGAGGAACCAGGAGGCGCAGATAGGCCATCGAGTCGAACATGCCAAGCTGAGGGCATTTCAGAAGGGTGAATGGGAACTGTTCAGAAACTACGTTTTGGGGGGGAAGTGGGTACCGGATGCAATTGTAGCAAAGACAGAGCCATTGTCGTACACAATGGAACTCGAAACAAATTAGTGTGGCGCTGACATGCAGATCAACTGTTGGCTGCCCCATGTCAAGTGGTGAGGACCCCACCTATAAGGTTGGAGGTGTTCCGAATGACGCTAGTGGAGGTACCAGGAGAGGGAGTCGATAATCCTCCACTCTCGGGGGGAGCCGGAGTCTTGACATTGGTGACAGATGATGTGCGGGAAGAGGAGCCACCATTGGTGGCGTTGTCAAGTCCACATTCACCAGAGAGAGATCTAAGGCTGGTTCCAGCTCCCAGGAAACAACCCCCATGAGATCGTCGTTCCCCCTGACAGGTTGATCATGTCAATGTAGGATGGATGTCGGGGTGGGGAATGAACTCGACTGTATCGTATTCTAAACAGACTGTGGGTTCTTCACCAAGTACCTATATTATGTAAAAAGGAAAATAATGTATAATTGTATGTAAATAGTTTTAGTATACTGTCAATATATAGGGATTGTTTCGGGGGGGAGCGTTATGTATGTAGGGGCATAATCCTTTTAAGGGAACAGGTCATGTGAGCAGGTATGTGGGAGGAGCTGACTGGGAACTGCCCTGAGTTGACAGTCAACATCTTTTGGAGCGAGTAGACTGAATAAATGTGTCCCCTGATACCTGGCTGTGGAGTAGTTCTTGAGGAGAAGTCTCCGTACTGAGATTTAACAACTTCCCTCTGGCATAGGTCATTGGATATCATTTCATAGCTTTTTCCCAGGGTGGAAGAATCAATTACTAGGGGGCACAGGTTTAAGGTGCGAGGGGCAAGGTTTAAAGGAGATGTACGAGGCAAATTTTTTTACACAGAGAGTGGTGGGTGCCTGGAACTCGTTGCTGGGGGAGGTAGTGGAAGCAGATATGATAGTGACTTTTAAGGGGTGTCTGGACAAATACATAAATAGGATGGGAATAGAGGGATATGGTCCCCGAAAGGGTAACGGGTTTTAGTTCAGTCGGGCAGCCATGGTCAGTGCAGGCTTGGAGGGCCGAAGGGCCTGTTCCTGTGCTGTAATTTTCTTTGTTCTTTGTATGATGTGGTCTTGGCTTCCGGTGGATGTATTTCAAGCAGCAGCCAACACCTCCCTGGTGACATTGTTGACCAAAAGAGCTGCTGGCCTGTGATTGTCTGACAGTTCTCAGTGAGCGGGACTTTCCATCCTGGGGTAGAGATCTCACAAAAATGCTCATTAGTGACCTTGCAACTGCCTGATTGGCTCATAATACTGCGGGCTGTGAGGTCAGAAACCCAACTGAAAAACAAATGCTGAGATTGTTCACAATTGACTCCGACAGAAAATAACGAGTGAAGGGGAGGGTGAAATGGAAATTGAATAATTAAGGATTGTGATGGGAAGCAAAGATGAATGGTTATTACCTTCTCCTCTATGTTGACTGTGAGAAAATCAGTCTCATCCAGGTCTGGGTGCCAGACCAACAAACTGACAGCTCAAGTGCAGTGAAGGGATCAAGAGAAGTAGTGGATAAATATATTTCATCAGCATACATATGGAACCTGCAGCCATGTATTTGGCTGATGTCACAAATGAGCAGCATGTAGTTGAGAAATAGGAGAGGGCAAAGAATAGGTCCTTGGGGCACTCCAGAGGAAGGATGTGGGAGCAGGAAGAGAGGCCAATGTAGGAGATTCTCTGGCTGTGCCTGGAAATAAGGAATAGAAGAGGACCAATGCCCTCAGCTGGAGAATAGAGGAGAAAGGCTTTGGACGAAGATGGTCTGGTTAATTCCACCAAAGGCTGCAGACAGGTTGTTGACGTTAAATCTCACAGGATCCAGGGTGAGGTAGCCAAATGGAATCAAAATTGACTTCATGACAGAAGACAGAGGGTGGTTGTAGGGAGTTGTCTTTCAAACTGGAGGCCTGTGACCAGTGGTGTGCCTCAGGGATCGGTGCTGGGTCCACTGTTATTTGTCATTTATATTAATGATTTGGGTGAGAATTTAGTAGGCATGGTTAATAAGTTTGCAGATGACACCAAGATGATGGTGGCATAGTGGACAGTGAAGACGGTTATCTAGGATTACAAAGGGATCTTGATCAATTGGGCCAGTGGGCTGACGAATGGCAGATGGAGTTTAATTTAGATAAATGCGAGGTGATGCATTTTGGTCGATTGAACCAGGGCAGGACTTACTCAGTTAATGGTAGGGCATTGGGGAGAGTTATAGAACAAAGAGATCTAGGGGTACATTTCATAGCTCCGAGAAAGTGGAGTCACAGGTGGGCAGAATGATGAAGAAGGCATTCGGCGTGCTTGGTTTCATTGGTCAGAACATTGAATACAGGAATTGGGACCTCCTGTTGAAGTTGTACAAGACATTGGTAAGGCCACACTTGGAGTACTGTGTACAGTTCTGGTAACCCTATTATAGAAAGGATATTATTAAACTAGAAAGAGTGCAGAAAAGATTTACTAGGATGCTACCGGTACTTGATGGTTTGAGTTATAAGGAGAGGCTGGATAGACTGGGACTTTTTTCTCTGGAGCGTAGGAGGCTTCGGGGTGATTTTATAGAGGTCTATAAAGTAATGAGCAGCATAGATAGCCAATATCTTTTTCCAAAGTTAGGGGAGTCTAAAACTAGAGGGCATAGGTTTAAGGTAAGAGGGGAGAGATACAAAAGGGTCCAGAGGGGCAATTTTTTCACAGAGAGGATGGTGAGTGCCTGGAACAAGCTGCCAGAGGTAGTAGTAGAGGTGGGTACAATTCTGTCTTTTAAAAAGCGTTTAGACAGTTACATGGGTAAGATGGGTATCAAGGGATATGGGCCAAACATGGGCAATTGGGACTTGCTTTGGGGTTAAAAAAAGGGGCGGCATGAACAAGTTGGGCCAAAGGGCCTGTTTCCATGCTGTAAACCTCTATGATGTGGAGATGCCGGCGTTGGACTTGGGTAAGCACAGTAAGAAGTCTCACAACACCAGGTTAAAGTCCAACAGGTTTATTTGGTAGCAAATACCATAAGCTTTCGGAGCACTGCTCCTTCATCAGATGGAGTGGATATCTGCTCTCAAACAGTGCACAGACACAGAAATCAAGTTATAGAATACTAATTAGAATGCGTATCTCTACAGCCAGCCAGGTCTTAAAGGTACAGACAATGTGGGTGGAGGGAGCATTCAACACAGGTTAAAGAGATGTGTATTGTCTCCAGACAGAACAGCTAGTGAGATTCTACAAGCCCAGGAGGCAAGCTGTGGGGGTTACTGATAATGTGACATAAATCCAACATCCCGGTTTAGGCCGTCCTCATGTGTGCGGAACTTGGCTATCAGTTTCTGCTCAGCGACTCTGCGCTGTCGTGTGTCGTGAAGGCCGCCTTTTGGAGAACGCTTACCTGAAGATCCAAGGCTGAATGCCCGTGACTGCTGTAGGGATACGCATTCTAATTAGTATTCTGTAACTTGATTTCTGTGTCTGTGCACTGTTTGAGAGCAGATATCCACTCCATCTGACGAAGGAGCAGTGTTCCGAAAGCTTATGGTATTTGCTACCAAATAAACCTGTTGGACTTTAACCTGGTGTTGTGAGACTTCTTACTGTGTAAACCTCTATGACAGGTAAGGATTGTGCTCCATGATCATATCAGATTATATAATTTCCAATGTTTCCTGCCATAATTTCCACTCATTAATTTGAAGAAAGCAAAGCAAGTATTGCTGAATTCCATTTGGGGGTTTTGTAATGCATTTCAGTGTAATAGTACAAACAAAGGTGGCACAGTGGTGAGCACTGCTGCTTCACAGCGCCAGGGACCTTGGTTCGATTCACGGCTTGGGTCACTGTCTGTGTGGAGTTTGCATGTTCTTCCCGTGTCTGCGTGGGTTTCCTCCGGGTGCTCCAATTTCCTCACACAATCCGAAAGACATGCTGGTTAGGTGCATTGGCCATGCTGAATTCTCCCTCAGTGTACCCGAACAGGCGCTGGGGTATAGCGACTAGAGGATTTTCACAGTAACTTCATTGCAGCACTAATGTAAGCCTACTTGTGACACTAATAAATAAACTTTAAACAAATTTAGAAAGGCAGGAACAATTGATCCGTTTTACTGTTTAGAATTTATTACCACTATCCATTCAGGTTATTTGTTCACAAAGATTTATGTAAAATGTATCTGTTTTACAAAACCCAAGCAGAAATTTATCCAAATCATTATATTGATTAGTGAGAGTGTACTTTACCACAAAACTGTAAAATTTATTCTCGCGCATTTAATTTGTTGCTCCAGTAGTGTGTTAAAACATGGAATAGAATATCAGATCCTACAGTGATCCGATCTATATTCAACAAAAAAGCACAATGCATCCGCTGTGCCAGTGGGCTGAAACCTTAAGTTCATGCCTTTCAAAAAAGGTCTCATGAAAGTTAAATTCTACAAAATAATGGCTATCCTGTTTTAATCAGGACCTATGGTATCATTAATTCCCTGTGCTTTCAATCAGAATATTATTGCATTTGGACAATTACAATCCATGTGGACAGATGGTGTGAAACCAGTTTCCATGTTGAAAATTTTTTAATGAGATACAATATTATAAATTTAAGAGATGTGAAATGTGTGTGTCTGTGTGTCATGATCCTCACAATAGCTAAATAATCCTCCTCATGAAATGAATCATAATAAGTTAACATGCAGGTACAGCAAGTAATTAGGAGGGCAAAAGATATGTTAGCCTTTAATACAAAGGAGATGGAATGTAAAAGTAGACATGTCTTGTTATAACTGTACAGGAAATTGGTAAGACTGCACCTAGAGTAATGTGCAAAGTTCTAGTCTCCTTATTTAAGAAGGGATATACTTGCAATGAAGGCAGTTCGGAGAAGGTTCATTTAGTTAACTCTTGTGATGAAGGGGTAGTCTAATGAGGAAAGGTTGAGCAGGTTGGGCCTATACTCACTGGATTTTAGAAGAATGAGATGATCTTATTGAAACATATAGGTTTCTGAGGGAACTTGACAGAGTGGATGCAGAGAGGATTGCGGGTGAACATGGAAAGAAGGAGCCGAGTTTAAAATAAGGGGTGTCTCATTTAAGATGGAGTTGAGGAGAAATTTCTTCTTTCAGAGGGTGGTTAATTTTTGGAATTATCTCCCCCAGTGACCAAGCAAGGCTGGGTCATTGACTATATTGAAGGCTAAGTTAAACAGAAATTTAATCTGGAAGTGGGGAGGGGGGGGGCGGGTCAAAGGTTATGGGGAGGGGGAGGCAGGCATGAAAGGGAAATCAAGGCCACAATCAGGTCATGATCTCACTGGCTGAGCAGACTCTAGGGGACAAATAGCCCTCCTCAAGCTCCTTTTCTTATGCTCTTAGCTTCTTAAAAAGCTCTATTTGTTCCATATCCACATCCATATGTATTAGTACATAAATTGCAAATATTATTACAGTAATTTGATTATCATGAAGAATAGAATGTTTTTTTTCCATTTTCATTAATGAATTAAACAACCATTTTGCAAAGTAATAGCACCATAACTTCGGTATTTGATTGATATTCTGTGGTGCTGTAGAGGATTTTTTCCTCCCTGGGTGTTCCCTTCTCTCGAGTCTCCTCCAGCTAACCTCCAGATGGTGGCTAGTGTTGAAAAACAGTGAAATAGGCACTGGCATCCATCTGCTGTCTAACTCATGACAATTTGCCCGGGGATCTTTTCTTTAAAAAAGTGATGATCTGATACATGTTCTGCGGTTATGAATAGGTGTGATAACATTAATGCAGAAAAGATGCTTCAACTTGTGGATAAGACAGTTACTAATGAAATCTATGAGAAATTCAGGAAAAATGTCTACTCAGCATTGGGAGTGTGGAATCACTACTACCTGGAGTGGTTGAAGTGTGGAGAATTTGAAGAGAAGCTAGTGTGATGATACTATGCCTTAAAGAAATGTATTCATATCATGTTTCTTGTAAGGGGTATGTTTGGAATTCAGCTCTTTTGCACGGTGCCGACTTGTCTGCAAAACAGGCAGCTTACATGCTGAGCATGCAGGCTAATGACTGATTTTAGGTAGGGGTGAGTTAATCTGAGTTAATGCATTTTTGTTTATTTTGTTTTTCTCCTGGAGTTTCAGAGTAGAATTTTGATTAGGTTGATTAACAGAGTCCATGTGCCTAAGGAAAGGAGCTGAACTTACAGGGAAAAGCAGGCAGTTACTGTCAGTCTCTGAAAGGAGCTAGAGGTGTCTTTCTCTCCCTACAGGCTGCAGTTTTGGACCTTCTAGGAGAAATAGTTCAGTCTCTCTCTCCAGAGGTGTTCTGGAGGCTCTAGGACTTGCAGCTCAAGTACAAGTACCTAAGTCTGTGTGTTGCTAACTGATTTTGAAGAAGAGTTTAAGTCTATAAGAAGAATATTGCTTGAATTGGAACTAATAGAGATAGGTTAGCAGTTAAGAATTGTATCTTTTTATGTTTAAGTATTTCAATTGGTAAAGGTTAAGCTGATTCATTCATTATGATTAAACTGTATCATTAAATAAAGTTTGTTTTGATAAAAGCTTCCTAGTGTGTCAATAGAATCACACCTAGAGTGAAACATCTTATCTTCACACTGATGCCAAAATACAGAAACTGTCAGGGTCTAGTCAGGCTTCATAATATACTTTGGAGCTCTGATCCACATCTTAACTAGCAACAGCCCCTTTAATCTTTTTCTTTTGTTGTGCATGTACTATTCTGTTAAATGCACAGTACCTTTATATTTCTTGTGTGATACATTTTTCTGTACAACTGCACATGCATGGAAACTTAAAGTAGATGACATATGCATGACTTGCATGTAGGTCGGATCATAGCACATAGCTTAGAGGTAACAATGGATCATGAGAACATAGAGCATAAGAATACAAGATCACTGCTCAATGGGAGAGAGAATTCCAAAGACTAACATCATTGCACCTGGGGCCAAAGGCGAGTGAGGGATGGGGTCACAGGGTGGGGGTGACATACGGGGATGGGGGGGTGGGGTTTCAGCAGCCAACCCCTATTGTGACCCTTGATCTAGCACAGGTGTCCGACTACAAGGGACACATGGGGAGCCACCAGGTTTGACAAGTGGCCTTCTGGATGTGCAGGAAAGCTGTCATTCCTTCATTTAATACCTGAGCCACTACTGATTATGGATAGGCACATGACAAATGTATCAATTGGCTTATTGGTAAGTCTTGCTGGGCATCCCATGTCTGCCCTTTCTGCCTTCTAAATTAATCAGAGGATGTTTTGCTGATGACAGGAGACTAATGCAGGGTCTCTCTCATGACTTAGTGGACCTGGCTGCCATGTTTCCCGTTGCATTAAATCCATAGTTTTCAGCTCTCTGTCTCCTTCCTTTCTTGAATAGAGAGTTACATTTGGGGTTTTCCAATTGGCTGGGAGCTTTGCAGAATCTAGGGAATTTTGGAAGATTATAACCAATGCATACACTATCTCTGCAGCCACTTTTTTAATACCCTAGAATGCAGGCCATCAGGTCCAGGGAATTTGTCAGCTTTTAGTTCTGTTAGTTTTACAGTTTTGTTGGTTTTCCTAGTAATATTTTCTCTGGTAGTAATGATTGTTTTAAGTTCTTCCTTCCCTTTTTACTCTTTTATTTCCTCCTATTATTATTGGGATGCACTTTTTGTCTTCTACTGTGAAGATATAAAGAATAAAAGGATATGTTGTTAGGAAAAGTTGAAGTAAGGTGCAAGAGGCTGGTGTGGAGCATAACCACTGGCATATACCTATTAGGTCAAATGACTTGCTGTGTTGCACATTCTGTATAATTCTATGTACAATTACATATGAGCCTGTACAGCGTTGACAGGCTATTAACCCATGAAAAGCACCACTCTGCATCCGCACATACCCACATTCTAACAAGGATCATCGGATCATGAAAAGACTAGAAATCCCCAGACCATAAAAATCAATGCCGATTGTAATGCTGCCATCACTGCTCAAAGTGAGACCACATAATTGAGTCAGCAGAGAGTATTAGGATGAATTGTACATTGCCGGTGGAATAAGTGGGCTTGTTGGATCATATGGTCTTTTCTGGTTCCATGTTTTCTTTCATCCCTAACTCTAAAAAGATTATTAAAAAACAGAAATTGCTGGAAAAACTCAACAGGTCTGGCAGCATCTGTGGAGAGAGAAACATAGTTAATGTTTTGAGTCTTAATGTCTCTGCTTCAGAGCAATTCCTTGCAGCAATTTTTAAATGAGGCTGGTCTCAATTAAAGTTAAAACAATTGCACTATTTGCTACTGAACCTGTGACACACTTGAAACAATCATAGCTTAAAAAACATGTTTTGGGAAAATAGATACAAGACAAAAATGTTGTGGGCAATTCGGAGTTTGTGGGATTGCGAATTGACGACTCGTTTATATTGCTCCCGATTTTTATTTCTGCTCACCGAGGAGGATTCACTTTGTTCAGTAGATTATTTGCCCTTGTGTGTCTTGTTATTAGAATTGAAGACAGTTATGGCCCCAAAGCTGGAAGAGGATAACATTTCTGTGAATACAAGAGGAACTTTAAAGGAGTTATTATTTGAGAGTGCTCTTGTACTGGTAATGCGAAATGACTGCTCTTGAAGCTACACAAGCAGAGACTCATCCAAGCAGGTCAAGTGCAGATGTGGAATATTTCCAAAGGGCTTCCTTCATATGTATCAGGAAATTTCCATTCACCCCCTTCTTTCACGGGTGCACAGTGGCAGCAGTGTGCACTATTTACATGATGTGTTGCAGCAACTCTAAAGGCTCCTACAACACCTTCCAAACCTGCCAACTCTACCGCCCAGAAGAACAAGGGCATCAGGCATGTGGGAGCACCAAGTTAACTTTTACCTAACGTGCCATCCTCTCTTGGAAATATAATGCTGTTATTCCATTTTCCTCCATAACAGCACTGTGGGTGTACCCACACCATATGGACTGCAGCAGTTCATGAAGGCAGGTTACCACTGTTGCAAGTTTGAGGACAGCAATCTTCATTAATGTGTGTTCCTGTGAAAAGCTTTTATTGAACTGATCTGAAGATGTGTGCCTCCAGAGGCAGAGTTTTCATGGCTGAGTCACATGACTATGGGAAGCCCGAAGTGTCAATCAGACTGGTTACGTTTCAAAATTCAAACATCCTTCTTTTCATATTGAAATAAAGATGCAAACATCCTCTTTATCCCAGCCAATGAAAGATACCCTTGCATACATGATAGTATGCCCAAGTTACTTTGTTGCTAAGGACAATACCCAAGTTTCCCATTATACACACACTTCTCATACATTAACACTATTTGTTCTATCAGCCAGTTACTGTACATGCATTGTGCACATATTCTTCAAATTGTGCAGGTTTCTTAATGGTTCATGTGTGCATTGACATTGGCTGTTTGTCTGGGTGATGTTCCATGTGTGGAGAGTATTGTTCCCAAGACTCTTGCTGCCTTGGTGACGATTGTTGTCCCATTGCAGTTGTTGGAGACTCAATGGAGCTCTAGGATTGATGGTGGTTCTGCACTCATTACAGCTGTTTTTAAAAAAATTATTTATGGGATATGGGAATCACTAACTGGGGGGTCAACATGTATTGCCCTCCATTTGAGAGTCAACCACATTGCTGAGAGTCTGGAATCGCATGTACCCAGACCAGTAAAAATGGCAGATGTCCTTCCCTAAAGGACATTAGATCAATTTTATGCAAATCAACAATAAACATCCCATGTTCATTTATTATCTCATGAACAAATACATATCTGTACCGGACTACTTGTAACAGAAGGAAAATGTAATCTAAACATATTCAATTTGTGTGAATGTTTTCTTTCTATCAGGGAGTGTAATAGGTCTTAGATCTTTTTTTAAGCTAGGCTTTTGAGTTAGTTCTAGCATTTTCTGCCATGTTGTAGAATTCACCACAGTCTGATGGTATTGATAAATTTTAAATATTTTACTTACACTTTCTGGAATCATCTTCAATGCATAATTTCACCATCTAAAACAGTTACAATTGAAGCTAGTCCAAAGAAGTTCCTTATGTTTCTGAACTATTTAACTAAAGTAAGCAGTTCAGATTCTACACAATGTGTTGATTCTGCTTCCTTCTTGCCTCTGCTTTGTATCTTTGTGTTTCTGTAAGGATGCACTTTCACAGTCTTCATTAATGAACACAAAAGGTATTTATGAAAAAGAATTGTACAGCAGCCTCATGGCTGTAGCTAGCTCCAAATTGTCTCTTTGCTAAGAGCCTCTCTCACCATGGGGTGATTCCACATTGAATCCTGATTGGTCACACAGGCCGTGTGACCTGTACTCTGCTGTGTTGCCCTTATTGGGACAATTACCACAATCTCGCAACACCAAAAATTTATAATATTATATTTACCAGTATTTGATTTGTTAGCATTGATAAATATGTGAGAAGTGGATCATTGAAACAGTAAATTCATATAACATCATGTACTATCTAACTGAGTGCCTTAGCTTTGTTGCTAGGAAATTTTACTGCAGGGAGTAAGTTAAGCTGCTGTGTTTTACAAATTACAGAATTTCGAATTGGAAAGAAGCATGAAGCCAATTACTGCCACATTACCATTTACAGAGCATTAAAGTCTTCAAGGCACAAATATCATCCCTTTAATCTCCCGTAGGAGGCAAATAACCATAGCAGAAATATCTAAGAGACGATGAGGACAATTTGCTGCCTGTCTTTTATATTGACATCAACCTACTGCCATGTGGAAAGTACAATACTAAGCATAAAATCTCTTTTTTTTATGTCCTTGTATATCTCCCATTAGCACTAAACGGATTTTGTGCACATGACCATATTCTCTACTATCAGTGATAGCTATTGCTTTTCAAGTTTCTATCTTCAATTACTGCTGCCTCCCCTTCATAATAATTATTCATATCATCTTTTACATCTGGATTTCTGCCATTTAAGATTTACTGGAAAAAGGAATGGCAGAAACAAGTATTATCTAGGTGCATTAGATTTAAGAGCATCAATTCTTCTCTGCTTTGTAAAATTATATATTTATCAACTAGTAAAACAGATATGCCTCAATAGAGAAAATGTTGTTACAAAATAATGAAATTATATTGTAATATTAATAGGAGACTTCTTTTAGAACTTAGATTGAAGACACTAGTGTCAGAAATTGAGCACTGTGTCAGATTTTCTGTACACACTAGGATTATTTGGGGCGAGGGGTAGCAAGGTGGGAGGAGGGGAGAGGGGTTTGTAATATTTGGTTTGTCCTCTTCCCAGAAGTGAATTGGCTGACAAAGTCAAAATGTAGGGGAAGGAGGAGCATGACCAGTTTATGAACAGGACAAAGCACAATCGAGTGATCAAACATTGATTATAGCGCTTTGAATAAAATACAAAAATGATCAGGGGAGAGCAAAAACTTTGGAACCTTCATCGACATTTGAAATGAATTCTGTAAGTTAGTGCTATTCCCAGTTCATACCAGTCTTTAATGTTGTATATCATGTTGAACCCAGTCTTAATTGATATGTCTGATATTGAATCCGGTCTTTAATTGTGTATATGATGTCTTTTCTGGAGGGTGATCTTACCAAATAAATTCTAAGTGCTGAAAGAGTGTGAAAATGGGAGAGAATTGCATTCATTTTTGGGCGAACTCCCAGACACAATCGTATGGCACTTAGAAAAGAAAATGAGGCAAAATGTGATTCTCGCCAGCAAGGGGATTGGATGGAGCCTATTCACGGCTGAAAGCCGGCTACTGAGCTCCAGGGGCACCATTGCAGTGCCGATCACCCCCTGTACATTGCGCACCCCTGCGGATTGTCATCCCCTGGACATTGCCCCCCCCCTCTCCCCTCAGGATATCAGCCCACCCTTCCTTGGTTCTACCCCCCCGAAACACCGATCACAGTCCTGATCGGCCCCACAGATCACCGCCCCCGATCTTCCCCCAATACAGAGTAACCATCCCTACGGAGATCCCCTGACCTCCCCAAAAGTGCTTCTCTCCCCAAAAGGCCCCCCCCAATCATGGGCCTGCCCCTTTAGTCCCTGCTTTATTCAGGTTGTGCCCCAACCTCTTGGCACAGGCCACTGGGCAATGGGCAGTGTCAGAGTGCCCAGTGTGCACTGCTAGGGTGCCAAGCTGGCACTGCCTAAGGGGCACTGCCTCATCCTGCCCCAAAACACCCGGAGAGGGGAGCTGGGAGGACTTCAATGGCTTCTGGTCTGACTGGCAAGGCCATCACATCAGGTCCACATTGGTGGGGACCAGACATGATTCTCGCGGACCTCCACTGGCGGCCTGATAAGGATGATTGCGTCTGGGACTTGCTAATGACACTTCAATTACCCTATGAATATTTATGTCAGCCTCTTGTCCGTCCTAGGTGCAAGCCCGATTCTTCACCTCTTGCCCGGTTACCAGCTCACCACGTCGGTTGACTGGCATGACGAGCCAGTAAGATTGCCCCCCACCCCCCGGTCTTTAATGGGGTATCTGATATTGATTCCTATCTTTATTGGTGTATCTGATATGATCCCGGTCTTTAATGGTATAAGAGACATTTATATCAGCCTTTAATGCTGTATCTCCTATTCATCCCAGTCTTTTATACTGTATCCGGTATTGATTCAGGTATTTAATCATGTTTGTCACATTGATCCTGGCCATTAGTGGTGTATCTAAAGGTCCTAAACACGATATGCAGAGACCATTATCAACAAGGTTGGTGTTTTATTATTTTGTTTCTGTGGAATCAAGAGAGCCAGGCGTGCTCTGCCTGGCTCCACAACGATACTGGCTGGAATTCTCCGACCTCAGCTGTGGCTGGGATTATCTAGCTTCGGTGCTGTGAATAGAAAATTCAACTGATTCTTACTGACTGCAGTAGCAGTGCGTGGAGAATTTCTGACCACTTGCGCACTCCTCCACACCCTGGACTGTCCTTCCATTTGGTTCACCTCCCTCACTAGATCCTGCTTTCTGTTGGAGCCAGATGAATCTCCTAAGGCCGTAGCCAACCGTTGACACCGACAGCTTGCTACTTTGATGCAAACACATCTTAACTCCTATTTTGATTGGGTTCCAGGTCATCATTAATGCTTGTAATAATCATGCTGCCTTACTTTGCATTTATTTCTGGTTCTGCTTGAACTTTGCAGCTATTTCCCTTTGCCCTGCTGTGGTGTGAACTAGCGCACCTCAGGAGCTAGCTTCTTAAAGATTGAGGTGTTTCGTAATGTCTCATTATGCTTAAGGGCTGCATGGTTTTACTCTTTTTCTCTAAGTATTTGTTAGAAACAATTAGTGTGGAATTATTATGTATCTAAATTACAATCCTGATGCAAATAAGTTTCAAATGGAGTAGAAAGAAAATGAGTGTATTGCATGGACCACTGTAGTTTGCAGTTAAATTACCCTAATTAGTTCCCAAGCGGTACCACTGTGCCTGCAGTAAAAGAGCTTGGCCAAAAAAAACATCAGTCTCAATTAAAAATTAAAGTTGTACCTTCTGATATTTACTTGGCCGGCTATCTTCATTCTTTCTTTAATATTTCAGCTGACAATTAATATTTTAGATAAGCATTGAAAAGGGATGATCTGTGGGTAATTTCAAGCTTCAACAGTAAAATGATGAAATGTAAACGAATACCCCAAAAAAAGCCCCCTTCAAAGCGTATTTCTTGGATTTTCACATTCTCCAGCTGTATTTATTTTCTTTCAGTAAATCACAGGCAACTCTCCAACATGGTTTGCTTCCAGCATCATCTGCAGCCTTTAAATAACAATGTCATATTAATGATAATCTTGGTGCCTCAGAAGGTGCTTCATTTACATTTGTTTTCACCTGAGCAGTACTGGCAATTCCATGAATTTATTCAGTCAACATATTTCGAGTACTAACTACTGAAGAATCAAATTCTCATGTCGGAGGATTAGTTCACTCGGTGTTTAAACTGGACCATCCGCAATGTGAGCATGAATCAGTTCTCCTTTCACTCTTCATATGTAGTTTTGATCTCTTTATTTCAGGAAGAATATATTTAGATTGGAGGCAGTACAGCAAAGGTTCACCAAGTTCTTCCCTATGCTGATAGGATTGTTGAGAAGCTGAGCAAATTGGGCTTACTTTCTCTGGAGTTTAAAAGAATGAGAGTTGATCTCATTGAAACATCCAAGACTTTGAGAGAACTTGATAGGCTAGATGCTGAGAGATCTTTTTTCTGCTGGTTGGGGAATCTAAAATATGGGGACGCAGTCTCAGGATAAGAGACCAATCATTTTGGTTTGAAAGACGGAGAATTACTTCATTGAAAGTGTTGCAAATCTTTCCAATTCTCTACCACAAGAGGGTTGGGGAGGCTCCATTATTTAACACATGTAAGGTTGCGATGGACAGAATTTTGGTCTCTCACGGAACAAGGGGATATGGAAAGCAGGCAGGAAAGTGAAGTAGGAACCCAAGATCAGATATGCTCGCCCTTAGTGTGGAACAGATTTGATAGACCTATGCTGTACTTCTGCTCCTATTTCATATATTCTTAGATTCTCATCATAGCTGCAAAATTAACTTTGTAATGTAACTGCTGCTGATGTTATGTAAGCCTGAAGACCCAAAAATGGTGAGTGTAGTACTTCAGGCTCATACATGTCCATGCAGCCCACAGTTGCCATGTCTGTAAGGACCATGGCCCAGAAATCTCTTGGTGTACTTTGTAATCCCTGTACCCACTAACTGGCCTTCTTAAATTTTAGCCCGACAACTTTACAGAAGCCTGTCATTTACAAAGGTTCAGGGAGAACAATAGGGAAAGATGCTTTGAGAAAAGAGACTGAGAAATGATATACCCATATTTCTTCTTTGGTAGTCCGTTGTGTAATTAAGACTATGACAATAAAGTGTGAATAAATCACTGTAGGTATCATTTAGGATGTAACCAGTTATTGCGAGACTAATCATTTTAAATGTAGTGGTTTATAGAAATAGCATTCAAAAATTCCAACCAGATTAGCATTTATCACTAGCTAATAACTTGGTTTCATAATTCTTACAGCCGATAGCCACAGGAAAATTGCAACAAAATACAGAAGCATTTGTGTCTGACTTCATTTTCTACATCCATAGTTGCCAAAGTAGTAAGAGCTTCAGAATGAGACCAGCATCAATATTGATAGGGCATCACTGGGTGCCCAGAGCCCTTGCCTGTTTCAAGTGAAGCATGTTCTTTGCAAAGTATTAGAACTTTTCTGAGCCTATGCCATGAATGCTCCAAAGTGTCCTCGCAGTGGTAAGTTTGAAATTACTTCTAAGGAAGCCGGAGGACTAGGATTGTTTCTCTCATATTAATAATCCAGCTTCTGTTGGTCTGGGATTCCCTTCAGTGTCCTTGCTCTCTCTCCACGCCATCATCCTGCCTCATTGATTGCCACTCCAAATACCTAGCTGTCAACTGATGCCAACTTGATATTGACCAGCCATTATTTGGCAAGGTGAATCAAAAAAAAATTGTTTCACTCCCTGCAGCTCACTCTCCTTATATAAATAAGGTGGGGACTCAAAATTAGAAAACTGTGTAAAGTATGAACTTTTGAAGGCTTATTTTGGTCATTTTGTTTATTAACACAAAGATCCTATGAGTTAGCAAACTCACTAACTCTGCATGATGTGCTTTAAGGGGGGAACACAGAACCAGGAACTCAAAGAAAGGGAAAGTAGTAATGGTTATCCACAAAGAATGGGGATTTTGGCTGATGGACATGAACATGCTACAGATGGATGCCTCATGATCCACTTGGACGCAAAGGCTGTATAGATTTCATCATCCTGGGAATGCATCCTCCACAATATTTAATCATCCTGTAAATCCTCCAGTACTGGCAAGGCTGGATAGAAATAGTTACACTATTTGCAGGGGTGCATGAAAGTTAACCCAGTGCCCGTTTTGCCTGTTCCAGATCTTTGAACGAACTATCCACCTTCATCCCAATCCAATTATCCTGTGCAAGGGTCAACATTTATTCTTCAACCAATATCACTATAGCAGAATCTTCTGAAAATTTCCATTGGCAATATAATGGGAAATTGGCTAATGTACAGTTCTGAACACCAATGGCATGATAAGTTAACCTGCAGTTATTCATGTTATTATATTTTGTTTGTTGCAGAAAATTTTAGATTACAAGCTATTAACAGATTAGGAAAATGACAATTTCCAACTATCACCATCTTGCATGCATATACATTACAGGACTATTGGATGTCCATCAGAGGTGGACATTATAACAGCAACCTGGGTTACAAATACAAGTTGGTAAGATTATCATGTTTTGGGAATGTCTCTTTAATTTAGGATGAAATTGATGAAAGAGCGTGGCCATGTGATCTGTTTTGAATTCTAGCTTGACAACAAGCTTGGTTCTTAAAGGGGAAAAGGATCCCAGGTTGTTCTCCTGGGAAGAAGATAAACAATGACCAGAGCAGCTTTACTAATGGTGGACAAACTGTCAGGCCTGAATGTTTGCTCTTGCATGATTGCGCAGAGTCAGGAGTATTGAGTCAGAGTCAAGAAAATTCCCAACTTCTAAAAAACTGCACCATGGTGGCACAGTGGTTAGCACTGCTACCTCACAGCGCCAGGGACCGGGGTTCAATTCTGGCCTTGGGTGACTGTCACATTTGACGTTCTCCCCATGTCTGCATGGATTTCCTCTGGATGCTTCGGTTTCCTCCCACACTCCAAAGATATGCAGGTTAGGCGGATTTGCCATGGTAAATTGCACCTTAGTGTCAGGGGTTTAGCAAGGCTAATGTGTGGGGTTACGGGGATAGGGCCTGGGTTGGATTGTTGTCAGTGCAGGCTCGATGGGCCCGGTGTCCTCCTTCTGCACTGTGGGGATTCTATGATTCTATGATTCTATTTTATATAGTTTGGATTTTCATTCTGGGAGGTGGGGGGGGGGGGGCGTGTTTGATGGCAGTTGTTCCTACAAAACATTTGTGGGCAGCACAGAAGCTGCTGGACATTGAGGCAGGTTGGGCGAAAGGCTTAACTCAGTGCTCAGGCACCTTGTTCCAGTTGTCCCACTTTAACTTGTGCAACTGCCTCTGTGAGTCATAGGTATCCATAGATTGTCTCCCTTTCCCCATCCCTCTGGTTCCTCCCAATGCAAAAATAGTGCAGGCCATGACTTTTGGATTCAGGCCTCTGGTACTATTTTCACAAAGCTGGAGAACTTCTCTATTCAGGCCTTATTCCTCAGGTCACAGGGATGTGATAGGAATATTAGGTTTTGTAAACTGTTATATTTTTAACTGAATATTTAATTGTAAGATAGAAGGGGGTTGCAAATGAGAAGATAGTTAATCAGCATTTCTACCTGAACGCAGGACCCATGTGATTCTTGTTGGGCCTTGAGAGGGGAACACGCCAAAGAAAGCCATTTCCTTAAGAAATCCCTGAATTTCACAAGACAGGTCAGTCAGCAGGAGTCTGAGAAATGAAGAATGGAGAGAAAATTAGTGTCAGCTTGTCCTGCACCCTAAGCAGAGAAAATTCTGACCATGTTGGTGACCACATAACATGCGGTCATCGCTTGCATTAGATTGAAGTGACAAAACTTGTGAGGTTTTAAACAAGACCGCATGATTTGCCTAGCTTGGCAAGAGGGAAGAATCTTCAATTCATCCCTCATCATGAAAGTCAGTTCAGGGTTTCAGAAATGCCTGGCTGGGAAAGGAAATTTTTAAAAAAATGAGTCCTCAGTACTTATGTGTTCCTGTTTGTTGGATTGTATATTGTCCATCTTATTTTCACAGATGAACTGCCATCTTAGAATCATTGCATTTTACATCACAGAAGGACAACTTTCAGATCATTTTGACGTGCTGCTTCTTTGCTCGAGTTTTCCAATTAATTCCACTCCCTGGCCCTTTCTCCAAAGCTGTGATTTTGTTTTTCTTTCGAATATTTATTCGGTTTTCTTTTGAACGTTACAATTGGATCTGCTTCCACCATCCTTTCAAGCAATGCATTCCAATAGCTTGCTGTATAAGAAAACGTTTCCTCATGCCATCTCTGGTTCTTTTGTGAACTACCTTAAATCTGTGTCTGTCAGCATTAGTCTTAGCTTAGGTTTTCTTTGGTTGGGATCAATGGACTGCTGGAGGCAAGGCTGTTGGTAAATTTTGCCTTTCTTCTAACTTTACACAGGGCAAGGCTCAGCATGAGGTTTCACACTGAACCATCTCTCAATAGGTTCTGTTGTCATTTGATCTTACAGTTTCTCCTCATCTCTGTTTTAAATCTGTGACCCCTTATCCTAAAGCTATGACCTCTTGTTCTAGGTTGCCCCACAAGAGGAATCATCCACTCAATGTTTACTTTGTTATTACCTTTTATCATCTTGTATTCCTTAAATGGAATCCCATTTTGCTTCGAATGCTTGGAGGTTAAGTTAAGTGTGGGAATTCAGGAAGGTGGGGGATGGGGTATTGCTATGTCTTGTTTTTCTTTATTGTGTCCACAGGTCAGTGGGGGCAAGCTGCAGACCAAGACAGGAGGAGTGAACACATCTGTGTGATGTTACGGGTAAGTGACTGGTAGGTGAGTCTCTCTCTCTCTCTCTCTTCTACCTTTCTGACTTTGGAAGTGAAGGCTAAGTAGGGAAACAAACTGTGTGTTCTGTTTTACAGAGACATGGCTCACTGCTGCTTCACCAGACTGTGCCCAACAACCAGAGGCTTCTCAATCCACCGAATGCACCGCACAGTGGCCTCAGGCAAGGCTAGGGGAGGTGGGGTCTGCCTTCTAATCAACACCTCTTGGGGCCTAGAGAAGGCAACACTGGCGAGTTTCTACTCAGTAAGAAGTTTAACAACACCAGGTTAAAGTCCAACAGGTTTATTTGGTAGCAAAAGCCACACAAGCTTTCGGAGCTGCAAGCCCCTTCTTCAGGTGAGTGGGAATTCTGTTCACAAACAGAGCATATAAAGACACAACCTCAATTTACATGAATAATGGTTGGAATGCGAATACTTACAACTAATCAAGTCTTTAAGAAACAAAACAATGTGAGTGGAGAGAGCATCAAGACAGGCTAAAAAGATGTGTATTGTCTCCAGACAACTGGGGAGTTTCTACTCCCCAGATTTAGAATACCTAACGCTAAAATGCCACCCCTCCTACCTTCCGTGGGAGTTCACTTCTGTCAGCCTGACAGTAAGTTTATATAACACCCCATTTGGCTGACGAGACTGCACTGGACGAAGTATACACCACCACAAATAGCCTTGAGACAAAATATCCTGAGGCCTTGTTCATCGTGGCTGGGGCCTTCAATTAGGCCAAGCTTCAGAGCGTCCAACCGAGATACCACCAACACGTCTCCTGTTCCACCAGAGGCCCAAACATTCTAGACCACTGGTACACAAATATCAAACATGCCTACCACTCTATCACCCGCCCACACTTTGGCAAATCAGGAGTTGTGCTCCTCCTCCCGGCTTACAAGCAAAAACTGAAATGAAAGAATCCATTAAAGAAAGTCGTGCAATGTTGGTCTGAGGAATCGAATGATCTCCTACGTGACTGCTTCGAGTCAGTGGACTGGTGAATATTTAAAAACTTTGCGACCAACCTGAACGATTGCGCCACTACAGAACTGACTTCATTAATAAGTGTGTATAAGACTGTGTGCCAAAGAAGTAAATCCATGTGTTTCCCAGCCAGAAACCATGGATGAACCGGGATATCCACTGCTTGCTGAAGTCTAGGTCTGAGGCATTCAAGTCAGACGACCCTGATCTATACAAGAAATCCAGATACGATCTAAAGAGATCCATCAAAGATGCTAAGAGACAGTACCAGACCAAGCTAGAGTCCTAGGTTAGCCACACGCACTCAAAACTGACTAAGGCAAGGTCTGCAAGACATAACAGGCTACAAGATGAAGGCATGTAAAATGTAAAATTGCCGGCACCAACACACCCCTCCACGATGAGCTCAATGCATCTTATGCCCGTTTTGAGAAAGAGGTCAGTGAGAACATGCCCTCCAACCCAGAAGCCACAGCTGAACTGATATCCGAGGTCACCATTGCCATGTCAGAACAGCCTTCTCAAAAGTCAACCCACGGAATGCGACTGGCCCGGATGGGGTATCCGGACGAGCACTCAGATCCTGCACGGATCAGCTGGTGGGGGTATTCACAGACATCTTCAACCTCTCTTTACACCAATCTGAGGTCCCGATCTGCTTCAAGAAGATGAGCATCATCCCACTACCAAAGAAAAGCTAGGCAGCGTGCCCTAATGACTATCGGCTGGTGGCTCTGACATCCATCATTATGAAGTGTTTCGAAAGGTTAGCCATGGCACGAATCAGTTCCGGCCTCCCAGATTGCCTGGATCCACTACAATTCGCCTATCACCTCAACAGGTTCACAGCAGACACCATTTACCTGGCCCTACACTCAACTCTGGAACACCTGGATAACGAAGACACCTATGTTAGACTCCTACTTATTGACTACAGCTCAGCCTTCAACACCATTATTCCTACAAAGCACATCTCCAAATTCCATGGCCTGGGCCTCGGCTCCTCCCTCTGCGACTGGATCATGAGCTTCCTAACCCACAGATCACAATCAGGAAGGATAGGCAACAACACCTCCTCCACGATCATCCTCAGCACCGGTGCCCCACAAAGCTGTGTCCTCAGCCTCTTGTACACCTGTGACTGTGTGGCCAAATTCCCCTCCAACTTGATTTTCAAGTTTGCTGATGACACCACCGTAGTGGGTTGGATCTCAAACAATGATGAGATGAAGTGCAAGAAAGAGATAGAGAATCTAGTGAACTGGTGCGATGACAATAATCTCTCCTTCAATGTCAACAAAAAGGACAAGGATAGTCATCGACTTCAGGAAGCATAGTGGAGGACATACCCCTGTCTACATCAACAGGGATGAAGTGGAAATGTTCGAGAGGCTCCAGTTTCTAGGTGTCCAGATCACCAAAAACCTGTCCTGGTTCCTCCATGTCGACGCTATATTTAAGAAAGCCCACCAACGCCTCTACTTTCTCAGAAGGCTAAGGAAATATGACTCTCACCAACTTTTACAGATACACCATAGAAAGCGTTCTTTCTGGCTGTATCACAGCTTGGTATGGTTCCTGCTCTGTCCAAGACTGCAAAAAACTACAAAAGATCGTGAACAAAGCCCAGTCCATCACGCAAACCAGCCTCCCATCCATTAGCTGTGTCTACACTTCCCGCTGTCTCGAAAAACAGCCAGCATAATCAAGGACCCTGAACATATTCTCTTCTAACTTCTTCCATCGGGAAAAAAATACAAAAGTCTGAGGACAAGTGCCAACCAACTCAAGAATAGCTTCTTCCCTGCTGCCATCAGACTTTTGAATGAACCTACCTCGTATTAAGTTGATCTTCCTCTACATCCTAGCTATGACCGTAAGGCTACATTCTGCAACTCTCTCATTTCCTTCTCTATGAACGGTATGATTTTTCTGTACAGCGCAAGAAGCAATACTTTTCACTGTATACTAACACATGTGACAATTCAAAATCAGAAATTGCAGCAAGTAAAGATTAGTGGTATAAGTAAAAACAAATTGTAATTCTAAATTAAATAAATTCTAATTAAATAAAATAGGGATACAAGGTCAGCCGATGTGCTGTAACTGCAACATGTAGGAGATGATGGACCCCATTGTGGTTCATAGAGACCACTTCTGCAGCAAATGTTGGTTGCTCAAGGAACGTCAGCTCAGATTTAGTGAGCTGGAGACTGAGTTTCAGACATTGTGACACACCAGGGAGGGGGAAGAGTTACCTGGATGCTATGTATCAGGAGGCAATCACGCACCTTAGATTAACTGTCTTAAGTTCTGTCAGTGGTTAGTGACAGGAGGATGTGGCTGCAAGTGAGGCAGGTAGAGGGATCCAAGGGAAAGACAGAGGCTGAGGCTCCTGCAGTGCTTTGTCCAATAGGTTTGAGATTCTTGCTCCTTGTGTGGACGAAAGTGGGGACTGTAGGGAGGATGAGCAAACTTACCACGTACCATGGTACAGGGAGCTGTTCAAGTGGGGAAGAAAAGACAAATGTAGTCATAGTTGGGGACAGTATAGTCAGGGGAATAGACACTGTTCTGGGTGATCGAGAGAATGAAGGCTGTGTTTCCTGCCCAGTTCTCGGGTTTATGACATCTGCTCTGGGCTGGATAGGAACTTGTGGTGGAAGGGGGAGGATCCCGTGATCATGGTCCATGTATTTTGAACGAGGATGGAGGCATGGTTTTATGAAGGGTAAATTGTGTGTGACTAATTCCCTTGAGTTTTTTGAAGATGTAACAAAGTGGATAATGGTGATTTTTAGATGTAATATATCTGAACTTCCAGAAGGCATTTCATAAGGTGCCACAGAAAAGGTTAATACTCAAGGTTAGTTCACATGTAATTAAGGGTAATTTCTTAGCTTGGACAGAGGATTGGCTAACCACCAGAAAGCAGAGTCAGGATAAATGGGTCTTTCTCAGGTTGGCAATATCTAAGTAGTGGAGCGCTACAGGGTTCAGTCCTCAGTCCCAACTATTTACAGTCTATATTAATGACTTACATAAAGTGGTAGTAGGTACTATAGCCAAATTTGCAGATGACACTAAAATAGGGGGATAGTAAGTTGCAATAATGGAATAAGAAATTTACAAATGGATATAGATAGGTTAAGTGAATGGGGCAAAATTAGAGTGGCTGTGATAAAAGGAAAACAGTTTCCAAGGTGGATCAGTAACTAGAGTACATGGAAGCAAGGTAACTAGAGACAGAGACAATTGGTGTAATGCCAGTCTCAGAAAGCAGCGTGAAGGAAAGCAGCAGCTCTGCCCAGTCTCTAACAAAAGGCTATTGTTAAGTGATTATTCAACTTTTCCACAGTTATGGTAAGATTAGAGTTCTTGAAAAGACTGTAATACAGTTCATTCTCTGCCCTGCACAATGAATAATGCATGAAGAAGTGAACTGTGTCACAGCTGACATTTCGACATGAATATGGGTGGCTGCCTGCCTGATGTAATTTACCGCACAGAAGAATAATATTATAAACCTTATTGTAAGCTGACAGTAGAAAGGTCCCTTGGTAAAACCAATGATGCATGCAGAGTCTGAGAACATGAAGGGTCGGGGCAAAGAATGCAACTGTAACTCGTATTACCATGCAACATATTCTGGGCTATAACTTATAAAGATTTGAGGGTAGGTAACCCATTAGAGGTATAATGGGTGAATTTAAGGAATGCAGGTAAATGATCACTCAGCCATGTTTGAACACAATCATGGTAATTGTGTTCAAAGTTAATTGCTTTAGTGTGAGTGGCAATGTAAAATGGCAATCTGGCACCGAGTTGTGCAAAACTAATCTTCTGGATCATGGACAAAAAGGCACAGTCATGGGATATGCTGACAAAACATTATGAGCGTTAGTTTTCTATATTTGCTAATTAGTGTAACAGCATAAGAAACAGGAGCAGGAGTTGATGGTCCCTTGAGCTTGCTCCACCGTTCAATATGATCATGGTTGATCCTCTACCTCAGCTCCTCTTTCCTGTCTAAATCCCTTGATTCCCTGAAACCTGTCAATCTGTTCATTGAATGCATTCAATAATGGAGCATTCGCAATCCTCTTGTGGTGGACCTTTCCAAAAATTCACAGTATTTCGAATGAAGAATTTCCCTTATCTCAATCCTAAAGAATTGACTCCATATTGTGAGACTGTGGCCCCATGTTTTAGATTCTGAACCAGGGAAAACAACCTTTCCGTGTTTACCCTGCCAGCCCCCTTCAGAATCTCATGGGGGCGATTCTCCCAAAAAGATTCCAAGTGCCGAATTTGTGTGAAAACTGGAATAACTCCCACTGATAATTTTAGTGGATTTTCAGAGTGAATCTCCGACATTCTGTGCTCTGCAGAGTTCCCTAGCAGGATTCCCTCTGAAAATCAGGGGCTGGGGTCTACTCCTGCTGGAGAGGCTGGCAGCATAGCGCTGAGCGGGCCACTGTGCGTGTGCCGATCTGTCAGTGCGGCGATCGGTGCATGCGCAATGGTCCCACACTCCTGGCCTTCCGAACGCTAGCCAGCCCCATTGCTGACCTTCCAATGTGCCCCACCCCCCCAATCACTGCCCAGCCCCGTGACCCTGCATCACTCTCCCTCCGAGCCCTCCTCCCCGCCACGACCCAATCGCTGGCCTCCCGTACCTCTCCGGGCAAGCCTTGGCATCCCTGACCCCCGCCACCTGAATGGCCAGCCCGTGATCCCAGTGCAGAGTGGCAGCGGGACCCCACACCCCGACCGATCATACTCTAGCACATAAATAGATCCCACCCCCTTGGCATTGCCCAATGCCTGGTGGACAGTGCCGGGGGCCAGGCTGGCACTGCCCAGGGGGCACCCCCTTATCCCTGGCCTCCTGGGGACGCCTCAATGGCCTCTGTTCCTTCCAGCGGGGTCAACTGGCTATTACCCTTCATGGGGAGCAGTAGTAAATCCCGCTGGACTGAACCACTCCTGGCGGGGGGAGATGCCAGCTGGCCCAGAGACTTCAGTCCCAGGCCTGCTAATGAAATTGGAATTTACATATTTAAATCAGCTCCGCACCATTTTCCGACGCGGAGCTGATGACTCCAAAAATCTTGGAGCTGGAGACGCTCAAAGGCCTGGTGCCCAGCAGGGAGTCCGGCCCGTTGCATTGCTAAAGCAGCACAGCAGGCTGGGAGAATTGTCCCCCCATATGTTTCAATGTGATCACCTCTTATTCTTCTAAATTCCAGAGAGTATAGAGTTGATTTACTTCGCCATCAATCGTAAAACAACTCACTTATTCAAGAACCAACCCAATGAACTTTTGTTCTACTGCTGCAATGCAAATATATCCTTTCTTAAATAAAAAGATTGTAACTGCGTACAATACTGTAGGTTTGGCTTCACGAAAGATCAATTATAGCAAGACTTACTTATTCTTGTATTCCAATCCCCTTGCAATATAGGTCATCACACCTCTTGCCTTCCAAATTGCTTGCCGCATCTGCATACTAACATTTTGTGTTCCTTATATGAGTACCCTCAAGTCTCTCTAAGCACAAACAATTACTTTGAATATGTTTTTAAAAATGTCCTGCTTGTCTATTCTACCAAAACAAGCAGCCTCACACTTCCCCAAATAGTTTCATCACCCATTCATTTAACTTGTCTATGTCTCTTTGCAACCTCTTTATGTCCTTCTCACAGTTTACATTCTCATGTAGCTTTGTATCATCAGCAAACATTGATACATTACTGACTTCATCCAAGTCTTTAATATAGATTGTAAAAAGCTGAAACTTCACCATCGATCCATGTGACATTCCAATAGCTACAGTCAGCTACAGTCTGCACCCTGTTAACTAATCTTCTATTTGCCAAATTTTACCCCCAACTCCATAACTCTTGCACTCACCTTCTGCATGGAACTTTATTGAATGCCTTTGGGAAATCAAAGTATACCCCACATGGCTGTGTCCTCAGCCTCTTACTCTACTCCTTATGACCATGTGGCCAAATTCCACTTCAACTCGATTTTCAAGTTTGCTGATGACACCACCGTAGTGGGTCAGATCTCAAACATCAATGAGACGGAGTACAGGAATGAGATAAAGAATCTGATGAAATGGTGCAATGACAATAATCTCTCCCTCAGTGTCAGTAAACGAAAGAGATAGTCATCGATTTTAGGAAGTGTGGTGGAGGACATGCCCCTGACTCCATCAATGGTGATGAAGTGGAAATAGTGAAGAGCTTCCGGTTTCTTGGTCCAGATCATCAACAACCTGTCCTGGTTCCCCCCACGCTGACACTATAGTTAAGAAAGGCCACCAACGACTTCACTTTCTCAGGAGACTAAGGAAATTCGGCATGTCTGCTACAACTCTCACCAATTTTTACAGATGCACCATAGAAAGCATCCTTTCTGGATGTATCACAGCTTGGTATGGCTCCTGCTCTGACCAAGACCGCAAGAAAATACAAAGGGTTGTGAACGTAGCCCGATCCATCACATAAACCAGCCTCCCATCCATTGACTCCATCTACACTTCGCACTGCCTTGGAAAAGCAACCAACACAATTAAGGACCCCATGCACCCTGGACATACCCTCTTCCACCACCTTCTGTTGGGAAAAATACACAAAAGTCTGAGGTCACGTACCAACCAACTCAAAAACAGCTTCTTCCCTGCTGCCATCAGACTTTTGAATATATTAAGCTGATCTTTCTTTTCACCCTAACTATGACTGTAACACTATATTCTGCACCCCCTCCTTTTCTTCTCCCCTATGTATTGTATGAACTGCATTCTTTGTCTGTATCGCACAAGAAACAATCCATTTCACTGTATCCCAATACATATGACAATATTAAGTTGAATCAAAATCCATCTACTCGTTTCCTTTTATTTACATATGAATATGTAGATACATACAAATTAGGAATAGGCCATACAGCCCCTCGAGCCTTCTCTGCTATTCAGTAAGATCACGGCTGATCTCATTGTGGCCTCAAGTTCACTTTCCCCAAAATTCTTTGACTCCCTAGTCAATCAAGAATCTATCTAACTCCGGTTTTAAAATATTCAATGACCCCGCCTTCACTACTCTCGGGAGAAGAAAGATCCACTCACTCATGACCCTCTGATAGAAAAAAAGTTCACAGCACCCCTATCTCAAATGGGAGGTCCATTATTTTTAAACTTTTTCCCCTAGTTGCAGTCACTCCCACAAGGGCAATATCCTTTTAGCATCCACCCTGCCATGTTCCCTGAGGATCTTGCATGTTTCAATAAGATCACCTTGCATTCTTCTAAATTCCAGTGGATACAGGCCCAACCTGCCCAACCTTTCCTCATAGGATAACACCCTTTGCCACTTCGAGGGGTTAAGTGACAGACATCTCAATCAGATGCATTATGTGGGCTGAACATGTGTGAGTCAACTAATGCTCCAAATGTTCCAGGACAGGGTTAGTGAGTCTCACATCTGTGCCGGGGTTTAAAATTAAAACAGAAAATGCTGAAATCTGCAGAGTAGGTACATCTATGGAGAGGAACAAATTTAACGTTTCCGGTTTCTGAACTTTCATCAGAACAAGGCTGAGTTTGAGATGTAATAGGCTTTAAGCAAAGGGTAAGTGGGGCAAGGGAAAAGGCAAAAGAGATGCCTAACTTTTGAACAGGGCAGAGAAATCCCAATTACACAGATGAGATGAAGCGTGCCATTTGTGCAAGTAATGTAACTCTTTGACAAAATAAGTACAGCATGTATTCAACAGCTGGAGTGTTCAAATAGCAGATTCTTCTTATCAGGCACAGAATGTGGCAGCTGTGGGACCAGAGGAGAGTATGTAACCATGAATGCTGTGAAACTGCTCGTGTACCCACGCCCATGCTTCACAATGCTCCTTTCTGCAGGAGCAGAAAGCACACTTTGTGCCAGACTCTCCCCCTCTTGTCTGTTGCATGAGAACGGAAAAAAGGAGGGAGGAATTTATCCATGTCCTATCTTGGCTCCAGCATGCAAGCTCATGAAAGTCTCCATGAGAATGTTGTCAGCTGATTTGGAGACCCAGCAGTCCAGCGACAATATACTATATCACTGGCTCCAACCAATGTAATGCAAGATCCCACGTACATTCAAGGGTACAAAATGAAGCCCCCTGCCAATTAAGTCTCATGCAATCTCATCACAGTGAATTGCCTTTAGTTCCACATATGTGACATGGTCAAAGGCACTTCCTATATGAAAATGATGGCTGGGCAATACATAGGTCATCAAGGTTAGTGACTATTCTGATGCTATCGCTCTGAAGTCTGTAGTTTGTGGATGTAACGACTATTTGTCGCAACCAACATTCAGAGTCTTTTCTCCCTAGTACACTTTGCAATGGCATTTATTTTATCACTTGAGATTTTGGTTAAAGTAGTATTCATCATGGAGAAACATAGCCTTTCTTGCCTCCCTCCACCATAATTTCATCTCTGTGTTTAAGGCTGAACGTTATTCCTTTATTAGTTCCCACTTTCCCCATTCATAACACTGAACAATAAAGTTGGTTCACTTGGTGACATTTGAAATGTCTGTTAGAGAGGAATATGTGTGAGATGTGAGAGGTGTGCGCTCATCCAGATAAACTTGTCCACTTACCTGTGAGGATCATAGTTTGCTCCTGAATAGCTGTCTAATGGTGTTTCATGGAATCCATTGGAGATAACAGAATGCAAATTGATGTGTAATTCATGGCAAGACTGTGTACTCATTGACTGAGGGTTCCTAGGAATGATTGGTCTTTGTGAGATGGACAACATTGAAGACTGCCATAGCATGAAAGGAATGCTCTGGCACATCTCCTGAATGTTCAGCAGAATATATGAAGGGAAGAAGCTACCATTCACTGCTGTGTCAGAACTGTCTGGGCCACCAATCTCTCAGATGCTAAGGCAATGCAAGACAAAAGCTCGGCAGGCTTATGACAATTATAGGTTATGAATATTTGTCAATAATCAAATGATGATCTTGCTGAACCATCTCTCTGAGGACAAAGCAAACATAACTCGCAGATTTGTGTGCATGCTATCATGTTAGAGGTCACTGTGTCCTGATGCCTGATTGCATCTTGAGGTTCTGTAGCAAGATGAGGACTCTGCATTAATCATATATGAGAGCTGGCATTTGGAGAGATACTGCTGTCGAGATGTAGCTCCCTCTTGAGATGGTCCAGCACTAACCATTGTGAAATCCTTTCCTTCTTAGCGATGCCTTACTAGGCTCCTCTAATGGATACTTGAGTGTATCTATGTATTGTTATGATGCGGAGGTGATTTTTCCCTCTGCACAATTTTGGAATCCTCCAAAGGGATACCTCACCGCATAATCTTATATGAATTTGCGTGAGGGAGTAGGAAGCTACTGGTTTTGGTAAAATTAAAGCAGGATCTGACACACGCTATCATGAACAATCAACAGGTCTTCATTTTTTAAAAACTGGTAACAATCTTATTAAACAATGAGCAAACTGAACAAAATCCCAATAGAATGCTGTTTGAATATGACAAGACATGAATAATGTAATAAATCATTACAGAAATCCGGTCACTCTCCAGTAATACAATACCAGGTGTCTGATGGAAATATGAACTTTCTTGAGATGCTCCCGACTGGAACGCTCTGAATTGGTATCTCTTTCTCTTTAGATGGTGATTTTCTGAAGATATACGTATTAAACCACAGGATTCTATATGAGAGCCTTGCCTCTCCCTCCTTCTGACTAAGGAGGTGGCAAAATTACTCTAACCGTTATTCCCCACTTGTCCGGGTTTATATACCTGGAATTATCTCACAGTATTCCAGTGATCTGAGTGACTTGAGGCTGTCAACAACACTCACATTTGAATTCCATTGGTCCTGTGCCTCTGCGTGCTTGCTTTAAACTCATTGGTTCAATTCAAAAGCCTGTTTTGCTATGTTGGAATACTGACTTCTTGGCTTTGATGCAATGTTGCAAAGACCTGTTTCTGCAGCCTGCACTCTGCAATTTAAACAATTCAGCATTGAACCCAAAACATCTTTTTTTACAGGCACCAGCACAATCAGCTTTTAAAGCGACAATGTTATATGATTTCTTCTTTTGGTTTTAGCATTTCTTTTCAATATATACATTTGTCAAACACCACATTTTTAACCTTGTATGTGCAACTTCACAACAGTATGCAATATTGTTTCAGCCTCTTGAAGGATGCCATGGTCACTAACTTGTTGGTACCGTGATTGAAAGGAAAGCACTATATTCAATGCTTGAGCATGTGCATTTATGTAATGCTAAACACATTCCACAGTGGCCAAGGCTACTGCGCTTTTCAAGGATGACCCCATCATTAGGGTTGAAGATGACTTATGCTTCCTCAGTGATCATTGTAAGATTGTTGAGCATTCAAGGCATGTTGAATCTGACACTGAATGTGTTATAGTATCCCCCGCAGGTGTTGGCATGATAATATGTGTAGACTGAGAGAAATTCAAGGACTGGAGACTTGCCCATCCCTTGTTGCCCTTGAAAAGATGGTGGTCAGCTGCCATCTTGAACCACTGTGGTCCCTGAGGTGTAGCTACACCCACAATGCTGTTAGGGAGGGAGTTCCAGGATTTTGACCCACCTCCTAATTTCCCTTCCTTAGTCACTCTTCAGCTTCCTCTCGTTACCCTTAAACCCATCACAATATGTGTTGATATTCCTGTTCTTCCCCTAAACTGATTTTAATGTTGACGCCCCCATGACCATTTATGACCTGATCCCTTCTCTTCTCAAGGACACATGCACCCTGACTTTCCCAGAGCTCTCCATAATACCCCCCCTGTGACTTTTCAGCTACCATTTTACAGGATCCAGATGTCTCCCCTGAATGATATTGTGCCTTCTGTCTCACAATACCATGACTCAAACCCTCATGACCAAATTCCTTAGATCACTGACCAGGTCATGGACTATATTGTGCATGACTACCACTGCCCAGGGAGGCCTCCACCAAAGAAGACTGTGACCAAGACATGCATGCCATGCAGAGCCCTCTAACATAACTCATATAGCCCCAGAAGTCTTGTCAATGTGTCTGCGACAGCGTGGCCTCAACCCCAGGAGAGTCTCTTCAATATGTCCCCGACGGTGTGACCTGAGCTTCCTTTGGGCAGTGTTATAATTCTAGCTCCAGGATAGTCTTTCACGACTCAACCCTCTGAACTGACCACCCTCAGTGTCTTTGTCTCCTCCCTTCCCTCCTATGTGCCACAATCCTTCCCTAACCTTGCGTTAGTCTTCTCCCTCCCCGCTGGTCTTGTCTCCCATGTCAATCCTTAGCGCAGGTTGTGATACAGGGACCTGATAAATATATTTAAATATATTCAAATGGGGATCCTGAAGTTCAACACCAGGACTCAAATTACACTATTGAGGGTGTGGGGGCAATTGGAACAGGACATTCCCTTTTCCTGCTAACCCACCCCCAATCGGGAGTGCAAAATCCCCCCAAAAATATTCTGTTGTGGTAGCATTCACCACGATGAAAATTCATAGTATATTCCTGGAATAATGAGCCTTTTACCTTCAAACCCAGTTTACTAGGAAGCTGTTATATCATCTTGAACAGCTGGCATATTGAAGATCAACATATGCCTGAATATGGTTTCAATTTATTGGTTATTGAATATGTTAACTCACAAAGATGTTTTTATGTTTAATTTGGTGTGAAATTTCTGGGTGAGTGATGCCACAAGATTTAGAGATATGACAATGTATTCCACAACATTAAACATTACTTTCCCAGTTGCAGCCTGCGACAACTATTTGCTAGATTTTGCAATTTGGGCAAGAATATTTTTGATTCAACCTCCAAAATGTAGCCTCCAATAACTTCGTGAATTCTGCTATAACTTCACAGACTCCACCAGAAAGTGACAGGGACTCTTTTAAGTCCTTGCCACTTTGGGATCGCCTGGGGGAAGAAACCATCAACCATCACGTACAATGCCAATGAGATCAAGTCAATCAGACGAAGCGTTGGACAAGAATTCCCTATGCCAGCATTCAGGACCCAGCATTCAAATTGGAGACCAATTCAGTGAGAGAGCTGAGGCGTATTAATCTCCAGATGGGTTCAAGTGAGTCCAAAAACTACAAACTCTTGAAACCGCTGTACATTGTGCTAATAAACATGGTGAAATTGACAGTGGAGATCAGAGAGTCTGACCTGTCAATCAACCAATATTTTTGCTGGGTTTCAGGTGTTTCAACAAGAATTATAGTTGACTGGGCTCTGAGCCAAGCGTACATGATGAATACAATGGGCAGGATTTTCCACCCCCTGTCATGTTTTGCGGCAGTGAAGGTGGCCCAGCATTGGCCGATGATGGGATCTTCTGATCCTGCCGATGTCAAAAGATTTTCCTGTTGTTAGCACCGTTCACTACCAGGGAAGCCACTGCAGGGGGATGCTGTTGGCAGGAGCGAAAGATCTCACTGGCGGGAACAGACAGAATATTTCAGCCAATGAATAGAATATACAGGAATACATTGACATATCTATCTAAATCGTGTGCCTCACTCACCCAGAAACTTTACACTGAATTAAACATAAAAAATGTCTTCGTAAGTTGTCATATCCAATAACCAATACATTGAAGTGATGTTAATCTTCAAAATGCCAGCTGTTCAAAATGTTGCAGCAACTTCCCAGCATTTTAAGACAAAGACTTATTATTCCAGAATATACTATGAATTTTTAGAATGGCGTGGGCTCGGCACATAACCCATCACTGCTGACCCCAACAGACTCACTGCCACTTTACGCTCAAATGAGCATTGATTGGCAGAAGGCGAGACTTCTGTCTGCCCTTGGCTGGAGATTCCATCTCGAAGAGCTGTTAACAGCACCTAATCTCTCTATTGCATTTATTAGTTCTATGCTATGTTTAGTGGGCCAGTGGACATAAGAGTGCCATAGTTCATCAAGGGGGGGCATGCGGGGCCATAGGTAGAAGTGCAGAGCTTGGCCGAAGGGGTCGCGAGGGCCAATGAGGGGTCGGTGGAAGGGCAGAGCTTAGGAAACATGAAGTACGATTCTTTAGGAATCTGATCCAGCTGAAGGAAAATTGTGGACCATTAGGACATGCCTATTTCCACAATGGAGCCAGCCAGGTTGAGAGTGCGGGATGTGAGTTGTAACAGGAACAAGCCCGCACACTTTAAAAGCACTCCCAATAATCAGATAGCCTGGGAATGGGGTGGGGAATCTTGGAATCAGGACCCGCCCTCCATTTTCAAAGAGCTCGCGAGGTGAAAATCCAGGCCAAAATACCCATTTTGAATTTATATTTCATAGGTCCGTGAATCCGTATGGCATGTGCACATTGGATGGATTTAAATTAATAATAATTAATTATATAATATTACTCAAAGAAGTTTTTAATAAGTGCCAGACATTTAAGTTTATTTATTAGAGTCACATTTAGGCTTACATTAACACTGCAATTAAGTTACTGTGAAAGTCCCCTAGTCGCCACACTCCGGCACCTGTTCGGGTACACTGAGGGAGCATTTAGCATGGCCAATGCACCTAACTAGCACATCTTTCGGACTGTGGGAGGAAGCCCATGCAGACACGGGGCGAAAGTGCAGACTCCTTTCTTCCAAGCTAGGGATCAAACCGGCGGTGTAGGGCAGCAGTGCTAACCACTGTGCCACCGTGCCACCTCATCTTTTAGACATATTTAATACACAGGGTTTTGATGAATTGCATTATCTGACTCGACTTGTTCCAAACTGGAAAAATGTTTGTCAAGTTTCAATGCTGAAAAATTCAAATGCAAATATACCATATTGGAAAATATTTCATCAACTGCCAAGTGAAATGATTATGTAAATCTACAAATGGACTGAATTAGAAAGAGCCAAATTACAGTTTGGAAAGATAATAATGCGGCAATCTTTATTTACAGGGTAATAGCAGCAGCACATTGAGATGAGATGGTTAAGACTTCTTTGAACCTTAAATGAAACTGGGCCTCAATCGATACAGTGACTTCACTTTGCCAGCTGTAATCATCTGCTGCATCTACTTCTGTTTCTGTCAAATGATGAGCTTTCAATGGCGTCATTAATGATTATTTCTGGTAAATATATTTGAGGAAGGACACAGAAAAGATTAGAAAATGTTTTTTGTCATCTTCAAATGCGAGCACACTGCAAGTTTACTTTTCTCCATGAATATTAATTCAACATTTCCTTTTTCTCAAGCTAGATTTGCATACTGGTTATGAAAAATTATTTCTGGGTGAAGCCAGTTAGATTACCTTGAAAATATTTTCTTTAATTCAGAGGTCGTAGTGGGGGTGGGATATCTTCAACTTCGACCCAAAATGTGGCATTTTCAAATCCTGTGCTTTATTTGAAAGTAGTTGCAGGTGCCAGATGGATACTCTGCTGAAGCTTACTGGTTGTGGGAATGCAGGAATCTGGACTAGTCCTACACTAGGCTGGCAGTTTAAGTCTGAGGGAGGAACCAATGCCATGGTGGGGCAATGATGGGCCATGTTATTTCTGTAGACCCCGGAGTAGAACTCTACCTCCCTCATTCCACAGAAAATAAGTTTGGGACCTTTTTGTTGAGTGGCTACTAATGGTCCCTTTAAGGACTCTTAAGTTAGACTGCTCACTGACTGTTAAAAATGGGTAGAATATTCAGGATATTTACTCTGCCCATTTGTACTCCAACATTTAAAATCAATGTCCTACTGTGGCATAGGACCCATGTGCATATTGGAATAGCTTCTTTCGGGCCTTCCATTGCTGCATTCATCTACATGCTCTTGTGATGTTTATATTTAGCTGGTACTGCGGTGTTTCACCCTGTTTTTTTTAACTAACTGCTGTTAAGCGAATAGCAGGCAAATGACAGATGAACATTGTCCTCAATTGTATTAACTTGGTTATCTCGCTAGGTAAAATCAATCATTTGAATCAAAGTATGTGTTAAATAGATTTGTGTAAGACATTAAGGGAGAAAAGTCTCCAGGGCCTGATGGGTTATACCCCAGAATACTGAAAGAAGCAAGGGAGGAAATTGCTGGGGACTTGAGAGAAATCTTTGTATCCTCACTGGTTACAGGGGAGGTCCCAGCGGATTGGAGAATAGCCAATATTGTTCCTTTGTTTAAGAAGGGTAGCAAGAATAATCCAGGTAATTACAGGCCGGTGAGCCTGATATCAGAGGTAGGGAAATTATTGGAGAAGATTCTTCGAGACAGGATTTACTCCCACTTGGAAATAACTGGACGTATTAGCGAGAGGCAAATGGTTTTGTGAAGGGGAGATCGTGCCTCACTATCTTGATTGAGTTTTTCAAGGAAGTGACAAAGATGATTGATGAGGATAGGGCAGTGGATGTTGTCTACATGGACTTCAGTAAGGCCTTTGACAAGGTCCCTCATGGCAGACTGGTGCAGAAGGTGAAGTCGCATGGGATCAGACGTGAGCTGGCAAGGTGGATACAGAACTGGCTTGGTCATAGAAGACAGAGGGTAGCAGTGCAAGGGTGCGTTTCTGAATGGAGAGCTCTGACAAGTGGCATTCCTCAGGGATCAGTGCTGGGACCTTTGCTGTTTGTAATATGTATAAATGATTTGAGGAAAATATAACTGGTTTGATTAGTAAGTTTGCAGATGACACAAAGGTTGGTGGATTTGCGGATAGTGATGAGGAACATCAGAGGATACAACAGGATATAGATCGGTTGGAGACTTGGGCGGAGAGATGCCAGATGGAGTTTAATCCAGACAAGTGTGAGGTAATACATTTTGGAAGGTCTAATAAAGATAGGAAATATACATTAGAACCCTTAAAAGCATTGATAGGCAGAGGGATCTGGGTGTAAAGGTATCACGTCACTGAAAGTGGCAATGCAGGTGGAGAAGGTAGTCAAGAAGGCATGCGGCCTGCTTGTCTTCATCGGCCGGGACATTGAGTTTAAAAATTGGCAAGTCATGTTGCAGCTTTATAGAACCTTAGTTAGGCCGCACTTGGAATATAGTGTTCAATTCTGGTCGCCACACTACCAGAAGGATGTGGAGGCTTTGGAGAGGATACAGAAAAGATTTACCAGGATGTGGCCTGGTATGGAGGGCATTAGTTTTGAGGAGAGGTTGGAGAAACTTGTTCTCACTGGAACGATGGAGGTTGAGGGGCAACCTGATGGAAGTCTACAAGATTATGAGAGGCATGAACAGAGTGGATAGTCAGAAGCTTTTTCCCAGGATGGAAGAGTCAATTGCTAGGGGGCATAGGTTTAAGGTGCGAGGGGCAAGGTTTAAAGGAGATGTACGAGGCAAGTTTTTTACACAGAGGGTGGTGGGTGCCTGGAACTCACTGCCGGGGGAGGTAGTGGAAGCAGATACAATAGTGACTTTTAAGAGGTGTCTTGACAAATACATGAATAGGATGAGAATAGAGGGATATGGTCCCCGGAAGGGTAGGGGGTTTTATTTCTGTCGGGCAGCATGGTCAGTGCAGGCTTGGAGGGCCGAAGGGCCTGTTCCTGTGCTGTAATTTTCTTTGTTCTTTGTGTAGTGAATATTTAAAAGCCATTTTTTTCCTGTTTTATTGTTTTTATATCCACCGATGATTTTATTTTTATTTCTCACATTAAACATATATCATGCAAGAGAAGAAATATCAAATACTGATTGTAGGCTGGCTCTGAATAATGTGAACATCTTTCGGAATTATATGGATGAAGTTAGTGCTGTTGAAAACTGAGAATGGCTGCCTTCTTTATGATGAATGCTTCATTAATTCCACTTTGAGAAACATTGACTTTGAAAAGTGTAATTACCAGGTCATTAACTATTGAAGGTAACAGGTATTCTCCCATCTTTGTGTTAGAATTGAAATTTTTGAGATCAAATTCTCAAATTCCTTTCCAATCATTTTGATTTTACAGAATTCCTAACCCAGATGTGCTTTATTAGATACAAAAGCCAAAATCCTGTGGAGGCCGGAAATCTGAAATAAAAACAAAAAATGCTGGAAATACCCAGGAGATTAGACAGCATCAGTGGAGAGAATAACAGCGTTCACGTTTCAGATTGATGACTTTTCAACAAAGTTTCTCTCGCCACAGATGCTGCCTGACCTGCCGAGTATTTCCAACATGTTTTGTTTCTATCGGCGTTTTATTTGACCTATGCATGTATATATTGGTTCTTTCTGTTTTCATTATGATGGCATGAGTTATAGTCTACAATTAATATCAGCTGAAAGTAGCAGTTGGCCATTTTTATTTCAATGATTAAGTGAGTGCAGAAAAAAAATACATTTTTATACGTAATCTAAGAACCATGTTTAAAGCAGCTCACAGGGTCATCATTACCATCCGACATCTCATTATTTTATAACTGCACAGTGGGCTCAAGCATGCATTTTACAATTGTATTTTTATTAAAGATATGGCTCAGTTAGGTCTCCTGATTTATTTGAGTTAAAAAACTGTTAAATAGAAAGGTGCTATGTCCATATTCCACTACCAATTCATTGGAAAAGTTGTTTATCTTTGCTTTCAGTAGAATGACCAAGGAAGGAACCCACCCGGTTTATTTTCTTTCTGGTTGGCTAGTGGAAGGTATGCATGTTTCACTCTGGCCTTAGCAATCCAAATGGTCTGGGGGTTGTGGAAGTGATTGTCTTCAATCGTTTGCTTGCCTTATGCTCTTGTGGTTGAAAAATGTTTGTATGTCAATCTTTCTAATCCAAATCAAGCCTGCAGTGTTTTTGTATCACATGTACTTGTCTTCAAATAGAAGGGTTCCAGCTGGCACCAGATATTACACAGAAATGGTTCAGGTCAACTATAATGCATTCTCATAATTCAGACCGGGTTAAGGACTAATGCTTAATTTTCAGTTCATTTGCAGTTATTCACCATTCTGGGGAGGGTAGACATTTAGGGTAGGTGCCACTTAGAGGTAGGCAGTTTTATTTTGCAAAGGGGAAATAGAGAAAAGAAGTCACAGGTGAGAAGGAAACTCAAATTGGGAGAGGGATGTTTGCAGTTAATGGATGAGTGATGTAACAATCCAGAACCTGGCCACTTGTCCCAAGGCTGATGAAGTGCACATGGTTCTGCATGTAGATTGAGCAGGTTGCCCTACTTAAGAACATAAGAAATAGGAGCAGGAGTAGGCCATCTAGCCCCTCGAGCCTGCCCCGCCATTCAATAAGATCATGGCTAATCTGAAGTGGATCAGTTCCACTTACCCGCCTGATCCCTATAACCCCTAATTCCCTTACCGATCAGGAATCCATCTATCCGTGATTTAAACATATTCAACAAGGTAGCCTCCACCACTTCAGTGGGCAGAGAATTCCAGAGATTCACCACCCTCTGAGAGAAGAAGTTCCTCCTCAACTCTGTCCTAAACTGACCCCCCTTTATTTTGAGGCTGTGCCCTCTAGTTCTAGTTTCCTTTCTAAGTGAAAAGAATCTCTCCATCTCTACCCTATCCAGCCCCTTCATTATCTTATAGGTCTCTATAAGTTCCCCCTCAGCCTTCTAAATTCCAATGAATACAAACCCAATCTGCTCAGTCTCTCCTCATAATCAACACCCCTCATCTCTGGTATCAACCTGGTGAACCTTCTCTGCACTCCCTCCAAGGCCAATATATCCTTCCGCAAATAAGGGGACCAATACTGCACACAGTATTCCAGCTTTCTCTGGAGTCAGTCCTGGAGAATCAGTCATAGAATCATAGTGCAGAAGCAGATCATTCAGCCCATCGAGTCTGCACCGACCACAATCCCACCCAGGTCCTATCCCTGTAACCCTACGTATTTACCCTGCTAATCTCCCTGACAATAAGGGGCAATTTATCATGGCCAATCCACCTAACTCACACATGTTTGGAGTGTGGAAGAAAACTGGAGCACCCGGAGGAAACACGCGCAGACACAGGGAGAATGTGCAAACTCCACACAGACTGTCCCGAGGCCAGAATTGAACCTGGGTCCCTGGAGCTGTGAGGCAGCACTGTGCCACCGTGCCTTCACAGTAAGAAGTCTCATAACATCAGGTTAAAGTCCAACAGGTTTATTGGTAGCACAAGCCTCTAGCTTCCAAATAAACCTGTTGGACTTTAACCTGGTGTTGTGAGACTTCATGTGTTTACCCCAGTCCAATGCCGGCATCTCCACATCATGGCTACCATCGACACCGTGCCTTCCCCAGCTGCCGGGGATGTTGAAAACTTTGCTTAATGAGCTGGCAGGAAGCATTTCTGCTCCTCCTGGCCGGCGGGAAATGAGGTGAAGACATTTTCCTCTTCCATCAAGAGTTCTCGACTCCCTTCAACTGCCAGGCCTCCTGAGGTTCAAGCAAACAAGCTGGCATAGAAACATAGAAAATAGGAGCAGGAAGAGGCCATTTGGCCCTTCGAGTCTACTCCACCATTCATTACAATCATGGCTGATCGGCCAACTCAACAGCCTCATCCTGCTTTCTCCCCATAACCTTTGATCCCGTTCACCCCAAGTGCTATATCCAGCCACCTCTTGAATACTGGAATGGACAGAAAATGAGAAATCCGTCTCCTGGCGGTTACCTGGGCCTCTCTCCCAATCTGCTACCACCAGAAGTAAGAGGCTAAGAGCTGGATTTCTTTCTTTTTTTAAATCCCCCCATTCCAATACCACCAATATTTGAGTATTCAAACACACCCCTCCCCCTTTCTCTCTCAACCGATGCTGCCTGACTTGCTGTGTGTTTCCAGAATTTTCTCTTTTTATTTCAGACTTCTAGCATCCACAGTGTTTTATTTTCAACTTTTTTGGTGACCCTGGCTAATCATTCCTTCTTGCCCTCCTTGACCTCTCTGTAGCCTATGCCGTGAATGACCACACCATCCTCCTTAAAAACAAATGCTTCTGTTGCATCATCCATAATGAGTTCTTCCACTTTTACCCATCAGGTCATAAATTAAAGCATTTCTAGCAATGACTTCTCTCCTCAGTATCTGCATGGATTTCCTCCAAGTGCTCCTGTTTCCTCCCACAGTCCAAAAATGTACAGGTTAAGTGGATTGGCCATGGTATATTGTCCCTAAGTGTCCAAAGATGTGTACGTTAGGGGGATTAGCAGGGTAAATGCACAGGCTCACATGGATGGGGCTGGAGTGGGCCTGGTTGAGATGCTCTGTCAGAGAGTTGGTGCAGACTTGATGGGCCGAATGGCCTCCTGCTGCACTGTAGGGATTCTGTGATTAGCTAGCTGAGCTTCAGACCCCATTTCCTCCATTGTGAAGATCATTTCTCCCATCTCTAGAACACTAACCACATTTGCTCTTTCCTCAGCTCATCGACAGATGAATCCATCACCTATTCAATGATCATCTTCAGACTCCATTATCTCAATATTCCCTTGGCTAAGATCCTAATCTCCACCTTCAGTAAATCTCAGCTCATTGAAAACTTGGGATGGAATTTTCCTGCCCCTCGCGCTGGTGGAATCCCCTGCTCCTGCCAATGTCAATGGACTTTTGAACGGCTCACTGCATTTTCTAGCCCCACCCCCACTACAAAGGGACCAGAAGATTGTCTCCCGTATCTTATCCCACACCATGTACTGCTTGGTGATCACCTCATTCTCACTGACCTACACTGACGGTGGGTGCCCCAAAAAATCAAACTTAAAATTCTCATTCTTGTGCTTGAATCACTCTCTATATGTTTCCATTTCCTACATCTGAAGAAAAGTTTCCACTCTTCTGACTCCAGCCTCCTGCACATTCTTCACCCTTTCCTCCATTGGCAGCTGCCCTGACCTCATATTCTGACATTCCCTCCATAAATCCCACCCATCTACACTTTCCATTACTCCTGTTAGACTTCCTGCTTTGACCAAACTTCTGGCCTCTACTTCTAATACTTTCTTCTTTGTTGCAATGTTGTTTCTTTATCCATGTACCTCTCTGAATTATCTTGGAACATTTTGCTATGTTAAAGGCATTATATAAATACAAATTGCCCTTACTTACCATTTTTCTTGCCTGTAGGGTCCAACCTTATTGTTCATGTTATCAAAGTACCCTTGTAGCAGAGGGCACCACACTGCAACAGTCTTCCTGCTAACATTATACCCAGGAAGCCAGTTTCATACTGTTGTTCCCACAACCACTTGTTGCCAGATGGAAACACTGATTTCTGCAAGTGAACACCTTGGGATGTGCAGCCAATTAGGTATTCTTTGGCTGTCATTACTGTAGAGGGTCTTCTTTTATACAGTCCAATTGTGACATGCTGCATTAAGGTGGCTCCTGAAGAAACATCAGCATTATGATTGGTTTGGCTTTTGTCTACCAGATTTGTACCATGGTGCTCTAACTTTGCCAATATGTCCATTACATGGTACTTTATCAAATGCTTTTTGAAAGCAATAGTACTACCTCCATCAACTCTCTGTTCATCAATGAACTCAATTAGGTCAGTTAAAGACAATTTGCTGATTTTCATTTCTTTGCCAATATTTTTTGATACCCAGTTAATTTCTGCCTGGATTAGTGTCTCTAGGCCAGAACTTAATGAACCTGCCAGTGGGAAGGAGGTCTGTAAAATTCCCCAAGTTGCTTTCCTGCCATCTTCCCGCCTGCCCTCAAAATGCCGGCAGCATGGCCCAACCCAGCTTCAAGAGTGTGGTTGCTGGGAAGAATACAGCATGGAGGGAAATCACAGAAAAATCAACTTGTTAGGGCTTCAGGCTGGAAGGGCGAGGCACCTAATTGAAGGGCCCCTTTGCTACCGTGGGTGCACTCACAAGGTGTGGCCCCTGTGGGTGGTCCCTCAAATTCCACCAGGCCTCTCCATCAAGATCAGCCACCTCTCCCACCCCCATGGGGGACTCAGCTCCCTTTCATGCTGTGATTGGCTGGCAGCTGGCTGAGACAGATCTTCCACCCGACTGAGGAGCAAAGGTCCCATCTCCAGACAATTAATGTTCTATGGAGCATTAAATGGATGTGGGACGACTTTGATCAGCAGGGATACATTCCCCAATGCGAAACGCCTCCAATCAAAAAATCCTGACCTAAGCATTTCCTCACCACCGATCGGCATTGGGGTGACCTGGCTGTAGTTGCTGTTTCTCTCTCTCTTTCTTTGAACAGTGGTCTTCGGTCGACAATCTCCCAATTGCAATCTCTATCCTTGCTTCCCATATTAGCAACCCTCATTCTTCCCTCATGTTTAATCGGGGCTTTCAAGAGGGAATTAGATGATCATTTGCAGGGTTATGGGGAGAAGGAAGGAAAATGGCACTATGTGAGATCCTCATTCAGAAAGCGGCTCCAGGTGCAATGGGTTGAATGGCCTCCTTCTGCACTGTAACAATTCTGTGATGTGTCCTATCCTGACCTGATGACTGGGTCTCCTTTTGGTTTTTTTTCCCAAACAGTTCATGAATGTATGCTTACATTTGGTAAACTCGTTGGTGGAGCAAACTAAGCCTCAGGAAAGAAATTAAACAATGGAAAAATTCCCAGAAAATTGATAGCACATTTGGCAGAAGACACTGCACCAACCTGTCACCCACCACCAGCTCCTCCGAAACCCCCGACTCCACTTAAACAAAGTGGAAACCGCCTTCAAAGTATTCACTAATGCCCTTTATTTACACTTCAATATATGTGGAATCTCCAAACAACCATGGTCACTGCATGTGTGAAATAGCGATTTTAAAAAACTGTTTTCATTCTGTAGTGATCTTGCATCTAATTCAGACAGTATGAATTGATTAATGATGCAGTTGATTATTTGCGGTTTGTTATTTAAATGGAAGAATTAAGCCCAACTAATTGTTTTTGGGGTTCTTTAATAAAGAGTGGCTGTTTAAATCCGAGAGCCATGTTAAAACTTGAAGGAACAGAGCTCAGATACGCATTAGAAAGGACACTAAATGTTCACCATGGTAGCCAGCCATGTCCCTGCTCTCATTTTCAAATCTCCCTAATGAAACAGAGGAAAAATGTGAGGTGCTTCTTCACGCTGATACTGACAGCAATGCTACTATTTAATTTCTTTTGATTAAGCCATTGTAGTCAGAGTTGTTGCTGACAGCAGGACGACAAATTAGCTGCATGAGCATCTCATTAGGATTTCAGATTAGAATCTTAAAGTAGCCATGAAAGCTCATCTCAACACATCTTTCCAACAACTCATAGTGAAACAGGCTGTAGCATAATTTAAAAACGCTACTATATTTTCATTGCAATATTTCTGTACTGCAGCCCCTTTTTGGTAAATCATTCAACTAGGATCAGAATTTTGAGTGAGATTTATTTCCTCTAGGATTCCATCACAATACATCCCGTTTCCTCCCCCCCTGTCCCATTACCCCCATTCCCCAGCCCCCCCGCCGGCCGCCCCCGTTCCCGTCCCCCGCCGTCCCCATCCCCCATCGAGGAAGCATGTTTGGAAGAAGGTTCCTGGATCAAGGCAACAATGTGATCTGTTGTGCCATTGATATGTCCCAGTGTAACTCCATCCACACCTGACAGCTAGCGTAAGTTCAATGAAAGCCCCAGACCTTGCAGAGAGAAGGGGAATCAATTCTGCAAGGAAATTATTATTAAATTTCATAATTAATGGCTACCTTATTACAAGCTGAAGTTTCTTTTTACTCTTCTAAGTCTTTAGGCTTGGATAAGACTTATGCTCATCCTGCTGGAACTGGTTTGAACCACTCTGCTCTCCACCAATGGATTGCAGTGGACACTGCTGATGCACTCTTACATGGACACAGTGGGCAGGCCATATTTGTAAGAAAACCGGGCAGCACAATTTGAGAATAGTTGGTCAGCAAACGACAACTGTGTACTTTTTTTTATTGGCCCATGGCAGGTGGTAGTAGGTTAACACTTATTGCCCATCCCATGTGGGCGGCACGGTAGCACAGTGGTTAGCACTGCTGCTTCACAGCTCCAGGGACCCGGGTTCGACTCCTGGCTTGGGTCACTGTCTGTGAGGAGTTTGCACATTCTCCTCGTGTCTGCGTGGTTTTCCTCCCACAGTCCAAAGATGTGCGGGTTAGGTTGATTGGCCAGGTTAAAAATTGCCCCTTAGAGTCCTGAGATGCGTAGGTTAGAGGGATTAGCGGGTAAATATATGGGGGTAGGGCCTGGGTGGGATTGTGGTTGGTGCAGACTCGATGGGCCGAATGGCCTCCTTCTGCACTGTAGGGTTTCTAAAAAAAAAGTGGTTAGCACTGCTGCTTCCCAGCGCCAGGGACCCGGGTTCGATTCCTGGCTTGGGTCACTGTCTGTGTGGAGTCTGCACGTTCTCCCCGTGTCCGTGTGGGTTTCGTCCGGGTGCTCCGGTTTCCTCCCACATTCTGAAAGACGTGCTGCTTAGGTGCATTGATCCGAACAGGGCGCCGGAGTGTGGCAACCAGGGGAATTTCACAGTAACTTCATTGCAGTGTTAATGTAAGCCTTACTTGTGACTAATAAATAAACTTTACATTTACTTTATTTGACCCTAATTGTCTTTGAGAAGATGGTGATGAGCAGCTTGTGTGGGATCGGTCAGCTTTATGGTTCTGCTGCTGGCCAGCTATGCAGAGAGTGTATCCTGCAGCCATTTGTGCCATTGGTGGAGGCTGTGCATACTGAATTCAGCAGTAGGGGTGCAGATGACTTGCTCTGTTGTTGCAGCTGTATTTAGCCAGGTGAGTGTGTGTGTTCTATCACATCTCTGAACCAATCCTTGTAGATGGTGGCGAGGTTTTTGAGGAGTCAAAAGGTGAGCCATTCAACAGACATTGCTCAGCCTCTGTCTAGTCACAGTGATGATATATCTGGACCAGTAAAGCTTCTGGTTAATGGGAGAAACGTGACAATGTCAGTGCTTTTCAAGGTCAGTGGAGGTCATATACTATTCACCATAGCTGATAATGGAAGAGTTCTTACAATGTTTACACTAGAAAAGTAAATCAGAGGCAGAATTAATAAAAATGGGTGAAAATACTTTTCTTGAACCATTCCTCTCTCCCCTGATTTCTGTTTGATCACATGATTGGCAATTCTGCCTCTTGAAGGACAGAAAAATAGCCTTTCAAAATGGTTTTATCACCACTAACAAGTTATCAAAATGAAATATTTGATGTTGGGACTGTTATCATGGCAACCTGCTGCGGATAACCGGGTTCTAGTTTACTGGCAGGAAGCCATTACCACCAATAACAAATCATTTTATCTGACAAGCACAAAACATTCATAAACTGGAAAATACCCTTCCTGCAGTCACATCTATCCACCCAAACAAATGAAGATGTGTTATTTCTAAAGTTGGATGAATGCATCTAAATGTTGTTGAGCTGGAATCAGGCTGGTGGTGGCTTTGACTGTGGTTGAAAAATAAAAGATTCAAGTTGCTAAAACATCTAATTTTGTAATTCCGTCTTATTAAACAGATCCATTGTCATGAGCAATCCTGTTGGTTTTACAGAACTCTTTCTGTCATCTGTAATAGGCAATCATAGGAAATAGTTTCCAACAGTTTGCATACATGATCAACATTTCTGATCTTGTTCACATTGGTTGCATGTCACATCAAATATGTACTCATTCTCCTCCCATCCATTGACTCTGTCTACACTTCCCACTGCCTTGGAAAAATAGCCAGCATAATCAAGGACCGCTCGCATCCCAGACATACTCTCTTCCACCTTCTTCCATTGGGAAAAGAGTCCAAAAGCCTGAGAACACGTACCATCCGACTCGAGAACAGCTTCTTCCCTGTTGCCATCAGACTTTTGAATGGGTCAACCATATGTTAAGCTGATCTTTCTCTTCATCCTATCTGTAGCTGCAACACTATGGGTGCGATTTTCTGATTTTAAGAAAACCTAAGTGCCCGATGGGTGGCAAAATGGAAGTTTCTCCTGCTCTCTTTTTGAACGAGCTTAGTTTAATGAATTTCTGGCACTCTGAGCAACACAGAGGCTGTCAGGAGCTTTATGTTGATTGTTGGGGGGGGGGGGGGAGCGGAAGCAGAGCCTATTCCCACCCAAGAGGCCAGCATCAGATTGCTGAGTGAGCCAGTGCACATGCCCCAATCTCCCAGCATACTGGGAGATTGATTGACATGTGTTTCCCCAACCCCCAATGGGTGGCCTCCTGATGGCTGGACCCAGCCTCTAAGTGCTGGCCCCAGCACCAGCCCCCACCCCCCATGCAGAATTCCCCCTCCCCTCCTACCTCCCCCATTCCATGGCCTGGCTCTGCCCTGTCTGGCCCTGACCCCTCAGGCCCACCCCATTGGCACTGCTCTGTGTCTGCTCAGCATTGCCAGGGTAGCCGGTGGCAGTGCCAGGGTGGTCACTGGGCAGTGCTAGGGTGCCAGGCTGGCACGGCCCAAGTGCAATCCCCGACCTCCTGGGGAGCCTCAATGACCTTTGGTCTCACCGGCAAGGCCATCACACCTGGTCCCCATTGCTGGGGACTATACGTGATGCCCACTGGTGTAGACATCCTCCGACGGGGTCAGAGACATTAGGGAATCCAGACAATTGCATCCCAGGCTCAATAAATAGATGCAAATCAGTATTTGCATATTGTAATCAGCCTCATGCTGTTCCCTGGCGCGAGGCTGAATACATGGAAAAAATAGCCCGAGAAGCTCACGACTGGCTGGACGCTGGTCGCGATTCCCGCTTTTGGCCACCCGCTGACATTTCCCGGCATGCTATGCTACTCGAGCAGCTCAGTGGGCTGGGAAAATTGTGCCCTATATTCTGCACCCTCTCCCTTCCTTCTTCCCTATGTACCCTATGAATGGTATGCTTTGTCTATACAGCGCGCAAGAAACAATACTTTTCACCGTATCTCAACACATGTGACAATAATAAATCAAATCAAATTCTAAATGGTCCCACAAAACCTTGCACTTTAACTCTCCTCACCACCCATACTGGAAAGAGGAGGCAAAGGGTGAGATTTCCAATTGCCTGGCTCTTGTTCCAGAAATATTTTCCTGTTGCTTGAGAAAAAGAGAAAAACAACTACTGTCTATGGCTGTTTTTTATACTGTGCCGTCTCTTGAATGCTTTAAAGGATAAAGTCTGTTACTATAGGAACACGGTAGGGATCAAGGATGATCAACATTCCCAGCTACAGAAAGCCACCATTTAGATGTCGTGTTTGGATAAGGACAATCACTTGCTCCTTGGATATTCTGATAGATGTGTTTGTTTTAAAATTATTTCCCCAGATTGTCTGTTTAATTTTCTACAGGGTTGCAATTATTCAGGAGCAGTCACAATAAGCTTGCAACAAACCATTATCTATTGTAATATTAAGGGACCAAATATATTGCTTCTCGAGGCAGGCATATGACAGCGAACAATTCCAAGTCTCAATCCTCACTTTAAATTAACTTTCCTCTTTTAATAATATAATATGTTTCTAAACACTGCAAAATCTAATGATCTATTGTAACTATTTGTGCCCAATGCCCTTCCTCTCTCCTGCCTGTTTCCTCCATTATTTGATTGGCCTGTAATATCAGATTGTCTCCTGTAAAGATCTATGCATCCAGAACTTGCTTCTTCCCCTCTTCCCCACGGAGGCCATTGGAGCCCCCAGTGGTTGGGAAATGGCTGGGCATTGCCTATTTGGCAGTGGGAACTGGCAGTGCATGGTGGGCATGGTCAGAGGGTTGGGACAGTGCCAATGAGTGGCGCTTGAAGGGGTGGAGCCACAAAATCAGCTGATCCAAGTTGGCCACAATACTAAAAGCTCTCCACCTCCAAGACAATCAAGGGACATTTAGAAGTTATGTTTTTACTGGACTCTAAGGGCCCCATTTTACCATTTTGATTCTAAGTGCTGGGCGGACTTGAAACTGGGGGTGTTTCAGATCCGACTTTCAGACCCGTTCTCAGGCCCCCATACACACTTTGCCTGAAAACATATCAGTGATTCCGAATTGCCCTGCACAAGCCTGTGGGCGGGGCTTAATGCGCCTGAAATCCTGCAGCTCCAGTCGGCATCTCCAATTGCGCACGCGCAAAAAGATATAGAATAACTCTTCCTGCCACATCCCCCCTGGGCCGGATGATGCCTCCCCCTGGCACAGACAAACACAGACATTGCCCCACCCCCACAATATTACTGACCCCCTTATCCCCCCACATCCCCGCCACCCAGACCAATCCGGAGCCCCTCCTTCTTCCCCCCACCGATCTCAGGCAGAGTGGTAGCGGACTCCAGGTAAATGCGAAGTGATGCATTTTGGAAGAAATAACATAGGTGGGAGCTATACAATAAATGGCAGAGCCATCAAGAGTATAGAAACACAGAGGGACCTAGGTGTGCAAGTCCACAAATCCTTGAAGGTGGCAACACAGGTGGAGAAGGTGGTGAAGAAGGCATATGGTATGCTTGCCTTTATAGGACGGGGTATAGAGTATAAAAGCTGGAGTCTGATGATGCAGCTGTATAGAATGCTGGTTAGGCCACATTTGGAGTACTGCGTCCAGTTCTGGTTGCCGCACTACCAGAAGGACGTGGAGGCTTTAGAGAGAGTGCAGAGAAGGTTTACCAGGATGTTGCCTGGTATGGAGGGTCTTAGCTATGAGGAGAGGTTGGGTAAACTGGGCTTGTTCTCCCTGGAAAGACAGAGAATGAGGGGAGATCTAATAGAGGTGTACAAGATTATGAAGGGGACAGATAGGGTGGGAAGCTTTTTCCCAGATCAGAAGTGACAATCACGCGGGGTCACGGGCTCAAGGTGAGAGGGGTGAAGTATAACTCAGATATAAGAGGGATGTTTTTTACACAGAGGGTGATGGGGGCCTGGAATACGCTGCCAAGTAGGGTGGTGGAGGCAGACATGCTGACATCGTTTAAGACTTACCTGGATTGTCACATGAATAGCCTGGGAATGGAGGGATACAAAAGATTGGTCTAGTTGGACCAAGGAGCGGCACAGGCTTGGCAGGCCGAAGGGCCTGTTTCCTGTGCTGTACTGTTCTTTGTTCTTTGTTCTTTGACTCCCCCTTCTCTCCCACTGATCTCAGGCAGAGAGATCCACCCTCCCCCTTCCACCCTACAGATATCAGGCAGGGTGATCCCCCTCACCCCCACCCCGGACCCTCCCGCACAAGGCCCCCATCTCCTCCGGACTCTGATAGCTGTGTGACACCTCCCTCTCTCTCCCCTGTCCCCAGTCATTGAGGCACCGATGCACCCTCCCCCCCCTTCCCATCAGCACACCTGCAAGTGCTCACTTGCCTTCTCCTCAATGCTAACAAGCAAACTGCATGGAACTTGCTGGAATGTTCTGCCAAACTGCCTGCAGCAGCTGATCTGCCCTAACGAGGGGCAGCTCCATTAAAAACTCAAGAATGGACAGGCAGGCAGACATTCCTGCACAAAATGTGCGCACGACCAGCCCCCCGATTCTCTGAGGGTGACCTGGGGAGGATACTGGATGCAGCAGAGGCGAGGCGGGACATCCTTTTCCCCCAGGAGGATGCAGACCCAGGGGGGCTGATGGAAATGCGGCCTGGGAGGAAGTCACCGCCTCCATCAGTGCCAGGGCACTGGCTCCCGAACTGGGAAGCAGTGCCAGAAAAAAGTCAATGACGTCATCCATGCAGCAAGGGTGAGTGCTGAGCCCCATTTTGCATCTCCTCCCAAATCTTCCCCAGATTCTCCCATCCCCAGCACCCTGTATGCTTCCAGCTCCTGACCCCCAGGCACCTCCTTTCTTTCCCCCCAATGAGCCCCACTGTGTTTGCCCTCTAAGGGCCACCACCTGATACTCTGCAGGAGTCACGCCACCATTTCTTTCATGGCTCCTTCTGTCTCCACAGGAGAAGACTAACCATAACCCTCATGAGAGGGCGAAGACAGGGGGTGGTGAGCCAGACCAGAGGTCCTCACCCCCTTTGAGGAGCGGCGCTGGAGCTCTCAAGAGAAGGGGAGATGCAGGCTGTCAGCGTCAGCATGGTTGGGCTGCCTGTCATCCCTCCACTCACTTTGAGGCGACCTCTCGGGAAATGTGGTTGTGGCTGCTCCTTCTGACTCCCCCCTTCCTGACACCGAAGCAACTCAGGGGCAGTGGGATGAAGAGGGTGGCATGGAAACATCCCAAACACCTGGAAGCAGGTCAGGGCCCTCAAGGTCCAAGGCCTCCAGAGGACACCTGCCACGCGCATCACAAGTCACGGGGCGAGGTAGGCAGCTGACCTCCTCCACTTCTGATGTACATTCTGGGGAGTCACTGAGACGTAGTGGTAGGCCAGGTAAGGTTAGGAAGTTGTAGTTACACTGAGATGGCACGGGTGAAAGATATTTAAGCACCTTAACGGTTTCTGTTCACACGTTTTTATGTTAGAACGTCTTATTTAAACACCTTTATTGCAATTAAATGTTTTTTCACCACCCACCTGTGACTTATTTGTCTCAGATTTGTCTTGAATAGGAATCCTCTTCCATTGATGATCGCCGGAGGGTTGCTTCATGTTGATGTCAGTTGGGGAGGCCCCTCAATGCTGGATCACTGAGGAAAGGAAGCCATTGGTTCCCCAGACCCCACGAGCGATTCCCTCCCATCCCCCACCCCACCCGCCCCAGGGCCCTGTATGGGGGTTTCAGATCCTTTACCCACTACTCAGACATGGGCACAGGTGCCAGCGTGCATGTGGAGCTCAGGTAGGAGTCAGACTAGTTTGCACCAGGGTATCATCATAATCGTACTTAGTGAGTCGTCATCACCCTCCTGCCTGCCAGAAAACTCACTAACACAGGGCCTGATTTTACCATTTTCATCCTAAGTGCTGAATCTGGGCGCAATTCAGATCTGACTTGGAAATCTGCTTTCAGGCGCCCCCATACGCACTTAGCCTGAAAAAAAAATCACGAGTCTGAATCGTGCTGTGGGTGGGGCTTAGTGTGTGCGAAACGATCGGAGCTCTGAACTGCACATGCACAGTTAGAAAAAAAAATTGAAAATCGCACTGCTGTCACATCGCTCCCGGGCCGCAAAAAGTTGATAAAGCGGCCTGGGAGCGAAAAGCGGGAGCGATGGCCCCCACACACATCACCCCCACCCATACAACTTAACTTTCCCCCTTATCCACCCACCCACTGCTACCCAGACTGACCGTGACCCTCCACCCCCTTACCCCCCCGCCACTGATCGCCCGCAGAGTGGCAGCGGACCTCCCTGCCTCTGCCCCCCCCCCCCCACCCTCTGAGATCCATCTGACCTCCTTTCCTCCCCACCCCCACGAGAGATCCATCTGGCCTCCCTCCCTCCTCCTCCCCCCACCACCAGAGATCCACCTGGCCTCCCGCCCAGTATATTTCACATACTCACAGCCGAGCACTTTGACAGTTTCACTTATTAAGTGCACGTGCACTATTATAGCTGTGGAATCCCTTCTCTCTGCTGCCTGTACTTGCAAAATCCACCGAGGTACATATCCAGGCTTTTATTGAAGTTATGTAATGAAACATATACAAATAACCGTTGCTTGATTCAACAAGCTTTGCAATTGTGTTCAGCAACAACCAACTTGCAGTAAATTCTAAGAGCTGCATTTCTAAGTTCAGAAGATAATTTGGGAAATGGTAATAAGATAATTTCTACTTCTTCTGAACTTGCTGGTGTAGGGGGAAAAAAACAACATTCATGGCAAGTGAAATATAATCTGAGTAGCATTTATGACAGGAATGATCAGAATTAGAAATGTGATGGGATAGAATTAACTCCCCCCACCCGCACCAGAGAACGATCGGGCCTCCCCCCGCCCCGCCCCCCCCACCCAGAGAATGATCAGGCCTCCCCCTTCCCCTCCCCGAGAATGATCGGGCCTCCTCCCCCCCGCAATGACAATGATCGGCCTCCCTCCTCCCTCACCCACCTCCACCAGAGATACATCTGACCCGCCTCCCCCTCCTCCACCAGAAAATGATCGGGCCTTCCTTCTCCTGCTCCCCCCACCTCACCAGAAAATGATCTGACTCGCCTCCCTCCCCCCCCAACCCACTAGACAACGATCTGACCCATCTCTTACCCACCTCCTCCTCCTCCTCTCCCCCCCCACCCCCACCAGATGACAATCTGGCCTCCCTCTGCCCTCCACAGCCCCCTTCCCCCCACACCCCCACCAGAGAGCCATCTGTCTTCCATCCCCCTCATCCACCAGAAAATGATCGGGCCTCCCTTCTCCCGCACCCCCCCTCCCCCACCAGAGAATGATCTGGCCCACCTCCCACCAACCCCCCCACCAGAGAATGATCTGACCCGCCTCCCCCCCCCCGCCACCGATCTGAGTCAGAGAGCTGTTGGAAGCGCTGAACTTATCTCTTCAGCAACTGGAGCGCCCGAAACAGACCTTTGCCGAGCATGTCTGTTTTGCGCCGAATCTGGACGCGCGAACGCGGTGGTAAAGGGGGAAATGCTGATAAAGGTGGGTGGGCAGTTCATTAATTCAATTTAAATGCATGCAAATGCCCAAAAAAGGGGGCGACGCAATAGTAAAATCGGGCCCACAGAGTACCCAGGTCCACCACTCTGATGTGACAGTGTTGCAGGAGATAGAAGGAATTTGAGATGGAATTTGGGGTGGAACCCACAGACACAAACCCCTAGCGACTGAACTGCCTGGTGATCAGGGCCTCCCTAAGAACATAAGAAATAGGAGCAGGAGTAGGCCATCTAGCCCCTCGGGCCTGCCCCGCCATTCAATAAGATCATGGCTGATCTGACATGGATCAGTACCACTTACCCGCCTGATCCCTACAACCCTTAATTCCCTTACCGCTCAGGAATCCATCCATCCGCGCTTTAAACATATTCAGCGAGGTAGCCTCCACCACCTCAGTGGGCAGAGAATTCCAGAGATTCACCACCCTCTGGGAGAAGAAGTTCCTCCTCAACTCTGTCTTAAACCGACCCCCCTTTATTTTGAGGCTGTGTCCTCTAGTTTTAACTTCCTTACTAAGTGGAAAGAATCTCTCCGCCTCCACCCTATCCAGCCCCCGCATTATCTTATAAGTCTCCATAAGATCCCCCCTCATCCTTCTAAACTCCAACGAGTACAAACCCAATCTCCTCAGCCTCTCCTCATAATCCAAACCCCTCATCTCCGGTATCAACCCTAGCCGCCCTCGCATGCCTCATTTGAGCTGCCAGTCCTCCAGCACCTGGGTGGTGTTTCTCGGCATCATCCTCCTCATCTTCCTCCTCCTCCTCCTCTTCCTCCTGCTGGCCATCCTCCCCAGTTGCTCCCGTCTGGTCAGCCTCCATGCCTTCCTCTTCCTCCCATATGTCACCTCTCTGTGCAGCCAGATTGTGCAAGGCACAGCACACGGCCACTAAGTGGGATGAGATCACTGGGCTGTATTGGAGGGCCCCGCCAGAGCATTTGAGGAGCCCAATGCACCTCTTCACTATCACGCGGGTGGCTAAATGGGCCTCATTATAGTGGGTCTCCACCTCAGACACAGGCCTCCGCACAGGCGTCATCAGCCATGTCCAAAGCAGGTAACGCATATCACTCACCTGGTCAATCTGAAGGGGTAGGGAGGGGACTGGAGAGGAACACATGGCGAGCTTAAGGAACACTACTTGCCCCTAGCACATCAACAGTCGCTGTCCATAACCCCCAATTCCCCCAGCCACATGCTCCCCAAAATCATAGCCCCCAATTCCCCCAGCCACATGCTCCCCACAATCACAGCTCCTTGCAAAGTTGAGAGGCTGCAGCAGTGCAATTTGCAAGGGCTTTGTTCACATCCTTCAACTGGAAGTGAGCTGAGTGCACTAGGACCCAGCAGCACCACAAGACCTGAGGTCAGTGCTGAGACCCAGGTCCGTGCTACAAGCCAGACATCGGAGATCCTGCTGAGTAACCGCCCCCCACCCCCCACACACTCGCAGAGCCACCTCCGTCCCGAGACAGAAAATGGTTGCAACGAAAGGACACCCATGAGCAGCAGAGAGCCGTCAGACGCTATGCACTTACCTCCTCATTAACCCTCACTGATGGAGCACCTGAATCGGACTTTTATGGAGCGTGTCTGTTTCGCGCCGATTCAGGGTGGGCGAACACGGTGGTAAAGGGGGAAGTGTTGGTAAAGTTGGGCGTGCAGCCAATTAATTCAATTTAAATGCATTTAAATGGCCATCACGCCCGTTTTGTGCACGGTCCCGATCGGGAACCGGTGTGGAGGCGGATGCGGATCGCGCTACTCACCTCACGCCAGACTTAACCAAGTATTTGCACCCGAAAGCAGGCGCAACGCGATGGTAAAATCGGGCCCTAAGTGTGATGTTGCATTTTTATTACTTTTCCCCAGGTTTAATGGTTGATAAATGTCCTCTGTCAATAACTCAAGAAAACATTGTTTAATTGGCTTCTTATTGCTCACTGGATAACTAGCAAATTGCACTCTGATTGGGAAAAGGCATATCTTAGTGAAAAAAAGAAACATAAACTTTTGTCGGTTGCCACCCAAGGAAGCTGAATAAAGGGAAGCCAATTCACCCCCTCTCACCTGGTCATAACACTGTCAGGAGGTTTAGCCACACACTCAGTAGTGTGTGAGATGTTCTATTTATCTCAGCCTTCCATTTCGAAATGGTGTCGTCACTGAGTTATTGATTTAGAATTTTCTATCCAGTAAATACATTTAATAAGAAGAAATAATGGTATCCATAGGGAGTTGAATTGTGTATTGACCTACCCTTACTTCAATCCTCAACTGATAATGTACACTCACAATGATCTTTCAATATTCTGAATTACACTTTTGGTTCGGATATGATTCCTTAAATTATTTTTATGTCTGTATTCTCAGTTTTTTTTTCTTGGATAATTCTTATTTGCCCCTTTAACAAAATGGGAAGATAAATCTCTTCGGTATCTGTTATGTTTATGGGTGTTTACACCAGGAAGTATATTTTCCACAATTGACTACCGAGCTTCACTTTCCGAAATAATGTGTGCTCTAAATCTCTAATGAGCACTATTGGTGGGCTGGAGCCTCAGTCAGAATTTTACCCTCCGAAATTCTACTTCGGTTTACTGTCACAAAACACTCTGCAAGCAAGATTGTATGCCTGCCAACCTGGTATGGAAAAGTGATAGCGTGGCCTCTTTAAGGAGGTGTTCCCTGAGGGCCACGTTGTCGGGTAGGATCTTATGGAATGCTGAGAGGAGAAACATAGAAAAACTATAGCACAAAACAGGCCCTTCGGCCCCACAAGTTGCGCCGAACATATCCCTATCTTTTAGGCCTACCTATAATCCTCCATCCTATTAAGCTCCATGTACTCATCCAGGAGTCTCTTAAAAGACCCTATTGAGTTTGCCTCCACCACCACTGACGGCAGCCGATTCCACTCGCCCACCACCCTCTGTAAAAAACTTCCCCCTAACATTTCCCCTGTACCTACCCCCCAGCACCTTAAACCTGTGTCCTCTCATAGCAGCCATTTCCACCCTGGGAAAAAGCCTCTGAGAGTCCACCTGATCTATGCCTCTCAACATCTTATACACCTCTATTAGGTATCCTCTCATCCTAAGTCTCTCCAAGGAGAAAAGACCGAGCTCCCTCACCTATCCTCATAAGGCATGGCACTCAATCCAGGCAACATCCTTGTAAATCTCCTCTGCACCCTTTCAATCTTTTCCACATCCTTCCTGTAATAAAGTGACCAGAACTGAGCACAGTACTCCAAGTGGGGTCTGACGAGGGTCTTGTATAGCTGCACCATTATCCCCAGACTCCTAAACTCAATCCCTCGATTGATAAAGGCCAGCACACCAAACGCCTACTTAACCACCTCCTCCACCTGCAGGGCCGATTTTAGAGTCCTATGGACCTGGACCCCAAGGTCCTTCTGATCCTCTACAGTACTAAGAGTCTTTCCCTTTATATTGTACTCCTTCATCCCATTTCACCCGCCAAAATGGACCACGACGCATTTATCTGGGTTGAAGTCCATCTGCCACTTGTCCGCCCAGTTTTGCATCCTATCTATGTCCCTCTGTAACTTCTGACATCCCTCCAGACTATCCACAACCCCACCAACCTTCCTGTCGTCAGCAATCTTACCAACCCATCCCTCCGCTTCCTCATCCAGGTCATTTATGAAAATGACAAACAGCAAGGGTCCCAGAACAGATCCCTGGGGCACACCACTGGTGACCGACCTCCATTTAGAAAAAACCCCATCTATACCCACTGTCTGCCTCCTTTGGGCAAGCCAGTTCTGGATCCACAGGGCAGCAGCCCCTTGGATCCCATGCCCTCTCACTTTTTCTAGAAGCCTTGCATGGGGGACCTTATCGAACGCCTTGCTAAAATCCATATAAACCACATCTACCGCTTTCCCTTCGTCAATGTGTTTAGTCACATTTTTGAAGAACTCCACCAGGCTCGCAAGGCATGATCTGCCTTTGACAAAGCCATGCTGAGTATTCTTGAGCATACTAAACCTCTCTAAATGCTCATAAATCTTGTCCCTCAGGATCTTCTCTATCAGCTTACCAACCACTGAGGTTAGACTCACCGGTCGGTAATTTCCTGAGCTATCCCTATTCCCCTTCTTGAAAATAGGTACCACATCCGCAATCCTCCAATCCTCCAGCACCTCTCCCATCTCCATCGACGATGCAAAGATCATCGCCAGAGGCTCAGCAATCTCTTCCCTCGCCTCCCACAGTAACCTGGGGTACATCCCATCTGGACCTGGTGACTTATCTATCTTGATGCCATTCAAAGATTCCAGCACAATCTCTTTGATTGGCTGAGAAGCTCAGCCAATCAAGTGCAAGGCCGCTTATCCCAGGTAAAAAGTATCGGCAGTTGGAGCCAGGGAGGAGGAGTATACAGTCACATAATGGCTGGAGTTTTACCATCCCACCTGCCACGGGAACTGGAGTGGGTGATGGGCAGACCATGGAAAGGTTCATTGGCCTCAGGCAGGATTTTACGGTTTCAGGATGAATAAGGCCATAAAATCCCGCCCATTCTGTCAGACTCTATTTAAATATATAGTTAATCATGTATTGGCAATAAAGCCCTATTGGTCTGAAGTCTCATCAAGTTATCCTCACTTTGTTACAGTAAATATTTATTCACCCAGTATTGAGGTAGATATGGTAAATCCAGAGGTCAAAAGGTGGGCTCAGATTGTAATTTCTGAGTTTGCATTTAATATCTGGTAATCAAATCCCCTCAATTAATGTTTGCCCCATTGAGCTTTCATTTCTTGTAGTATTTGGTTTTATAAGAGATTTTGATGTTTTATAATTGGAGGTACGTTGAAGCAAATGAACTGAGAACAAATGAAAATAATTGTTGTCTTCAAAAGGAGCCAAAGGGCTCAATTTTACCATCGAGTTTGGGTGCGAAAACTTGGTAAAGTTGGGCATGAGTCGAGTAGCGCGATCCGCGCCCGCCTCCGCGCCGGTTCCTCCTTTACCAAGGCCCGAAAATGGCCACGATCGGGCCCGAGCCCGAAATGGGTGTGACGGCCATTTAAATGCATTTAAATTGACTTAATGGGCTGCACACCAAACTTTACCAGCCCTTCCGCCTTTACCACCGCGCTCGCCAATCAGGAATTGGCACGAATCAGACATACTCCATAAAAGTCCAATTCGGGTGTTCCATCAGTGAAGATTAGTAAGGAGGTAAGTGCATAGCATCCGACGACTCTCTGCTGCTTGTGGGGGGGGGGTCCTTTCATTGTGGCCATTTTGTTTTTGGGTTGGGGAGGGGCTCTCCGAGTGTGTGGGGGGGTGGGGGGCTGTTGCACAGCAGCGTCTCCGGTGTATGACTTGCAGCATGGACCCAGGTCTCAGCACTGACCTTGGGTCTTGAGGTGCTGCTGGGTCCTCGTGCACTCAGCACACTTCCAGCTGAAGGATGTGCACAAAGCCCTTGCAAATTTCACTGCTGCAGCCTCTGAACTGTTCAAGGACCTGTGATTCTGGGGAGCACGTGGGTCAGGGAATGCTGGGTCCGCTGTCACTCTGCCTGAGATCAGTGGGGAGGAAGGAGGGTCCGCTGACACTCTGCCTGTGATCAGTGGAGGGGAAGGGGGTTCTGTTGCCACTCTTGTTGAGATCCGTGGGGGCGAAGGGAGGTCCACTGCCTCTCTGCTTGAGATCGGTGGGAGGGACGAGGGGTCCACTGCCACTCTGCCTGAGATCAGTGGAGGGGAAGGGGGGGGGGTCCGCTGCCACTCTGCTTGAGATGGGTGGGAGTAAGGGGGGAATGGGGCCACGACCGGTCTGGCTGGCATGGGTGTGGGGGGATAAGGGGGTCAGTAATGTTGTGGGGATGGGGCAATATCTGTGGGGGCCAGGGGGAGGCATCAGGCCGAAAGGAAGGTATAATCCAGGCTCATAAAATACTGCAATTGTTTTTTGACATGAAGTGGACCCTTCAATCTGTGCTTACATTTCTGCAGTTTCATCTGACAGAGGTGAATAAAGGATTCAAATTTGACTGATAAACTTAGATTTGATTCAAAGACAAAAGCTTACCCATTTTCTTGTACATTTCAAATACAAACTGCAGGTCCCCACTATTAGGCTAAGGTATAACTCTGTATTCTGGATGTACATGGAGCTGATCACCTGAATTATTGCGGGATGGGTGAAATTCAACTTGCGCTACCTGAGGATTGTGAAAAGGTAAAAAGGAATCAGAATCCACTGTAAAGCCTCCTGATAACCTTGAGGAATCCAAACCAGGTGATTGAGAGGAGGCTGTGGCACTGAGAGGCACAGTGGCACAGCGGTTAGCACTGCTGCGTCACAGCGCCAGGGACCCAGGTTCGATTCCCAGCTTGGGTCACTGTCTGTGTGGAGTTTGCACGTTCTCCCTGTGTCTGCATGGGTTTCCTCCGGGTGCTCCGGTTTCCTCCCACAGTCCAAAGATGTGCGGGTCAGGTGGATTGGCCATGACAAATTCCCTAAGTATCAGGGGGACTAGCTAGGGTAAATGCATGGGGTTATGGTGCTAGGGCCTGGGTGGGATTGTGGTCGATGCAGATGCAATGGGCTGAATGGCCTCCTTCTGCACTGTGGGATGCTATGCTCTTGTTTTTGTACTTTCAATGAAGTTGAATTTTACCCCCACCAACCTAGTTTTATGGGTAAACCCATTTCTACAATGGGCATAAAATATATATATTTTTAACTTCAGTGCAGATACAATATAATTCTTATTTTTCATCAGTTGCAAATTTACCATGCTTGGCCTCATGCCCCACTAGGGACAGTTCTGGCCACCTTACATGCACACTTACACAAATCATGAGGAAAGGTATGTGATGTTTGTTACTGTATCAGTTCAAGCAAATGTGCATGATATAAAATAATGGGGTTACAAGGGGTTTCAGTGCAATTGAAAGAATAGATTGCTAGTAGAGAACATTGGACGTTTTGCAACATTAAACAGGCTATATTAATGCAAGTTGTTATTGTTCTACATAATTGTTTATGAGAGCCAGTTTTGTTCCTAAGAAATGGGACAAACAAATTCTAGATTATGTAAAACATAATGGAGGAAGTTTGCAATCTTCAATAGGGTAAAATAAAATGAGATGTTGTTAGCCAGGAAGCTCAACTATTGCATTTTTGAACCGTGGATTTTATGGTTTTAAAGCCCTGTAGCTCAGATCTAATCATTCTTTTAAGGTTCCCCTACGTTGAAATTGCAAAGATGCAATTATATTAATACAAAGACATATGTACAATAAATGCAATAAGACCACAATCTAGCTCTCACTAGCAGCTGAAAATACAGGATATCAGATAAAGCTGAATATTCCTTATGAAAGAATGCTGAACAACAAACTAATTAATCTCTGCCATACCTTGCAACAAAACAATTTTACAGCAACATTATTTGCGCTGAGGTCTACAAGATGAATAACTTTACTCACAGTGGGTATTCATAAAATAACTCTGAATTCCAATACCAACAACTTGTTAATCTTACAGCAGCCTTGAGCTGATGCATTCAAGATGTAAGTGACAATGGCATGGGCCATTCAGCTTTATCACCAGTGGCACTTTGTCACCCAAGGGCACTACGCCATGAGAGAGCTTGCCACCTTGCTGGGCCACTTCACGACATGATTGTCCTTGCCAGGGGTTTTGCCACTGGAAACATTCCTGTTGGGGAAAAAAGAGGATATTAAAGGGGTAAAATTCAGCTCTCATAAGAGAATAAAATGGATGGGAGTGAATCAGCCACCCATTATGCATCTTGCCAGATGAAATATATAACCGGCAGCCGATTCACTTTGGCTCAGTTTAAATTCTTGTTGGAGTCAACTCTCACTCACTAAAGCTCCAAGTGCAGGGTCTGTACATTCAATATCATACATAACCTATAGGCAGAACATTTCCCTCCAGCCATCAAGCTTACACTCCAGAATGGAAGATTCCATCCATCATATCTTTTCACAGTAGGAATTCAGTGACAAATTTATCCTGCAATAAATGTAATTCATTTATAAATTAAAAGCACAAACCATCTTTAAGAAGATGTGGGTATACCCTGGGCGGCATGGCAGCACAGTGGTTAGTACTGCTGCCTCACAGCGCCAGGGAACCGGGTTTGATTCCTGGCTTGTGTGGAGTTTGCATGTTCTTCCCGTGTCTATGTGGGTTTCCTCCGGGTGCTCTGGTTTCCTCCCACATTCTGAAAGATGTGCTGGTTAGGTGCATTGACCTGAACAGGTGCCAGAGTGTGGCAACTAGGGGAATTTCACAGTAACTTCAAGGCAATGTTAATGTAAGCCCTACTTGTGACTAATAAAAATAAACTTTAAACAATTAAGATCAACGCTTGTTGCCTATCACTAATTGCCCTTGAACTGAGTGATTGACTAGGCTATTTCTGCGGGTTCAGAGTCACATGCAGGCCAGATTTCATTCCTTAAAGGACATTAGTGCATCAGACAGGTTTTTACAACAATCAATTATGGTTCCATAGTCGACATTACTGATACTAACTTTCAACTCCAGATTTTCTTTATTGAATTTGAATCCCATGAGCTGCCATGGTGAGATTTGAACCAGTGTCCCCAGGGCATTAGCCTAGTCTTCTGTAGTTACTAGTCCAGAGGCATTACCAGGACACTGCCTTCTCCCCTAATGATGGGAATCTGAAATACAAGTAGTGGGGCCCTGATTATCACTGGGTGTGGGTTTTGGAGCAAGGTGAGGAGTTATGATCATCCAATGCTGATGCCTAGATTTCCTCAAATGCAATGGAGTTCTAAACAGATTCCCTGCCCAGGAGTCAGACTGATTGACATATAGAGAGTGCTTAAAGAAAGGAATAGAACAAAACATAGGGGAACAGAAAAATACTGATATGAGACTGGAAGTAAAATGCTTGAACGGAGAAAAAGAAATAATTAAATACCTGAAGGAATAATAACAAAATAATAGGAAGAAGTATAACAAAAAGCAAATTAAAAGTCTTTAAGGGATCCAGAAAATGTGCAAATAATGGGGGCGATTTTTCCAGAAAAATTCAAAATGTCCAGTGGGTGGGAAAACCTCCCGTTTTCCCGCCCATTTTTTTGGCAAGCTGAGTTGCATGAATTTATGGCACTTTGTGCAATACAGAGGCCATTAGGCGATTCATGCCATGGGTGGGGTGGGTGGGGTGGGCGGGGGGGGGGGGGGGGGGGGGGGGGGTGGGGGGTGGCGGTGGCGGGCGGGGGATTGCAAAGCTGAAACCTGCCAGAGAGACCGGCAACAGAGTGCTCAGCAAATCATCGGGCATGCGCCGAGATTGGCTGGCATCACCCCCCCCCAGACATCACTGGTCTCCCGATCATCCTCCCCACCCGATAGCCCTGACCCCCACCCACTGCAATCATCCCCAACCCCCGATCACCAGTCCCACCACTAGCCCCCACCTTGGCAGAGTCCTCCCTTCCTTCCCATCCTACCTTTCTCCCCCACCAAGTCTTCCTCCGCCCTGCCCCCTTTGAGGCCCCACCCCCTCAGTCCCCACCCTTTTGGCACTGCCTGGTGGGCACTGCCAGTGTGCCAGGCTGGCATTGCCAAGGTGCCTGGTGGATACTGCCCAAGGGGTACTGTCCCCCTACCCCTGAACTCCAGTCCCACTGGTGAGGCTATCACATCTGGTTTCCATTGCTGGGGAACAGCCGTGGTCCCCATTGGTGAGAACCTTCTAACCTTCACCGGCAAAATCCAAGTGAGCCTGGACAATAGCGTCCGAGCTCACTAAAGACATTTAAGTTAGGGCTGAATATTAAAATCAGCTTCGCAACATTCCCCGGCACGTAAAATAAAAATGGCCCGGGAGAATTGAGAACTGCCAGATGAACAAAGAACAAAGAAAATGACAGCACAGGGACAGGCCCTTCGGCCCTCCAAGCCTGCACCGACCATGCTGCCCGACTTAACTAAAACCCCCTACCCTTCCGGGGACCATATCCCTCTATTCCCATCTCATTCATGTACTTGTCAAGACGCCCCTTAAAAGTCACTACCGTATCCGCTTCCACTACCTCCCCCCGCAACGAGTTACAGGCACCCACCATTCTCTGTGTAAAAAATCTGCCTCATACATCTCCTTTAAACCTTGCCCCTCGCACCTTAAACCTATGCCCCCTAGAAATTGGCTCTTCCACCCTGGGCAAAAGCTTCTGACTATCCACTCTGTCCATGCCTCTCATAATCTTGTAGACTTCTATCAGGTCTCCCCTCAACCTCCGTTGCTCCAGTGAGAACAAATCAAGTTTCTCCAACCGCTCCTCATAGCTAATGCCCTCCATACCAGGCAACATCCTGGTAAATATTTTCTGTGCCCTCACCAAAGCCTCCACATCCTTCTGGTAGTGTGGCGACAAAAATTGAACACTATATTCCAAGTGCGGCCTAACTGAGGTTCTATAAAGCTGCAACATGACTTGCCAATTTTTAAACTCAATACCCTGGCCAATGAAGGCAAGCATGCCGTATGTCTTCTTGACTACCTTCCCACCTGCATTGCCACTTTCAGTGACCTGTGTACCTGTACACCCAGATCCCTTTGCCTATCAATACTCCTAAGGGTTCTGCCATTTAGTGTATATTTCCTATCTGTATTAGACCTTCCAAAATGCATTACCTCACATTTGTCCAGATTGTCCATCTGCTATCTCTCTGCCCACGTCTCCAACTGATCTATATCCTGCTGTATCCTCTGATAGTCCTCATCGCTATCCACAAATCCACCAACCTTTGTGTCGTTCGCAAATTTACTAATCAATCCAGTTACATTTTCCTCCAAATCATTTATATATATTACAAACAGCAAAGGCAGCACTGATCCCTGAGGAACACCACTTGTCACAGCCCTCCATTCAGAAACGCACCCTTCCACTGCTACCCACTGTCTTCTTTGACCGAGCCAGTTTTGTATCCAGCTTGCCAGCTCACTTCTGATCCCACGTGACTTCACCTTCTGCACCAGTCTGCCATGAGGGACCTTGTCAAAGGCCTTACTGAAGTCCATGTAGACAACATCCACTGCCCTACCCTCATCAATCATCTTCATCACTTCCTCGAAAACTCGATCAAGTTCGTGAGACATGATCTCCCCTTCACAAAACCATGTTGCCTCTCACTAGTACGTCCACTTATTTCCCAGTGGGAATAAATCCTGTCTTGAAGAATCCTCTCCAATAATTTCCCTACCACTGATGTAAGGCTCACCGGCCTGTAATTACCTGGATTATTCTTGCTACCCTTCTTAAACAAAGGAACAACATTGGCTATTCTCCAATCCTCTGGGACCTCCCCTGTAGCCAGTGAGGATACAAAGATTTCTCTCAAGGCCCCAGCAATTTCCTCCCTTGCCTCTCTCAGTATTCTGGGGTATATCCCATCAGGCTCTGGAGACCTGTCTACCTTGATGTTTCTCAAGAACCCCAATACCGCCTCCTTTTTGATCTCAACATGACTCAAACTATCTGCACATCATTTCCCAGACTCATCATCCACCAAGTCCTTCTCTTTGGTGAATACTGACGCAAAGTGCTCATTTAATACCTCGCCCATTTCCTCTGGCTCCACACATAGATTCCCTCCCTTGTCCTTGAGTGGGCCATCCCTCTCCCTGGCTACCCTCTTGCTCTTTATATATGTGTAAAAAGCCAATGCTTTTTCATGACCCCTTTCAGCTCTTCTTACTCCTTACTTAAGTTCCTTTCTACTTTCCTTGTATTCCACACTTGCTTCGTGTGTTCCCAGCCTCCTAGCTTTGACAAGTGCTTCCTTTTTCTCTTTGACTAGGCTCACAATATCTCTCGTTATCCAAGGTTCCCAAATCTTGCCATACTTATCCTTCATCCTTACAGGAATGTGCCGGTCCTGAATCCCTATCATCTTACACTTGAAAGCCTCCCACATGCCAGATGTTGATTTGCCCTCAAACATCTGGGTGGGAATCAGATTTTTAGCCTCCCGCTTATATTTCCTGCCCCGCTATGCTACTCAACCAGTGTAGTGGGGTGGGAAATTCACACTCATTGAGCCAAGCGCAGCATCCACTGTATTTGGCTTTTGTTGCAGGGGTAAAGCACAGATGTGGAAACAGGAAAACTTGACCCAACATTCTAAAAAGAAAGTTGATCAACAAAGGTGAAGACAGCCCCACTGATGGAATCTTCTACTCCCAGACAATTTGGCACTGGCCTTTTTTGGAGATGGAATATAAAAGTAGAGAAGTATTCCAACTGTACTGTGAGACCACAACTGGTCCCAGGGATGAAAGTAACTTACATTTTTTACCAGTATGAACATATTGCACGAATAATTCATGAGAAATATTCATAATTAATTGCTGTCTCTTTAATGTGAGATGAACACACAGAACATGTGAGATTCCAGACCCTACTTAGATGTTTTACTGGACACCTTACTCAAAATTAAAACTGCGTGCAGATTGGGTAGTAACAGGCACAGATACCCTTATAGCTGTTGGGGCCCCTTTAAGTGAAGTGTGAAGCACAACTCACTGACACCGTCACCTCCCCCCCCCCCCACTCCCCAAACCTCTTCCACACCCCCCCCCACCCCCCCCCCCCCCGCCCCCCACCCCACCTACATCACAAGCCCAGGGCCAGGGATTCACACATCCCAGTTTCATTGTTGGGACAGTACTCATTGTAATATTTGTATCGATTACAGACTGGCAATTGCAGCTGCTCTGGATTGGCCAAAACCCCTGGCCTTGGAGACTGTTGTTAACAACATTGCCTATTGAAATTAATTGCAGTTTCTAGGGAAAGTGGTCAGTTCAGAATCTCACGGTACCAGCTAAGTTGGCGCACTTTGGAAAACTTTATTTTCCAAACCTGTTTCGTTGCTGATTTGCAAGCCCCCTCAGTTGACTAGCCTGTTGACTCTCGATTACTAGATTGTCACTTTCAGCCACCTTCTTACCTCTGCTAGGGCTGGATTTCATGGGGGCACATATACCTTTACTCCTCGCCCCTTTGCAAGAGTTGGTCAGCAGCCGACTCAGCTAAAAGAAACCTGCCCTGCAGCTATAAAACACACTGCTGGCTGCCTAACCAGACTGAGGGTGGGACTTCAACCTCTCAGTGAGAAGTCATATCCTCAAGAATGGTCAGTCCAATTGACTAGCAGCTCTAGCAGTCCCAGCAGTGCCAGAGCTCAGTAGTGGGCTCTGCTGGGACTGCACGTATGCCCAGTAGGAAGAACAATGGCATTCAAAGTGAGGTAAGTCCTGAGATTTGAGAACGGAAGGGGCTCCAGCAACCTATGGAGGGGGGTGGGAGGGCAAGTTTTGAAGGTTGGGCAGAAGGAACAAAGGAGCACATTAGCTTGGGTGTTGAGGCATCCTGATGTATACAGGACACCACCTGAAAGATGTACCCATTTTTCCTTCCCATCTATTAAACAGTCTGCTTAAAAAATGGCATGCCCACTCCCACTTGGCTGCCTATGTCAATCATAATATGGTGTGGACATCATATTATCTGGGTGATTGGCTTGGTAACAAGCTCAATTAATCCTTGATTATTTCTTTAACATTGGTGGGTGTGCTGCTGATTTTGTTGCCTGCTTGACTATCATGTTATGGGGGCAGCTTTAGGGTTGGCCAGACAATGGTGGCCTTGCCACCTCTCATATTTTATCTGCTTCCCCCGCTCTCAACAAAAAACATGCACATTGGGGGCTGTAGAATCCAGGCCCTGGAGTAGTGCGTTGAGTTTTGGTCTCCTTATTAAAAGAGGGAAACTTGCATTGAAGACAACTCAGAGAAGGTTAATTAAGTTGATTTTTGCGGTGAATGGGTTGTCTTATGAGGAAAGCTTGAGCAGGTTGGGCTGATACTCATTATTGGACTTTATGAAAGGTGATCTTATGAAATGACAACAATGTAAACTGGTCCCTAATAGAGCCTTTTAAATATGTAAATTGACTTTGTTCAATTACAGCCTTGGGTCACTGTCTGTGTGGAGTTTGCATGTTCTCCCCATGTCCGCACGGGTTTCCTTCGGGTGCTCTGGTTTCCTCCCAAGGTCCAAATATGTGTGGGTTAGGTTGATTGGCCATGGTAAATTGACCATTAGTGTCATGAGGATTAGTAGGGGTGAGGTTACATGGGGCCAAAGGGATAGGGCCAGGGTGAGATTGTTGTTGGTGCAGGCTCGATGGGCTGAATGGCCTCCTTCTGCACTGTAGGGATTCCATAATTCCTCAGCAGTGACCATCTCTCCCATGGCCTCTGATTGGGCTGGCAGCATGGAGATCTTACCTGCCACCCTTAACTAAACAGCAGACCTGCAGGCAGCCAATGAGAGCCCTCCCCTGGTAAAATTGCCAAGCAGGTCCTGCTGCCAACAGGTGAGGTCTTGGGACCTGCCTGGCATTGAGGTCCCCACTTCACCTGGCAAAATTCAGCCTGTTGACTTGTCTATTCTCTCTGTCAATACTCCCTAACTTGCTGAATGTTTCCAACATTTTTTGTAATTCATTTATGAGTATTTTTTTAATTAGCTTTATTGGTGGATTGATAGTGGTTACAAGCAGAGACCTGGTTGAAAATAAAACTATGATGAATGATTGGTATCAAAGAACGATTGTGCCATTATCTTTGTTTTCCACAAGGCTGATGGAGTACCTCACAGGCTATCTCGTTTGCTGAACAGCAAATATGATAGCCTTTTGCGATAGCAATAAAACAGAACAGATTGCAATTTCTTGTTTCGCAATACACACTTTGTCGGTATTACAAAAATGCAGTTCCAGTAAGTAATAAAGGGAAAGTAACATCAGTGCCTAATGTGGCCAAACACAAGAACACGTTTATCGTCTTTCACAGAATGTAGCCAATGAAATATACCTGGTCACAATGACAGCTATCTTCTCTTTTTGGATACATAAAGCTGGAGATTAATGACTCCCTTCTGTTATCATTCTCACATTTATTTGGTTGACGATAATATCCTTTGCCTCTCTTCAAAGTTGTGACATACATGCAAGCTTTTTTAAAATTAAATTAAGTCTGCACCTCATGGCAAAAGATTACAATGTTAAACATAATACAGGGTCAAATAGCTGCCATGTAAATATCCATGGAACTATTTTTTAGTGACATTAGGATGTTCTTAGTAACTTTTGCAATTTTGTTGCAAAATAATAGCCTTGTGACGTAAATGTGATTGCAATTTACTTTCAAAATGTTTTTGCCGCCGTGAAACATTTGCCACTTACTCTTGAAAGAAATTGGATGGCACAAATGAAGCATTTGTAGAATAGTTTGATAAGGTGCCCCATAAAAGGCTGCTGAAGAAGATTAGGGCACACGGAGTTGGGGGTAGTGTGTTAAAGTGGATTGGGGACTGGCTATCCGACAGGAAGCAGAGAGTCGGAATAAATGGGTGTTTTTCCGGTTGGAGGAAGGTAACTAGTGGCGTGCCGCAGGGATCGGTACTCGGGCCGCAACTGTTTATCATTTATATAGATGATCTGGAGGAGGGGACGGAGTGTAGGGTAACGAAGTTTGCAGACGACACAAAGATAAGTGGAAAAGTGAATCGTGTGGAGGACGGAGAAGATCTGCAGAGAGATTTGGACAGGCTGAGTGAGTGGGCGAGGATATGGCAAATGGAGTATAACGTTGAGAAGTGCGAGGTTATACACTTTGGAGGAAATAATAACAAATGGGATTACTATCTCAATGGAAACAAATTAAAACATGCTACCGTGCAAAGGGACCTGGGGGTCCTTGTGCATGAGACGCAAAAGCCCAGTCTGCAGGTACAACAGGTGATCAAGAAGGCAAATGGGATGTTGGCCTATATTGCGAGGGGGATGGAATATAAAAGCAGGGATGTCTTGATGCACCTGTACAGGGCATTGGTGAGGCCGCAGCTGGGATACTGTGTGCAGTATTGGTCCCCTTATATGAGGAAGGATGTATTGGCATTGGAGGGAGTGCAGAGAAGGTTCACCAGGTTGATACCGGAGATGAGGGGTTTGGATTATGAGGAGAGGCTGAGGAGATTGGGTTTGTACTCGTTGGAGTTTAGAAGGATGAGGAGGGATCTTATGGAGACTTATAAGATAATGCGGGGGCTGGATAGGGTGGAGGCGGAGAGATTCTTTCCACTTAGTAAGGAAGTTAAAACTAGAGGACACAGCCTCAAAATAAAGGGGGGTCGGTTTAAGACAGAGTTGAGGAGGAACTTCTTCTCCCAGAGGGTGGTGAATCTCTGGAATTCTCTGCCCACTGAGGTGGTGGAGGCTACCTCGCTGAATATGTTTAAAGCGCGGATGGATGGATTCCTGATCGGTAAGGGAATTAAGGGTTATGGGGATCAGGCGGGTAAGTGGTACTGATCCACGTCAGATCAGCCATGATCTTATTGAATGGCGGGGCAGGCTCGAGGGGCTAGATGGCCTACTCCTGCTCCTATTTCTTATGTTCTTATGTTCTTAGTTGTGATAGAATCTTATAGTGCAGAAGGAGGCCATTCGGCCCATCGAGTCTGCACCAACCATAATCCCACCCAGGTCCTATCCCAATAACCCCATTCATTTACCCTAGCTAGTCTCCATCACACTAAGGGGCAATTTATCATGGCCAACCCACCTAACCCACACATCTTTGGACTGTGGGAGGAAACCGGAGCACCCGGAGACACAGAAATGCATTTAAATCGTCGGGTCGCCCGATTCAGGCGTGGGCCGGACCCACGCGATCTGTAAAGCCGCGATCTGCTCGGAATCGGGTGCAGATCGCGGTATAGGCCCGCACCCAACTTTATCGGGATTTCGTGCCCGAAAACGGGCATGAAGTTTTGGTAAAATCAGGCCCACTGTTTTGTGATTGCAGCGCCATTTTTAAAGGGCACCCCTATCTCAGTGTTTGCAGACAGGTGGTGACCCACCCACCAAAATTTAAATGGTGCCCCCCCCCCCGCCCCACAAATGGCCAGGGGAGCACCACCAAACCCTCAGCAAAGAGGGACATCCACCCCCCCCACTACTCAAATCAGGTGTCATCCCCCACCCCCCCACGCGAGGGTAACCAAACCCAAACCTCCTGAGGACACCACTCAGACCCCCCACACATGCACACCTTTAGGCCACACACATGGGGCACTATCTGCTCGCACCCAGGCACTGACATTCTGGCCTGGTATCTTGGGCCCCGAGGGCTGTTGCGGGGTGGGGGGGGTGGGCTGTGGTCAAGGCGATAAGTCCAGTGCCCATGTGCACTCTGCTGCTGACAGGCTGCAGATGAAGGATCCTCCGGGGGTTATGGGCGTTGTGTGGTCCTGGGCTGGAGGCAAGGGGTTAATCTTGCCTCTCTCTCCTGGGATGGGCATCTCGTGGCTGGACCACCCCTTCTAGCCCTGGTAGGGTGGCACGGTGGCACTGCTGCCTCACAGCGCCAGGGACCCGGGTTCAATTCCAGCCTCGGGTCACTGTCTGTGTGGAATTTGCACGTTCTCCCAGTGTCAGCATGGGTTTCCTCTGGGTGCACCGGTTTCCTCCTACAGTCCAAAGATGTGCCGGTTAGGTGGATTGGCCATGTTAAATTGCCCCTTCGTGTCAGGAGGACTACCAAGGTAAATACTTAGGGTTACGGGGGTATCGCCTGGGTGGGATTGTTGTCATTCCAGGCTTGATGAGCCGAATGGTCTTCTTCTGCACTTTAGGGATTCTATGATTCTATTACCTGAAGATCACCCCTGGCATGGTGATTTCACAGTCAGAAGTCTCACAACACCAGGTTAAAGTCCAACAGGTTTATTTGGTAGCAAAAGCTACTAGCTTTCGGAGTGCTGCTCCTTCATCAGGTGAGTCACCTGATGAAGGAGCAGCACTCCGAAAGCTAGTGGCTTTTGCTACCAAATAAACCTGTTGAACTTTAACCTGGTGTTGTGAGACTTCTTACTGTGTTTACCCCAGTCCAACACCAGCATCTCCACATCATGGTGATTTCTGACAGCTCTATGATCAACATCTTCATTAATGCCTGCCAGTTGAAGTGGTCAGCTCACTTTAATCTCTATGTCTCCTGGACACCTGGCAAGCTTTTAAATTACAGTGGCACTTCATTCTTCAGCAGAGATTTTCCTTTCTCTCTGTCAGAAGTTGCTGGTGAGAGTAAACCCCTTTGAAGTATTCTGACAGAGAAGAAGCTCTCCACATCTGTTCACTCAACTCCAATGGATTCACACAGCTTTTATTTGAAGTCTCTGAGCCTTACTGGAAAGCATAATCCTTTGAAACTCTTTCTATTCCATTGTAAACCTTTGATTTATTTCAATTTCATAGTGCAGTCCTTTAAAATAGTCTTTGGTTGACATTTCAATGGATTTCTATTCAGCCTCCAGTCAGCTGTGTTTATTTACCTTTCCCTTTGCTTTTGAATGCATCTCAAATACCCCCATTGTTCCCAAAGGCTTCAGAGGGAACAGGGATTTTGGTGTTTTTGTCCACAGATCCCTGAACGCAGGCTGCCTGACAGGTTAATAGGGTAGTTAAGAAAGCATAAAGAACATTTGTCTTTACCAGTCATGGCATAGATTATAAGAGTGAGGAGATTATGCAGGAGCTTAAGTTAGGCCACAGCTGGAGTACTTTGTGCAGTTCTGGTCACCTCACTATAGAACCATAGAAAATTACAGCTCAGAAACAGGCCTTTTGGCCCTTCTTGTCTGTGCCAAACCAGTTTTTGCCTAGTCCCACTGACCTGCACTTGGACCATATCCCTCCACACCCCTCTCATCCATGAACCCATCCAAGTTTTTCTTAAATATTAAAAGTGACCCGCATTTACCACTTTATCCGGCAGCTCATTCCACACTCCCACCACTCTCTGCGTGAAGAAGCCCCCCCCTAATATTCCCTTTAAACTTTTCTCCTTTCACCCTTAACCCATGCCCTCTGATTTTTTTCTCCCCTAGCCTCAGTGGAAAAAGCCTGCTTGCATTCACTCTAACTATACCCATCAAAATCTTATACACCTCTATCAAATCTCCCCTCATTCTTCTACGCTCCAGGGAATAAAGTCCCAATCTATTCAATCTCTCTCTGTAACTCAGCTTCTCAAGTGCCGGCAACATCCTTGTGAACCTTCTCTGCACTCTTTCAACCTTATTTACATCCTTCCTGTAACTAGGTGACCAAAGCTGTACTCTAAATTCGGCCCCACCAATGCCTTATATAACCTTACCATAACACTCCAACTTTTATACTTGATATTCCGATTTAAAAGGCCAATGTATCAAAGGCACTCTTTATGACCCTATCCACCTGTGACGTCACTTTTAGGGAATTCTGTACCTGTATTCCCAGATCCCTCTGTTCAACTGCACTCTTCAGAGTCCTACCATTTACCCTGTACGTTCTACTTTGGTTTGTCCTTCCAAAGTGCAATATCTCACACTTGTCTACGTTAAATTCCATTTGCCATTTTTCAGCCCATTTTTCTAGTTGGTCCAAATCCCTTTGCAAGCTTTGAAAACTTTCCTCACTGTCCACTACACCTCCAATCTTTGTATCATCAGTAAATTTGCTGATCCAATTTACCACATTATCATCCAGATCATTGATATAGATGACAAACAACAATGGACCCAACACCGATCCCTGCGGCACACCACTAGTCACAGGCCTGCACTCAGAGAAGCAATCCTCCACAACCACTCTCTGGCTTCTTCCATTGAGCTAGTGTCTAATCTAATTTACTACCTCCCCATGTATACCCAGAGACTGAACCTTCCTAACTAACCTATAGGAAGGATGTGATTGCATTGGAGGGGGTACAGAGGAGATTCACCCGGATTTTGCCTGGGATGGAGAATTTGAGTTATGAAGAGAGGCTGGATAGGCTCAGGTTGTTTTCTTTAGAGCAGAGAAGGCTGAGGGGGGACCTGATTGAGGCATATAAGATTAAGAGGGGTATGGACAGGGTGGACAGGAAGCAGCTGTTCCTCTTAGTTGACGAGTCAATAACAAGGGGGCATAATTTTAAGCTGAAGGACAGGAGGTTCAGAGAGGATTTGAGGAAAACGTTTTTCACCCAGATGGTGGTGGGAGTTTGGAATGTCCTGCCTGGGAGGGTATTAGAGGCAGGAAACCTTACAACCTTTAAAAAGTATGTGGATCAGCACTTGAAACATCATAACATTCAAGGCAATGGGCCGAGTGCTGGAAAATGGGATTAGTGTAGATTTAGTTTAGTTTTGTTGGTGCAGACTCAATGGGCTGAAGGGCCTATTTTGTACTGTACTATGTCCTATTTAAATGTATACCCGGACATGTATGCAAGGACATTGACTTGTGACTGACGGAGTTTATTTATTTGTTCCAGGATTAATGGGACAGTTTGAAATCTCTTTGATGGCTTTCAGTATTTCCTTAATTCCAGCAAAATGTAGCAGAATAGCAGTGTGTCAAAGGCTGAAAAATTTGGTTCTGTACTGCTGGCTGAAGTGACATTACAGAAGCCAGAGCAGCTGCAAAATGACTGGTGGACTGCTTCGAGTCACCTCCAGCATGGCCTGCAGATGAAATTTAATGCAGAGAAGCATGAAGTGATATATTTGGGTAGGAAGATTGAAGAGAGGCAATACAAAATAAAGCTTATCATTCTAAAAGGAATTCAGAAGCAGAGGCTCCTGGGGTTATGTGCATAAGTTGTTGAAGGTGTCAAAACAGGTTAAGAAGGTGGTTAATAAAGCATATGTGATCCTGGACCTTATAAATAAAAGCAGGTACAAAAGCAAAACGATTATAAAGAGATTTTATGAAGCACTGGTTTGGCCTCAACAGGAGTATTGCATCTAATTTCGGGCACTTTAGGAAGGATGTGAAGACATTGGAAAATGTGCAAAAAAGATTTACGACAACAATTCAATTACATAGACATATTTGAGAAACTGGTGCTGTTCTCCTTAAGGAAAAAAGAGGTTGAGAGGAGATTTGCTAGAGGAATACATTGCCTGTGAGTGTAGTGGAGGCAGGTTCAATCATGACTTTTGGATACATTTTTAAAGAGGAAGGTTTTGGAGAGCCATGGAGAAAGGACAGTGTAAGTTTTAGGGCAAATCCTCCATGATTAAAGAACCCAGGGATATGGAAAATGGCCGGCTGGCTGTCAGGCCACATGAATATGCAAGAGGCTGGGAATAATGAGAAGGTCAAGACAGGGATGATCTAATCAACAGGAAACAAAGGAGAAACCATGGCCAGCAGACGAGGAGTAAATAGCCCAGCAGCAAGACAATGAGAACAGAGATCATTCCATCCACGGACAACATCAAGACTCAGCTCGCTGATGGGATTCCAATCAGGCTGACTCAGAGAACATTTAAAAGACATTAAAATATCAATTAAGGGCGGTCCCGACAGTTCCGGCCCTTTTGTTTCAGTCAATCAAAACTACCAATGATCAGAAACTATTTTGTGTGAGAGAATCACTGGTTCAGGTTTTGAAAAGGGACAAGCAAGCTCTGGCTTCCCTCTCTTCTCTCTCTTCTCCTGTTCCTGCCTCTCGTTCGTCTCCAGCACGCAGCCCGAAGCCCACTGAGCAATTTAAACTAGGATTGTGAGTATCCTCTGGTAATTCGCGAAGTTCCCGAGATCATCATAGTGGATGAGGCTTTGGGGAAAGGGCTTGGGGGGGGGGGGGGGGGCTTTTGCATGCACCTTTCATAGTTTAAGACACTGGTAAACTTGTGTAAAGTAAGCATTCCCGTTGTGCCCGTTTTAGTATTCCTTCCATAGCTATAGTCTTATAGAGCATAAGGCATTGTGTGTTGTTTTCCTGGTGTTTGGTGATCTTGACCTTGATGTTTTAACAAATATATATATATCTTTGACTTCCATTGGAATCCGTTTTGATCTTTTCAATTTCTCACCAACGATCTCTGACCAAGTCACAATATTAAATAACCCTTACCATAATTCCGGAGCGCTACTGTAGTGAAGTAGGCGCAAGGTGGCTGTTGTTCCATCGGCGAGAGAGAGAATCACGCGGGCATTGGTGGGGTTTGGGTAACGGAGAACCAAACCTGAGATAAGCCCACGAGTGGAGTTAAAAAGGGGATCCCGCTACAGCAGGGTGTGGGATGCACTGAGTTGGCCTTGCAGACAGCCAGCATGGACACAATGGGTCAAATGGCCTTCTGCTGTGCTGTCACCATTCTGTGATTCTATAATGATACATAGCTGACATACTACAGTTTGCTCTCCACCATTTCTTCAAGAAGAGCATGGTGGACCTACATGGTAGGAAAGGGGACATCATCACCTTCCCTCCTAAGAGAGAAAAGTAGGGATCACAGGCCCTTGGGTTTATCGGGCTAATGGGATTCAATGACTGTATGCACATGCCTCTACAAGGCCACATCTAAACAGGGAGATGCACCGGGTCGTTAAGGCCTTCTGTTCCAGGAGTGTGAAGTTGATGTGCTACTTTGCCCAGGATATGATGTCACTGCAGGTGGCTACCTTGGCACCAGTCATGACAACTTGATCTTGAGGCAAAATGACTTTCCACTATCTTTGAGCCATCACAACCATCCAGGAGTTGGTTGTTTGGAGGTGTGGGATACTCACTCCACTTCTGGCTAATGATTTTCCTCTGCCACTCAACTGTGCAATGACAATGCATCAAAATGGAAGTCATACAGCCAAAAAGAAGTGTGGAGTCTTCCCATATTCACCAAAGTAATGTGTACAAGTTTACGGTGGTTTGCTGCATTCTTCCCAAACTCGCTATCATGAAGGATCAGCCCTTGCCACCATTAACTTGGAAAAAATTACGTCCCAGAAGCCTATCATAAGAACATAAGAACATAAGAAATAGGAGCAGGAGTAGGCCATCTAGCCCCTCGAGCCTGCCCCGCCATTCAATAAGATCATGGCTGATCTGACGTGGATCAGTATCACTTACCCGCCTGATCCCCATAACCCTTAATTCCCTTACCGATCAGGAATCCATCCATCCGCGCTTTAAACATATTCAGCGAGGTAGCCTCCACCACCTCAGTGGGCAGAGAATTCCAGAGATTCACCACCCTCTGGGAGAAGAAGTTCCTCCTCAACTCTGTCTTAAACCGACCCCCCTTTATTTTGAGGCTGTGTCCTCTAGTTTTAACTTCCTTACTAAGTGGAAAGAATCTCTCCGCCTCCACCCTATCCAGCCCCCGCATTATCTTATAAGTCTCCATAAGATCCCCCCTCATCCTTCTAAACTCCAACGAGTACAAACCCAATCTCCTCAGCCTCTCCTCATAATCCAAACCCCTCATCTCCGGTATCAACTTGGTGAACCTTCTCTGCACTCCCTCCAATGCCAATATATCCTTCCTCATATAAGGGGACCAATACTGCACACAGTATCCCAGCTGCGGCCTCACCAATGCCCTGTACAGGTGCATCAAGACATCCCTGCTTTTATATTCTATCCCCCTCGCGATATAGGCCAACATCCCATTTGCCTTCTTGATCACCTGTTGTACCTGCAGACTGGGCTTTTGCGTCTCATGCACAAGGACCCCCAGGTCCCTTTGCACGGTAGCATGTTTTAATTTGTTTCCATTGAGATAGTAATCCCATTTGTTATTATTTCCTCCAAAGTGTATAACCTCGCACTTCTCAACGTTATACTCCATTTGCCATATCCTCGCCCACTCACTCAGCCTGTCCAAATCTCTCTGCAGATCTTCTCCGTCCTCCACACGATTCACTTTTCCACTTATCTTTGTGTCGTCTGCAAACTTCGTTACCCTACACTCCGTCCCCTCCTCCAGATCATCTATATAAATGGTAAATAGTTGCGGCCCGAGTACCGATCCCTGCGGCACGCCACTAGTTACCTTCCTCCAACCGGAAAAACACCCATTTATTCCGACTCTTTGCTTCCTGTCGGAGAGCCAGTCCCCAATCCACTTTAACACACTACCCCCAACTCCGTGTGCCCTAATCTTCTTCAGCAGCCTTTTATGGGGCACCTTATCAAACGCCTTTTGGAAATCCAAAAACACCGCATCCACCGGTTCTCCTCCATCAACCGCCCTAGTCACATCTTCATAAAAATCCAACATGTTCGTCAAGCACGACTTTCCCCTCATGAATCCATGCTGCGTCTGATTGATCGAACCATTTCTATCCAGATGCCCTGCTATCTCCTCTTTAATAATGGATTCCAGCATTTTCCCTACTACAGACGTTAAGCTGACCGGCCTATAGTTTCTGCATCAAGAGAAGCCGATGGAGCTTTGGAAAGAAATGTCACTTGAAGATGCATTCATTAAGCTTTGCCACCTATTAGAGCTGTTCAACATCTACAGATACTGTTGCCACTCCCTCAGTGCTGACTCCAGCAATTAATCTTCTTTCCCACCTTTTTTGATGATTTCATGGGATCCACATGTCACTGGCAAGGCCAGCATTTGCCCTTGAACTGAATGACTTGCTTGGTCATTCAGAGGCAATTAAGCATCAACCACATTGTTGGAAGTCTGGAGTCATATATAGACCAGACCAGGTAAGGACCACAGATTTCCTTCTCCAGAGGACATTAGTGAACCAGATGGATTTTCAAAAAATGAATGGCAGTTGTTCATGGTCACTATTACTGAGAGTAGTTTTTAATTCCAGATTTATAAATTGAACTTAAATTCCACCAACTGACATGGTGGGAGTTTAATTCAAGTCCCCAAGTAATTAGCTTGTGCCACTCGATTGCTAATTTAATAACATTATCACGACACCACCTTTATCTCATTCCACCTGTCCAACTTGCTTTGAGGGCTTCCTGTGGCCCTGCAGTAGTATGGCTTATATCTGCCTTTCCACTTCTTAGCACTAATACTTTTGATGGCATATCAAAGAACCTAGGAGCTCACGCTTCCCTGCTGCTCTCCTTGGTATGCTTCTCTTTGGAGCCAATTACGACAGTTAGTAGCAGCTTTTCCATAATGAGTTTAACAGTCTGAGCCATCCAAAGTCTCCAATTTAAATTGGAATTTCAATGCGTCCTAGTGCAGAGTAAGTGGCCACCAGAAACCTGAACTTGCTGAGCAATTCCTGTGCAGTCTTTGCAAGGTGACTTCTGGGGGGTCCCCTAGCGCATCTTTTGGGCTCCCTCCAGGGTATGACCCTCCCCCTCAAGATCAGTAGTTATAAGCTGTAATTTGGAGATCCCGCCCCCCTGCCCAAGGTCATTCCCTTGCATGATTGGCTTCAGCGATTAGGCCAATCTGGAGCATGCACGTGCATGTGTTTGTCTGGAGCCTGTAGTTCACTGGTGGCATGGCAGGGCAGCTCATCTCGATGACCCAGCCCCTCTGTCAACTGAATTGGATTGTCAGCCAACATTCTGTACCAGCCTAATCTTACATACAATACAACATACTAAGTGAACAACCAATACTGGTTTTGCCTCCATGGTTTACAAAATTTTCCTTCGGACTTTAACGTTTGCCATAATCGGTGACTGCCAGCAATCACAGCTGCTCCGTTGTCAATTACAACAGACAGTTAATTAGCCGGAAAGTGCACTATTGAGCATAATTGGGTTGGTTTTGATTAGTGCCATGCTGAGAATAGGAAAGAAACATCCCAGAGCCACTAAAATGAGCAAACTTAAAAGTGAATATTTGCTGTTTAAAACAGATACAATAGAATTATTGGAGAGTCACAAATCAAGCCAATCACATCTAAAATCACAAGACAAGTAGAGAAAGAGAGAGAAAATGTTTTTCAATGTCAGAGTTTCTGGGATGTAACTTAAACTATCAAAAGAGAGCACAAAGTTACTTTGTCATATTCCAGTTTGAATAGAGAGGCAATAACAGTCTAACCATTCAAAACATAATTGGTTACACACAAGGCTGTAAATTAATAAGAACATTATTCTCTCCATTTTTAAATCCTTACTTCAACTGTTTGGTACTTATGTCAACCTGAACTATAATGATAACCACAAAATGTATTTTTACATCACCTTTTGATACTGGATATGTACAAGCTAACCACATGTCCATGGATGATGTTATTATGTAAAGGAGGAAGAGGAAGAGGAGGTACAAGGAGGTACAGTGGTTAGCACTGCTGCCTCACAGCGCCAGGAACCTGGGTTTGATTCCGACCTTGGGTGACTGTTTTTGTGGAGCTTACACATTCTCCCCGTGTCTGTGTGGGTTTCCTCCATGTGCTCCAGTTTCCTCCCATAGTCTAAAGATGTGAAGGGTAGGTGGATAGGTCATGTTAAATTGCCCCTTTGTGTCACAAGGTGTGTTGGTTAGAATGGGAGTGGTGAGTAGGGTGTTAAGAGGCTTCAAGGCAATTTTGACATGTTGAGTGAGTGGACAAATACATGGCAGATGGAATATAATGGGAATAAGTGTGGAGTTATCCACTTTGGTAGGAGAAACTAGAATGGCAGAGTACTATTTCAATGGTGATAGATTTGGAAATGTTGATATGCAAATTGACCTGGATGTCCTTGTACACCAGTCACTGAAAGCAAGCATGCAGGTACAGCAAGCAGTTAAGAAGGCAAATTGTATGTCGGCCTTCATTGTAAGAGGACTTGAGTACAGGAGCAAGGATGTATTACTGTAGCTTTACAGAGCCTTGTTGAAGCCACACCTGGAGTATTGCATTCCATAGAGGGAATGCAGCGAAGATTCATCATACGGATTCCTGGAATGATAGGATTGTCATATGAAGAGAGAATACGTTGATTGGGCCTGTATTCACTGTAGTTCAGAAGAATGAGAGGGGATCTCATTCAAACAAATTAAATTCTGACAGGGCTGGATGGATTGGATGCAAGGATTTTGTTTCCCCTAGTTTTGGATCAAGAACTAAGGGTCACAGTCTCAGGATATTGGGTAGACCATTCAGGACTGAGATGAGGAAAACCTTCTTCACCCAGAGGATGGTGAACCTGTGGAACTCTGCCACAGAAGGCTGCGGAAACCAAATCACTGAATGTATTTAAGAAGAAAATACATAGATTCTTAGACTCTAAAGGCATCAAGGGCTAAGGGGAGAGGGGGAGATTATGGCATTGAAAGGGAGGATCAGACGTGTTAATATTGAATAATGGAGCAGGCTCAAAAGGTCAAATTATCTACTCCTGCTCCGATTTTCAGTGTTTCTATGTTTCTATGACAACGCACTAGATTCCGCCTCCCCACCCTCTGGCTAACACCAACCACACCTCAAAGACTGACTACTGTCCCATGACCCAACTGCAACCCCAACCCTGACCAACCCCACCCTAACTACCCTCTGACTAACCACCACTGCCTCAACCAAGCATACAACCCCCATGACTACCTACCAACCCCCCCTTTATGCATCCTACCCCTGGACCCTTCCTAATACACACTGACCTATTCTACCTGCCATTCCCACCTCATCCTCCATCCTACACCCTTTCCCCATCCTATTACTGCAACCCATTCTATACCCCAACACCATCCTACCCCACTCCGCCCATCCTAAGCCCCCTCGAACTCCACCCTGCTCCTGATTCATCCTAGCCCTGGTCTTCCGTCCTACTCCACTCCCCCCCCCCTCCCCTATAATAATAGCTCCCTCAGTTATTTTACTGCATAAACATTTATACATTTTCTCTCCTTTCGTAACTAGCTTTCATAATAGGTGACCAATATTTGGCTTCCCTGAAACAAAAACAGAAAATGCTGGAAAATCTCAGCAGGTCTGACAGCATCTGTGGGGAGAGAATAGAGCCAACGTTTTGAGTCTAGATAACGCTTCACCAGAGCTGACTTCTCTGACATCCTTTCTGCAGTTTGATCTGAAGAATTTCTTAATGTTCTCCCTCCTCCCATCATCTCTGCACCCACTTTCGGAGCAAGTACCAGACATATTGGATAGTCTAACCCAGTATGGTTCCAGCACAATGTTTCGAATTATTGTTTTCCACAGTCATTTATTTGGTCTGTGAAATTATCACTAATTCCCATCGAATAAAAATTAATAACACATTACACAACATTATAAAACCTTTATGAACTAGTTATGCTTCTGTATTCATAGCTTCACTGGCCCATTACTAATTCATTATTATAGTGATTCACCATTTTATTAAACACATGCTAATTATTTGCAGCATTGGTATCACACTGTTACTTAAGCAGCTGTTTTTGCATAGTTAGCGTGTTACAGCTTTATTCAACGTTAAGAACGTTTTTATAGCGGGCAAATAAAATGAAGTGTTAACTGTTACGAGCTTACTCAAAATCGATAAAGGTTGTGGCTGCCCTGAGGTTAATACAGCCACATTTTCATTGTAGTATTTCTGCTGAAAACCTTCCCTTTATCGTTACTTGATTTATGTTAATCTGAAATGTTTTTACAACAGCCAGTCTGCTACAGTCAAATGTTATTTCACATTTCATTGCTGAAGTGGGAACAGTAACCCTTCAATTGACACATGGAAGAATGGGAGACAACAAAGGAATTTATGGATGCATTATGGCAGCAGCAGCTTTATTGTAGCTGCATTGAGATTTGACATGTTTAATGAGCTCAGGAATACGAGGGAAAAATCTGTCGTGAGACCACTAAAAATATACGTTTCATTACATGCCATTTTACAGACTCACAGTAAAATCTGTTCGAAAGCTTGGTGCATGGGGAAAAGAAACAAGCATGGTAAGTTAATTATCTGAGGATATAAAAGCATCCAGTTCCCAAATGTAAAAAAACTGACACATTCTCAGTTTTTTGTGAATTCTGTGAACATAGGACTGTTCTCTTATTCAACATTTTATTAATTTAGTTTCTAATATTGCAAATCTATAGAATATTAATTTTTCAGGTTGTTGTGACTAAAGACACGTGAAAATGGGAACTAAAATTCAATATTGTAGTACACAAGATAAGCAAAATGCACTCACTGATACTTCATCTGAGAGCAACTAATTAAAAATTCTGCAGAACCTCAATACGAGTGTGGTAGCATGGCCCCTTTAAGGGGGCGTTCCCTGAGGGCCATGTGATCAGGCCGGACTGTACAGAGTGTCGAGGTGGGAAACTGAGCCAATTGAGCGCATGGGTGCATATACTGGGTGGGGGAGAATCCTCAGTCGGAGTCAGAGATGAGTGTTGTACAGTCACATGGTTTATTCTGTCTGATCCTTTTTATTGTAAATACTTATTTATCATTTGCAGTCAAGGTTTTGTTACTTTGAGCCACTTTGAGTCGCCCTTGATTTATTTCAACAAGATACTAATACCTCATTGTAATAAAGTATGCAATTACTTGATTACAGCATATTTTTTTATGATACTGCATTAATAGAGTCATAAAGCGGAATTCTACACCTTCATTGCCTCTGTTTTGCTGCAGGAAAATGTTGTAAAATTGGGCGTAAAGCAGCCAGCGAGAATGGCGCCCGTTTCTGTGCCTCTTGCGATTTTACGACACCCGGATTTCCAGCGTGGTCAGCCTGTTGCCAGAAATGGGCAAGAGGCTGGATAATTTATTTCATTGTGTGGAAATGCTGTTTTGCATCCGCTTAGTGAGCCTGGCGCTCTATTGTCCAGGCTCGCTTGCCTCTATGGTCTCGCCGGGAGAGGATCTCTCTGGCAAGGAAAATACTGGGGGTGGCCTTTAATGGCCACTTTGTACCTGTTTTTGGCGGGAAAGTGTTGCAAAACTGGGCATAAAGTGGCTAGCGTGAATGGCGCCAGTTTTCACGCCTGTCGCAATTTTACGACATTGGATTTCCGGCGGGATCAGCCTCTCGCTGGAAATGGGCAAGAGACTGATTAATTTAGAGACAGTGTGCATGGGATTGGGTGTGGAAACTCACCCAAAAAATGGATCTGGAGCTCTCCCATTTTCAGACAAGCAAGACCCTTAGTAAAAAATTCCATCCCTGCTCCCCATGAATGGGGGACAGTCGTGTTGGCCTTACTGGTGGAACCACTCACAAAACCATGCTAACTGTCCCTAATCAGTCCTTACCTCTCTAAATTGATTTAATTGTTTATTTATTTAATTAGTCAGCTAGTGTGTGTTTTTTTTTTGGCCTTTACTTTTGCAGTAGCATTTTAAGTTTAAAGTGAAAACTGGAAGTGGGCTGCTAAGGAGTCTGGGAAGGGTTTTTTAAGCACGCGAAGTATAAAAGGTAGGCTGCAGTATACAGCGGGCAGCGTCGGGAGCGGGCAGTGGAGTGCGTGGGAAGCAGAGTGTGAGTTATCAGGCTTTGGCTCACAGGGCTTAGGCAGAAAAGGCGAGCAGGGGTGAGATTAATTCATTTTTGCTGTTTGTACCTGGTACTGGCAAGGTATCCAGAGGGGATGGGTGTGCAGGCAGTGCTATGTTCCTCTTGCACTATGTTTGAGGTGAGGGACGACGACAGTGTCCCTGCTGATTACATCTGTGGGAAGTGCACCCATCTGCAGCTCCTCCAAAACCGTGTTAGGGAACTGGAGCTGGAGTTGGATGAACTTAGGATCATTAGGGACGCAGAGGTGGCCATAGACAGAAGCTTTAGGGATACAGTTACTCCGAGGAATGAAAACAGATGGGTGACGGTGAGAGGGGCTGGGAGGAAGCAGTCCGTGCAGGGATCCCCGGTGGTCGTTCCCCTTAGCAACAAGTATTCCGCTTTGGATACGGTTGAGGGGGATGACATACCAGTGGTGAGCCGCAGTGAGAGGATCTCCAGCACTGTGTCCGTTTCTGTGGCTCGGGAGGGTAAGGGGCAGAGCGGGAGGGCAATAGTTATTGGGGACTCGTTAGTTAGAGGGATAGATAGGAGGTTCTGTGGCAGCAAAAGAGACTCACGGATGGTATGTTGCCTACCGGATGCCAAGGTCCGTGACGTCTCAGACCATGTTTTCCGGATTCTGAAGGGGGAGGGGAAACAGTCACAAGTCGTGGTACACATTGGTAGCAATGACATAGGTAAGAGAAGGGACGGGGATTTAAAGCAGGAATTTCTGGAGCTGGGCTGGAAGCTGAGAGCCAAGACGAAACATGTGGTCATCTCTGGTATGTTGCCGGTGCCACGTGATAGCGAGTTGAGGAACAGGGAGAGAGTGCAGTTAAACATGTGGTTGCAGGGATGGTGTAGGAGGGAGGGTTTCAGATACGTGGATAATTGGAACACATTCTGGGGAAGGTGGGACCTGTACAAACAGGACGGGGTGCTCCTGAACCTGAGGGGCACCAATATCCTAGGAGGGAAATTTGTTACGGTTCTTCAGCGGGGTTTAAACTAATTTGTCAGGGGAGTGGGAAAAGGAGTTGTAGTCCAGAAGTCAGTGAGGGTGGTGAGGTATTGGGGAAGCTATCAGGGTCAAGGGTGGGTACCGGTAGACAGGAAGGTGGGTTGAAGTGTGTCTACTTCAATGCAAGGAGCATCCGGAACAAGGTAGATGAACTTGGGGCTTGGATTGGTACTTGGGACTACGATGTTGTGGCCATTACGGAGACGTGGGTAGAACAAGGAATGGTTGTTGGACGTTCCGGATTATAGATGTTTCACTGAGTGTAGGGACGCTGGTAAAAGAGGTGGAGGAGTGGCTTGTTAATCAAGGATAGTTTAACGGCTGCGGAAAGGCACTTCGAGGGGGATCTGCACACTGAGGTAATATGGGCTGAGGTTAGAAATAGGAAAGGAGCGGTCACGTTGTTAGGAGTTTACTATAGGCCCCCAAATAGTAATAGAGATGTGGAGGAAGAAATTGCTAAGCAGATTATGGATATGCGTGGGGGTCGCAGGGTAGTTGTCATGGGGGACTTTAACTTTCCAAATATTGATTGGAACCTTTGTAGGTCAAATAGTTTGGATGGGGCAGTTTTTGTGCAGTGTGTGCAGGAGGGTTTCCTGACACAATATGTGGATAGGCCGACAAGAGGTGAGGTCACATTGGATTTGGTACTGGGAAATGAACCGGGCCAAGTGTTAGATTTGGTTGTGGGAGAGCACTTTGGAGATAGTGACCACAATTCGGTGTCTTTTGTTATTGCAATGGAGAGGGATAGGGCCGTACGGCAGGGCAAGGTTTACAATTGGGGGAGAGGTAATTATGATGCGATTAGGCAAGAATTAGGGGGCATAAGTTGGGAACAGAAACTGTCAGAGAAAGGAACTAATGAAAAGTGGAACTTTTTCAAGGAACAAATACTGGGTGTCCTTGATAGGTATGTCCCTGTCAGGCAGGGAGGAAATGGCCGAGTGAGGGAACCATGGTTCACAAAAGAGGTGGAATGTCTTGTGAAAAGGAAGAGGGAAGCTTATGTAGGGATGAGGAAACAAGGTTCAGATGGCTCGATTGAGGGTTACAAGTTAGCAAGGAATGAGCTGAAAAAAGGGCTTAGGAGAGCTAGGAGGGGACACGAGAAGTCCTTGGCGGGTCAGATCAAGGAAAACTCCAAGGCTTTTTACTCTTATGTGAGGAATAAAAGAATGACCAGGGTGAGGTTAGGGCCGGTCAAGGACAGTAGTGGGAACTTGTGTATGGAGTCAGTAGAGATAGGCGAGGTGATGAATGAATACTTTTCTTCAGTGTTCACCAAGGAGAGGGGCCATGTTTTTGAGGAAGAGAAGGTGTTACAGGCTAATAGGCTGGAAGAAATAGATGTTCGGAGGGAGGATGTCCTGGCAGTTTTGAATAAACTGAAGGTCGATAAGTCCCCTGGGCCTGATGAAATGTATCCTAGGATTTTTTTGGACGCAAGGGATGAGATTGCAGAGCCTTTGGCGTTGATCTTTGGGTCCTCGCTGTCCACGGGGATGGTGCCAGAGGACTGGAGAATGGCGAATGTTGTTCCTCTATTTAAGAAAGGGAATAGAAATGACTCTGGTAATTATAGACCGGTTAGTCTTACTTCGGTGGTTGGTAAATTGATGGAAAAGGTCCTTAGGGATGGGATTTACGACCATTTAGAAAGATGCGGATTAATCCGGGATAGTCAGCACGGATTCGTGAAGGGCAAGTCGTGCCTCACAAATTTGATAGAATTTTTTGAGGAGGTAATGAAGTGTGTTGATGAAGGTAGGGCAGTTGATGTCATATACATGGATTTTAGTAAGGCGTTTGATAAGGTCCCCCATGGTCGGCTTATGATGAAAGTGAGGAGGTGTGGGATAGAGGGAAAGTTGGCCGATTGGATAGGTAACTGGCTGTCTGATCGAAGACAGAGGGTGGTGGTGGATGGAAAATGTTCGGATTGGAGGCAGGTTGCTAGCGGAGTGCCGCAGGGATCAGTGCTTGGTCCTCTGCTCTTTGTGATTTTTATTAATGACTTAGAGGAGGGGGCTGAAGGGTGGATCAGTAAATTTGCTGATGACACCAAGATTGGTGGAGTAGTGGATGAGGTGGAGGGCTGTTGTAGGCTGCAAAGAGACATAGATAGGATGCAAAGCTGGGCTGAAAAATGGCAAATGGTGTTTAACCCTGATAAATGTGAGGTGATTCATTTTGGTAGGACTAATTTAAATGTGGATTACAGGGTCAAAGGTAGGGTTCTGAAGACTGTGGAGGAACAGAGAGATCTTGGGGTCCATATCCACAGATCTCTAAAGGTTGCCACTCAAGTGGATAGAGCTGTGAAGAAGGCCTATAGTGTGTTAGCTTTTATTAACAGGGGGTTGGAGTTTAAGAGCTGTGGGGTTATGCTGCAACTGTACAGGACCTTGGTGAGACCACATTTGGAATATTGTGTGCAGTTCTGGTCACCTCACTATAAGAAGGATGTGGAAGCGCTGGAAAGAGTGCAGAGGAGATTTACCAGGATGCTGCCTGGTTTGGAGGGTAGGTCTTATGAGGAAAGGTTGAGGGAGCTAGGGCAGTTCTCTCTGAAGCGGAGGAGGCTGAGGGGAGACTTAATAGAGGTTTATAAAATGATGAAGGGGATAGATAGAGTGAATGTTCAAAGACTATTTCCTCGGGTGGATGGAGCTATTACAAGGGGTCATAACTATAGGCTTCGTGGTGGGAGATACAGGAAGGATATCAGAGGTAGGTTCTTTACGCAGAGAGTGGTTGGGGTGTGGAATGGACTACCTGCAGTGATAGTGGAGTCAGACACTTTAGGAACATTTAAGCGGTTATTGGATAGGCACATGGAGCACACCAGGATGATAGGGAGTGGGATAGCTTGATCTTGGTTTCAGATAAAGCTCGGCACAACATCATGGGCCGAAGGGCCTGTTCTGTGCTGTACTGTTCTATGTTCTAAATGCTTGTAGATCCTGCCTATGCATGTCACGTTCTCCTTCTTCTTCTTGACTAGGGCCTCACTATCTCAATTCATCCAGGGATCCCTACTTTTATCAGCCTTGCCCATCACTCTAAAAGGAATGTCCTTATCCTGAACCTTGGTTAACACACTTTTGAAAGCCTCCCACTTACCAGATATCCCTTTGCCTGCCAACAGACACCCCTAATCAACTTTTGTAAGTCCCTAGGATTGCAATGGAATCTTGATCAATTGGGATAGTGGGCTGATGAATGGCAGATGGAGTTTAATTTAGATAAATGCGAAGTGATGCATTTTGGTAGATAGAACCAGGGCAGAACTTACTCAGTTAATGGTAGGGCATTGGCGAGAGTTATAGAACAAAGAGATCTAGGGGTACAGGTTCTTGGCTCCTTGAAAGTGGAGTCACAGGTGGACAGATTGGTGAAGAAGGCATTCAGCATGCTTGGTTTCATTGGTCAGAACATTGAATACAGGAGTTGGGACATCTTGTTGAAGTTGTACACGACATTGGTAAGGCCACACTTGGAATACTGTGTACAGTTCTGGTCACCTTATTATAAAAATTATATTATTAAACTAGAAAAGATTTACCATGATGTTACTGGGACTTGTTGGTTTGAGTTATGAGAGACTGGATAGACTGGGACTTTTTTCCTTGAAGCGTAGGAGACTTAGGAGTGATCTTATAGAGGTTTATAGAATAATGAGGGGCATCTATCAGCAAGATAGTCAACATAATTTCCCAAAGTCTAAAACTAGAGGGCATAGGTTTAAGGTGAGTGGGGAGAGATACAAAAGGGTCCAGGGGAGAAATTTTTTCACACAGAGTATGGTGAGTGTCTGGCACAAGCGGCCAGAGGTAGTAGTCGAGGCAGGTACAATTTTGTCTTTTGAAAAGCATTTACACAGTTACATGGGCAAGATGGGTGTGGAGGAATATGGGCCAAATGCAGGCAATTGGGACTAGCTTAGTGGTTAAAAAAAGGGCAGCATGAATAAGTTGGACCGAAGGGCCTGTTTCCATGCTATAACCCTCTATGACTCTATAAGTTCATCTGTCTTGTTCGTCAGGCCTCTTGCATTGAAATAAATGCAGTTTAATCTGGACTTCCCTTGCTCTCTGCCCTGCTTTTGCCTGATCTCTCTAGTACTAGGATTACTGACATCTCCTTTACTATTTAATGTCCTCTCTTTAACTTTCGTGCTGTCCTCAAACTTCTCTTCTGTCTCCCTACTGCTTTGAGTCCCATCCCCCCTGCCAAACTAGTTTAAATCCACCGGAGTGGCCCCAGAAAATCTCCCCACCAGGATATTCATCCCTCTCCAGTTCAGGTGTAACCCATCCCTCTTGAACAGGTAAGCCCTTTCCCAGAAGAGATCCCAGTGATCCACAAATCTAAATCTTTGCCCCCCGCACCAGCTCTCAAGCCATGCATTCATCTGTCTAATCTTCCTATTCCTATTCTCACTAGCGCATGTCACCGGCAGTAGTCCAGAAATTACTACCCTCGAGGTCCTGCACTTTAGCCTTCTGCCTAACTCTCTATATTCACACTTCAGGACCTCATCCCATTTCCTACCTATGTCGTTGATACCAATGTATACAATGACCTCTGGCTGCTCACTCTCCCCCTTCAGAATGTCCTGCAACCGTTCAGAGACATCCTTGACCCTGGCACCAGGCAGGCAACACACCATCCTTGAGTCTCGATCGTGGCCACAGAAATGCCTGTCTGTGCCTCTAACTAGCGAGTCCCTATTACTACTGCTCGCTTGCGCTTTGCCCAACTCTGCTTGACAGCAGAAGCAGGTGTGGTGTCACAGGCCTGGCTGCTGCTGGTATCTCCCCCTGACAGGCTATCCCCCTCAACAGTATCCAAAATGGTATACCTGTTTGAAAGGGGAATAGCCACAGGCTAATACTTGTGAGGAATATCAAGATTAACACAAAAAAGTTTTCTGAATTATATTGAAAGAGAAAGGATAGCCAAGGGTAATGCAGAACCTTTAAAAACTGATGTAAGTACTATTGAAAATAAAATTAAGGCAATGGCAGACTTGTTGACTAATTATCTTGTGTCAGTCTTCACAGTGGAGGAAAAGGATAATATAATTGATATTCCAGAGAAACTAATAATAAATCAAGGGATGAATTCACTGAAGTTAATTTAAGCAAAGAAGTAATGGGACTGATTGAAAAATCTCTAGGAACTGATGATTTGTACCCCAGGGATTTAAAGGAAGCACATGAGGAATTTTCTGCTGCTTCCAAATCTTCCATAATTTTCCAAAACTTAATTCAAAAATTGTCCATAAGATTTGGAAAATTGCAGATTTAATTTCATTCCTTAAAAAAAAGCAAGAGAGAGAAAGCTGAAGATGATAAAGCTGTTAGTCTAACATTTTTGTGGGGAACTTATTGGAATCTATAATTAAAGACAGAGTGAATGAGCACTTAAAGAAGTTTGAGCTAATTAAACAGAATCAATTTGTAATGGGTAGATCCTATCTAATGCATCTAATTGGATTTTTGAGGAAGTAACTGAAGTTGTAGCCAGGGGAATGCTTATAAATGTAGTTTATATAGACTTCCAGAAGTCAGTTGATAATTAAGGTTCCACATAAGATTCTGCTAGGTAAAATTAAAGCTCATGGAATTGGAACCAAATCATCAGCCTGGTTACAGGATTGTTTAGACGGTGGAAGACAGGGGGTGAAATAGCCCCAGAAATCAGCAAAGTCTGATTTTGAGCAAGGAAAGCAGCATTTGACTCGCCAATGCCAATAGTGTTTTTTTTCTGACATATTATGCAGCACAAGGTTCAAAAATTGCAAAGGCATGGGCTTCACGTTGGATCGTTGATGGGATGACCTCTGATTCGCTCACCCCGCCATGACATCAGAGCTTCAGTAATCCGGTTACCATATCTGTACTGTGTCCTGGACAGAGCTAGCATTCTTCAATAGATAGGAAGTCCTAGGAACTGATGGCTCTCGAACTAAGAAACGTGCTGGCCCTAAATTTAGTGACACCTTCCTCGACCAGCCAACCAATTTCTCCTCTTCCTGTGATCTCATCAGCTCGAGTTCCACAGGCTGAGGAGGGTGGCAGCCACACAGCAGGACCCCAAAGGTCACAACCATCCACCCGCCAAGGCCATCACAGACAACAGGGTATAGCAGTCAGCAGGCTGCCTCCATCCCTGCTGCGAATGTTGGGGATGCACCAATACATAGCAGCAGGTTTAGAAAGGTTAAGAAGGTGTAGTTACACTGTTAATCATGAGTAAATGTTAACTAGTGTAAATAAACTCATGTGAATGTCACCCGGTCTATGGCTCCTTGTTATGATGAGCAGTGTTCCTGTCAGTCTGAAATGAAAGCTTGGTTCCTGCACAGGATAAAGACTGGTGTCTTAGTTCAGGACTTTCTCCTGTGATGTGTGAAACATTCCCAGCACATTGATGTTGTGCCTTCACAGTGATGGGATACATCAGTCATGCCTGCATCTCGATGGGATTTATCATTGTTTCCAGAATGTACTGGGCCATCATTCTCCCCAAATGCTTTTGAGGTGCAGGTTCCCCACCCCCCCACATCACCCCACCCCCCACCCCATCCCAGCAGCTTCTGCCTCTGGTGACACTGGGTGGCTTTAAGATCAGGAAAAGTTACGGTTTCCTCGCTGCATCCCCATGACCCTGTTCATCAAGTGAGATGCCATCAGCCAGACAGGAGTCTGACGTTCACAGAAGCTCTGTGGCGATCTGTCCCCACTGCAGGTCATCATCATCCTGCAGGAATATAGGGAATGTGAAAATCCACTGCGTCTCCATGACAGGTGCCTTGTCTCAGAGGGTATGTGCACTGCCAACAGCCAGATATGTGTCAAATGCTCAGATATGCAATGTGTGTATGTGTGGGGGGAGGGTCCTCACTGCTTGTCGTCATCGTCCTCCATAAATTTAGTGGCCATGAGTGTGCCCCAAGCACATCTGCCAAAGGGTTCTTTGCCTCCCTCCTCCCCTGTACCATTCCCCAGGCCCCAGAGTTCCCTTATTTCCCTTCTCCCCTAAACTGTCACACTGACCAACATGGGACTTAACTTTGATATGGGGGAATGATTTTGTCATGTGGCCATTATAATGGATGCAAATTTATTATAATTACATTCTCGACTTTTGACAGTAGGAAATGTAGCCCACCATTGGTGGGGGGAGAGACAATCATGTCTTGTAGTTAGACTGCCAGGAAACACACTACCACGGAACACACTCACCTTGATCGGGTGCGGTAAGTTCCACCCAGAGAATAACTGGTGTGCACTCAAGGATTTTGATTTGATTTGATTTATTATTGTCACATGTATTAATATACAGTGAAAAGTATTGTTTCTTGCATGCTGTATAGATGAAGCGTACCGTTCATAGAGAAGGAAAGGAGAGAGTGCAGAATGTAGTGTTACAGTCATAGCTAGGGTGGAGAGAAAGATCAACTTAATGCAAGGTAGGTCCATTCAAAAGTTTGATGGCAGCAGGGAAGAAGCTGTTCTTGAGTCGGTTGGCACATTATCTCAGACTTCTGTATCTTTTTCCCGATGGAAGAAGGTGGAAGAGAGAATGTCCGGGGTGTGTGGGGAGGTGGAAGGAAGTGACCAGTTGTGTTCCACAGTGATCCGTGCTTGGGCTTTCAGCATTCATCACATTTACTAATGACCTCGATAACACAATAGAGAGCCATATGTTGATGACACAAAAATAGATGGCTTGGAATGTAGTATAGGTGGGAGCATTACATTTCAAGGGGAAACACATTTTGGTAGATTAAGTGAATGGGCAAAACTATGGTAGACGGATTTCAATACAAGAGTGAAGTCATCCACTCTTTGAATCATAGAAACCCTATAGTGCGGAAGGATGCCATTCAGCCCATCGAGTCTGCACTGACCACAATCCCACCCAGGCCCTACCCCCACATATTTACTTGCTAATCCCTCTAACCTACGCATCTCAGGACTCTAAGGGGCAATTTTTAACCTGGCCAATCACCCTAACCTGCACATCTTTGGACTGTGGGAGGAAACCGGAGCACCCGGAGGAAACCCATGCAGACACGAGGAGGATGTGCAAACTCCACACAGACAGTGACTCGAGCCGGGAATCGAACCCAGGACCCTGGAGCTGTGAAGCAGCAGTGCTAACCACTGTGCTACCGTGCCGCCCCTTTGGTCCAAAAAAAATCTAAAAATGTTCTAAATAATGAAAAGTTAGAAACAGTGGAGGCTCAATCACTAAAATAATGATCAAATCAGCAAATTGACTTTATAATCTATAACTTTTGCTACAGTTATACAAAGTCCTGATTAGATCTGGAGTAAATAGTATAATCTGGGCACTGGTCCTTAAAAAAAATGCATTAGCCTTAGAAAGCGAGCAAAGCAGATTCACCAGAATGTTTTGAGGTTTCTTATGGTTAGGTAATGTGGGGGGCGGTTATATAAGACAGGCTTGTATTCTCTGTCCAAATGCAGCAAGATATGGACAATATCCAGACTTGGGCTGACAAGTGGCAAGTAATATTTGTGCAACACAAGTGTCAGACAATGCACATGTCCAACAAGAGAGAATCTGATCATCGCCTCGTAACATTCAATGGCATTACCATTGCTGAATCCCCTAGTATCAACATGTTAGATGCTACCATTGACCAGAAATTGAACTAGACTAGCCAAATAAATGCCGTGCCTACCAGAGCAGGTCAAATGCTAGGAATCCTGCTGTAAGTAACTCACCTGACTCTCCAAAGCCTGTCCACCATCTACAAGTCACAAATCAGGAGTATAATGGAATACTGTCCACTTGCTGGATGAGTGCAGCTCCAACAATACTCAAGAAACTTGATACCACCAGGACAAAGCAGTCCACTTGATTGATACCCCTCCCACAAGCATTCAACCCCTCCACCACTGACAAACAGCGACAGCCATGTGTACCATCTACAAAATACAGTGCAGGAACTTAAAGGTTTCTTCAGCAGCACCTTCCAAACCCATGACCATTACCATCTAGAAGGATAACAGCAGCAGATAACTGGGAAAGTCACCACTTGGAGGTCCCCTCCAAGTCACTCACCATCCTGACTTGGAAATGTATTGCCATTCCTTCACTGGTGCTGGGTCAAAATCCTGAAACTTCCTCCCTAACAGCACTAACAGTCCAAAGATGTGCGGGTTAGGTTGATTGGCCGTGCTAAAATTGCCCCTTAGTGTCTTGAGATGGGTAGGTTAGAGGGATTAGCGGGTAAATATGTAGGGATATGGGGGTAGGGCCTGGGTGGGATTGTGGTCGGTGTAGACTCGATGGGCCGAATGGCCTCTTTCTACACTGTAGGGTTTCTATGATTTCTATGATCTATGAGCACTGTCGGTGTACCTACACCTCAGGGACTGCCGCAGTTCAAGGAGGCAGCGCATCACCACCTTCTCAAGGGCAACCAGGGTTGAGCAATAAATGCTGGTCTAGCCAGTGATGCCCATATCCCACGAATGAATAAAAGTAAAATCTACATTTGAGAATGAGGGATTTCACTGTATGAATCATTCATTCATCTAGGCCATTAGATCTAACATAATAAGAAGAAGATGTAGTGTGATTGATATTCCATAGAAAGTGGTTTCTTTCTGATCCTGGAGTTCTTGAAACTGTCGACGATAGGACAGACAATTTAACAGACCTCAGGTGGGAATGTCCAGTCCCAGTCCACTTCACCTCTCACACACACCTTGAAATAGCGTACCAGTAAATTGCGGAGCATTATCCATGATGATCTCTCTAGACATTCGAAATAAACTGAAAAAAGCACTTAGCATATTTGTGACAGTTTTGCTTGATGTATTACTTAATTGCTAAATAATGGGGTACTTGATAAAGCAATCAACAATTGCAATGAAGTCAGTGCAAGGATATGAAGGAGGCCGGATGTGATTTTGGACCAAGGATGGGTAGGAACTTTGTGTAGAATCAATGGTTCTTTATGCTCACTGGGCATGCCTCACACTTCGTGACAACAACTTCGGTGTATATATTCATATCCAGTCAATAGACTGCTTCTCTTGTGCCTGTTCTCATCCATTCTATGCACATATATGAGTGATGAAGTTGTTGAAGAATATCAAGTTACAAAGGTTCCAATATGATGATCTGTCTGCCTTTAAAACTGACTCCCGGGAAGATGCTTAATTCATCCCAGTGAGACCAAAATAGTTTTACTTGTTCATGGCCAAGTTGAATTTATTCAGGCTATCCTTCAATGAACTGATGCGATGGGAGTAGTTTCTGAAGTCGATCTGTCATTTGAGGTCTGATTGCTTCCATGTATTGTTACTAGTGTGAGGTCACGGCATGCCAGTAGACCTGATATTGCTGGGCATTTGGTCTCCACAATATAGAGCATCTGTGACACCGAGGAGGATTGATTGTATTTGCACTCCAGGACTTTGAAACCTGCACCCGTTTTCACCATGTTCACCATGAGAGTTGCACAGTAGGAGATTTCACCATGCTCCTCCATGTCTATGGATATTAGATATTAGATATATCAGAATATTAGAACGTGCAGAGGCACTATGTTGGCTCATGTCCCTATGTCAATCTTAGCCAATAACGAGTAGTTACCAACTTTTTTAGGACAGATAATTTGAATCTTTGCAAGTACTTGAGATGGTGAGTAGGCATCAGTGTTCTCCATGGGATTGATAATGAGAAACGTGTTCACTGCTCTTTGTCTCATCATGCATATCATTGTCATGATCTTGTTGGTCAGTCACCTCATGTATCTGTTTCTAATAGGATATTGGACGGTCATTCTGAGTGCTTGAAGGTACCCATTATGTACAGTCAGTCTGTAGCAGTGCATGGCTCTTTGTGGCTGCATCAGAATTTGCTCGAATGAATTGCTGCTGCTATTGGTCTTTTCTACCACATATCTTTCAGTATTGATGGAAAGCTGGGCATTTCCTTGATGCATGTAGAAGGCTACACCTTTCACAAGTTTTGCGAGGTTTGGGTGTTCTAGTAAGTGTGTCAACAATTGTGGTTGTATTTATGAACTGCAAGCTCCATTCACCTGTGAGGATTGCTTTGTACATATATCCATCCTTGAGTAGTTCTTCAATGTTAAATGTTTGGACTTGTCCTGCAGATCTTTCTGAAACACTTCACCTCAACAGTTCTGTCTGCTGGCTCTGCATTTAAAAAATCATTGTACGTTCCCCTTTCCCTGCTGACAAAATTGTCAATGGATTATATAGGTTGGGGAATTATGTCAAAATTACATGAACTCTAGTTGATGAATATGGAAGGTTCCAATGTGACCCACATCTTTTGGGGAACATTTAGCTCTTCAGCTGTTACTCCTGATGTATTAAGCCAATGTAGAATTTCATTCGCAATTATTAGGCACAATTTATGGCTTGCTTTTCTGGTTCAGACACATATGAATCAAGAAACCATTGCTGGTATTTTACTGCCTTGCCCGCTTGAGGCTCACAAGATCCCGCCCGAGGCAACGGAGAATGCTAATCTGCGAGCCTTGCCTACCCGGTAAAATTCTGGCGCATAGCTCTGTATGCTGGTTTGAAAATTTTGAACTTGGATGCGTCCCAATTCAGACTTTGGAATTTTGTAGACGTTTTGACAATATCCCTTTAATCTTCCTTCTCCTAGAGTACTTGGGATGAGTATTACTGTAGACAATGGTTTTGCAAGCTTTTTCAATGCTCTGCTGATTATTGGAACCATCTCTGGCCCAATTTGTATAACTTTGTCTGCTTCTCCTTCACTCACTACTGATCCGACCCACACCCTGGTCACTTGCCTTTCCCGACTCAACTAACCTGGTGCTGGTCCCCTCAGTGGATCCATCTGGTTATCAGCTCTTTATTTGAGCACCATCTCTGTACTGTGTCTATAAAGCCTTTCTGCACTCACTATGCTGTTGTTTCAACACTCTCCAATGCCATGACTCTGTTGCAGTCTGACCAAAATGTCACGGGTTGTGTCATGCCATGTAACACGATCCAAAACTGTTCACCATGTCGTACCTGTACTGAATCTTGCTGCCAGGCTGTGCACTATGTCATTTAGAAGGAACCATTTCTGTACACCATATTGTTTGTGTTATAATGGTATAAAAGCACCAGTCACTCATAAGTGATTGTGCAAAGAAGTTGTGGGTTCACTTATTAATTCTAGGCATATGTGAGCACGGACAGAAATCTTGAGGACATCAGAGCTACAAACCTGTGTGTCTGTGTTCTGCTCCAGGCTGAAATGAAACTGAGGCTGGATCACATGACACACTTCCCTTAATGTGATGGCATGCTGATATCCCTTAAAGGCATGTTACAATGATCTCATTTAAAAATAGAAAAGGCTCAAGGGGTTGAATATCCTACCCTGTTCCTATGTTCCTCAGCCACATTAGAGTCAAAATTAGAGGTTTGAGAGTCAGTAAAAGGAAGCCTTTATAGTGATACCTGTTTCTTGTCCATTCATAGTAATACAGTTTGATTAAACCATGGAATGGGGTCAGTGTGATTTAAAAGGTTTCCAAAACAATTCGCAATGGCAACATAAATGTGACGATAATTTGTATTTGGCCTTGTTCAACCAATGTTTTTGCTTAGATGAATGCCTCAGTGACTCATGAATCCTTTGACTGCTTACCACTGCAGCGAGCAATTCTCTGGCTCCCATCTACACTTGATGAGTTTTTAAATATACCTTTTGATCAGAGATTTAAGTTGGGAATCTTTTTCTGTCACTGCTCTTGAGTATAAAGGACTTCTTACACCCAGTGAATAGAGGGAAACTGGATGGGGTGAATTACTGAACCGTAACAGAGCTCAGCCAATTTCTTGTCCATTCATTTAATGGCTGGAAGCTTTGGCAGGTCTCATTCTACACATGTTGCACTTCAAACCTGATTTTCTCCACTGTGCCATTTCAGCTGATCAATTCCATTCAAAGACAAGAATAATATCTCACTCCATGCTGTTTACTATAATTGCTGAAAGTATTGGTAACTATTTTGATTCTTTTTAACAATGTGTTTATTTTTAGCTTAGTATGGAGAATGGTCTGGTGGGAATAAAACATTCAGAAGCTAATTTAAAAACAGACAATTTTAGCTTTTAATTCTGCTTAATATGATCGATTGGATGGCCTATTTAAATACATCTGATTGCATAGTTAATTCTTTTGAGAATAATTGTTTGTGTGTTACAGGATTTATATCTCCCAAGTAACTAAATTCTGAAATGTTTTTGCCCTTGATTCTCTGAAGTTCAATGCAGTCAGCCAATTTTCTTGAGGGTTCTTCGAGCCTCCTGCCATAACCTTGCCAAGAGGTCATTGGTGCCCCTGAACAATTGATGTAAATTATAAGTCCGGCCACTTTTGCCTTTCTTTCCTCTATTTTCCATTCTGAAGGAGAAAATCTCAAATGTTCTGTTTAACCTTTTGGGCATTGCATGCAATGAGTATTAAAGCAGACAAGGCCATCCACACTCTCCTAATATTACAGCAAAGCTGCACAGGAGTAGAATTCTGCACTTGTGCATATCTCTTCTATGGCAGAAAGAGAAAGAGGCACAGTCAGATGTAGACATGAGGCAATTTAAATCTGCTAATTGTATTTCACATTTTACAATATTAATCCCAAACCAGCATTCTGGCATAATTCAGCATCTATCATGTAGGGGGAGGATTTCCTCGACGTAATGTGTAACAAAATTACCAACCTGTTTATGGTTCTCTTAAACATAGCACACAAAGGAAATCATCGTCTGTTACTTTGCCATTTAAACCAGGAGGGTGCTGTTATCTGTTTCAACGATTATGTGATGTCATGAAACTCTTTGTGGGTAGGTTGTGTGAACAGATGGGTTGATGGGTTTTTAAATATACCTTTCGATCGGTTCATTTTGAGTCAGCTATCAGAATAATTCTCGGAGGTGACTCATCTGCCAATAGGAAGAGCTTTCTGTAGGTGAGGGTCGGTTACAACTGATTCATTCGTGGAAATATCCATGATCATTTTAGTTGATTCCCAGGACATTTGATACAACTACATGGCTCGTTAGGCTACTTCAGAAGGCAGTTAAATGTTACAGTGGGACTGGAGGCCAATCTGCTTTAGAGTAGTCAGTTTCCTTCCCCTAGGTACATCAGTGAAGCAGTTGGGTTTTTACAACCTCTAAGTCACTGCTCTGTCTTCTGCTTCCCATAAGTTCAAAATAATTATACATTTAGCCTCAAGATGCTAGACGTCCATTGAATATATTTCATACAATTCACTGTGTAGCTTGGTAGCTGACTGTAGTGCAGCAGTAAATATCATTCCCATAACTATCAGTTCCTATTTCTTTGCAAATAATGTCACATTATAACACCCCTCTTCCTTTTAAAAATAATGCCTCCATATCAATAAAGCTGTTACAATAAGTTATATCTAACGAAAGAAGATTAAAGAGTGACTTTTATCTAAAACTGAACACTTTTAGTGCATTTTCTTTTATTCAAAGTATCATATAGGTGGTAAAATTTTGTGTCTTGTCTTCAGAGACTGCAGTCGGTCTTTAACCTGGCCGTACTTCTCCTCAAGCTCTGCAATATGATTCTGGAGTGTGTATCTCTTCCATCTACTCTATGTGCCAACAGCTTCCTAATGTGCTCACTCTGCTCTGCATTCCATATTTCCTCTTTTAAACTGTCCAGCATTTCTCACAGATTGTTATTGGTCTCCAGTAAATAATTCTCTGACGGTGATTTGAGCCAGATTTTCGCCATCGAGTCAGGTAGCTCCAGTTGGGAAATTTCCTGACATGACGCATCTGCCTTGGACAAAGGTGTCCCTAAAGGCATGATTTTTGTTCAGGAGGGTTAGGTATTAGGTGTGGAATGGAGTTGGGCTTGTTGCCCTCGGATATGGATTGGAGGTTGGCACAGGGGCTGCGGAGTAATGATGCAGACTGTTTAAAAGGCCTGCCATTGTTCCCTGGGACTTTGTTCCAATGTTTTATTAAATATTTTGTCTTCTAGCCATCACCTCACACACTCCATCAACAATCACCCACTCCCTATTCCTCATCCATGCCAATTTATGCCAACATCTGTCTCCCACGCTCTCATGAAACTGCATAGCCTGTATGCCAACTCCTAAACCAAGCCTTCTGACCAACACTCTTTTCCATTACAATCTTCATGCCAACTCACCCAGTGTCCACCATAGGCAGACTTTAGGGGCTATGCTGAGAGGAAATAAAATGTAGTTCCATCTTTTACAGATTTCTTCATATAAATAGGCCGATATTTTATGACCTCACTCGGGCGGGCGAGGTGGTAAAATTTTGGCCATCAAGTTCTATTCATGGAAGCCCACTCAATGGGCTGAATTCTTCCACTTTCAGGTTAAGTGTCCCCGCTGGCAGGTAAACAGGAGTGTTTCGCTGGCAGCGCCTGTCGGGTGGGATTCACCCACCTGAAAGATGCTAATGAGCTCATTTTGGGGAACCTGCCAGCCAGCCCTGCTGTTTGGAGATCAGGGCGCTGTTCAGATCAGGGAGACAGGCCCCCTCCCCCCAAAAAATGAAATGCTGTCCTCCTCCCCCACTGATCAGGGGAGCACCACCAACCTCTCACCAAAGCGCTGACGTTTGGAACTGACAGAGATCAAAGCTTTCCAGTGACAGACAGTTTCAAATGTTTCAAAGGTTTCAACTTGCTCGGAAGCCTCAGAAACTTTAAATCAAAGTTGTATGCATACATTGGAGCTGAGTGCACAGCTGTGCATAATGGAACACCCCCCACCCCTCCCCCCCTCCCCCACCCCCCCTTCCCCCCCCAACACCCCCCACATCCCCCTCCCAAGTGAAATTGACATCTCCTCTCTGTCAGAGGACTTCAAAGGGGTCTGCGCACACCTGCAGCTTCTGACAGGGAGAAAGGAAAATCTATATTGCAGAATGGCATGTGCAGTGATTTAAAAGCTTGTAGATGACCAGGGGGCATGGAGATTAAAGTGACCTGGCCACTTCAGAATTTGCACAGCTAACAGGCAGGAATGCAGATGTTCATCACAGAACTGCCTGAAATCACCACTTCATGAAATCACCACATCTCCACATCATGAAATCACCATGCCAGGGGTGATTTTCAGGTCTCTCAGGGCAAGAAGAGGAGTCTAGCTATGAGATCCTCATCCAAGGGGAGAGTGGCGAGGTCAACAACTTGACTCCAGCCTGAGCCTACCCAACTCACAGGAGCCTTGAGGGACCCTTCCTCTGTAACTTGGCGGTGGCAGAGGGGCAAATGGCCACTGGACTTAGCACCTTGGCCCCCGGGACATAGCACTTACTGCTATGCCAACAAATATCTATTGAAACTTATAGAATGCATTTTTTTACTCTCAGACAGATAGGCTGTTTTTGTTCAAAATTTGAACAAATGGGGATTTAAATAACTTGACAATTTGACAATTCTACACATCTTCTCTACCTTCATGAGCAATGATGTCTTTACCATAAAGTTGTGGAACCCACATCACGGGTTGAAGTCATTCCTGGAGTGAAAATCAGATCGGCTTGTCCCGTGCGCTGAGTTGAAATGGCTCAGCTGATTCATAATTCATACCTGTGTGCTTTACTCCCTGCCCCCTTTCTCCTGTTGGTTAAAATGGAATCTTCCAGAAAGGGGGAGATTTCCAGATCAGGGTCAGACCCGCTATTTTGAAAACCTGGCCAAGATACAAAAGCCTGAGGTCACATACCAACCGACTCAAGAACAGCTTCTTCCCTGCTGCCATCGAATTTTGAGTTACATTAAGTTGATCTTTCTCTGAACTCCAGCTGTGACTGTAACACTACGTTCTGCACCCTCTCCTTACCTTCTCCCCTATGTATTCTATGAATGGTACCTTTTGCCTTTATAGCGCACAAGAAACAATATGTTTCACTGTATCCCAATGCATGTGCCAATAATAAGTCAAATCAAAAAGCTACATTCACAGCTCACTAATTTTCTGTCTGAACAGTCATTCTATGTTTTTTTCAGATTCTTTTATTTGTCAGTTTCTTTTCCATATTCTGCTTTTCAGTGTATAAGACACTTTAGTCTTTTCAGGTCAGCAACTTCATTCTCATATTCTAATTTTTCATCTTTGAGTGCTGTACATTTCTGGTATTCTTTTTCTTTAACTGCCTGAACCTTCTGAACCACCTCTCTTTCCATTTGTGTCAAGAGCCCTTTGTGTTATTCAATATTGACCTTGAGAATTTCAATGACTGAATGCAGAGCCCATTCATTCACCGTTGCACATTATCTCTCCCAACAATGGAATTTAACCAATTTGTAGCTTGATGACTCTGGCAATTACTTTCTTGTTTCTGATTGGAGGGAACTTCTTGAAGTCTGTTCTACCCCCTTCACCTCAAGGTCTACTGCAGCTCTTCACAACTGCTCAACCCCAGAATAGCAGGATCATCTGTTTCAGTGACATGGAACACGCAGCTAACATCTTTACCTTGTGTATCTCTCAGACTCGGGTTGTTCCCAAATGTACAATCTCATTGCCTGGCACGTAACTAACATTCACACCTCACAAATGCCAGACAATGACCATCTCCAACAAAAGAGAATCTAACCATCTCCCCTAGACATTCAATGGCATCACCATCACTGAATTCCCCACTATTAACATCCTGGGGATTAGCACTGACCAGAAACTGAATTGGACTAGCCTTATAAAGAATGTGGCTACAAGAGCAAGTCAGAGCTCAGTAATCCTGTGGTGAGCAACTCACTTCTTGAATCTCTAAAACCTGACCATTATCTACAAGGCATAAGTCAGGAGTGTGATGGAATACTCTCCACTTGCCTGGATGAGTGCAGCTCCATCAAAACTTAAGAAGCTCAGCACATTCTAGGATAAAGCAGTCCACTTGATTGGCATTCCTTCCACAAACATTCACTTTGGGATGGCACGGTGGCACAGTGATTAGCACTGCTGCCTCACAACACCAGGGACCGGGTTCGATTCCTAGCTTGGGTCACTGCGTGGAGTTTGCATGTTCTCCCCATGTCTGCTTGGGTTTCCTCCGGGTGCTCCGGTTTCCTCCCACACGCTGAAAGATGTACTGGTTAGGTTCATTGACCTAAACAGGTGCCGGAGTGTGGCGACTAGGGGAATTTCACAGTAATTTCATTGCAGTGTTAATGTAAGCCTTGCTTGTGACTAATAAATAAACTTAAAAAACTTTACTTTACCTCCATCACTGACATACAGTGATAGCAATATATACCAAAATGATGGGCAACCTAGCCTAGTGAGTGGTCCTCCTTCATCTCACTGGGCCACAAAATTTAAATCAGGCTTGTTCACTAACTATGACCCCATGAATAAATTAAATTCATTGCATACATGTTGTATATTTCATAATGGGTTATAGAAAATGCTTCATCATTTATATATCAATCGAATTATCATCAACTTCAAATGACAAAAACAAAAGAAATGTTTACATTTTGAATGCAAGGGGAGCCCATGGCTCTCACAGTCAATGCCGTGAGCAATCAGCATGAACCTCACTTCACATGCCCCTGCTTTATATCTGTATCACTTCAGCCATATCGGTAACAAAAAATCTACGCTGATGGAAATCAGCAGAATGTGGCAATCGTGCGTATACGGGCAACAGTCAACAAAATGTCTTGTGGGCTCCACCCAGAACCCAGATGAGTTGCATTTGGTCCTGGGCCGCAGTTTGCTCAACCCTGCTGTACCACCTACAAGATGCACTGCAGAAAGTCAACAAACCCCCTTTGGGAAGCACCTTCCAAACCCACAGCCACTTTCAGCTAGAAGGACATGGTCAGCAGATACTTGAGAGCACTACCCCCTGGAAGTTCTCCACCAAACCACACATCGCCCTGACTTCGAAACATGTCACCGTTCTTTCAGTGTCGCTGTGTCAAAATCCTGAAACTCCCTCCCGAACAGCACTGCAGGGCCACCTCAGGGACTGCAATGGTTCAAGAAGGCGGCTCACAACCACCTTCTCAAGGGCAACTAGGGATGGACAATAAATAAATGCTGGTCTAGTCAGTGACGCCCACATCATGTAAATGGATTTGTAAAAAATATTGGAGTTTTTGAGTGATAAAAATTATATATCATATATTTGAAAAGTTTTAGCAATATCAACCACTCTGAAAAAAATATAGTACTTATCAATTGTATTGTATATTTCACGGCATCAGGGTGTTGAGGAGCACGTTACAATTAATGCTGTACTTTTGAAGTGCAGTTGCTGCTTTCCTGTCAATGTTTTCAATTATAAATGTCTGCCCTGTATTCTAATAGAAACTAAATATCAAAACCTGTAATGTTGTAATCATGCCTGTGGAATGGATATTGACGGGAGAGTGTAATTACAGCATGAGAAGTTTATAGAGACAGTTTCTGCTATACACGTGGATATGCAACCATGGAAATAAGGGAAAATTGCATCATTTTAAATCAAATTATTCCTCCTCTAACTGTAACTGACCTGAAAACTACCCGATGTTGACGCTGGGCCCGATTTTACCATTGCGTCACGCCCAAAAATGGGTGGGAAAACACGGTAAAGTCGGGCGTGAGGCCATTAATATGATCTGCGCCCGCGTCCGCGCAGATGCCCACTTTACCAAGGCCTGAAAATGGCCGCGATTTGCATGCATTTAAATTGAATTAATGAACTGCCCACCCAACTTTATCAGCATTTCCCCCTTTACCATCGTGTTCGCGTGTCCAGATTTGGCACGAAACAAACCTGCTCGGCAAAGGTCTGTTTCGGACACTCCAGCTGCTGAAGAGGTAAGTTCAGCGCTTCCAACGGCTCTCTGACTCAAATTGGTGGTGGAGGGAGGGAGAGAGCTGGGGCAGATCATTCTTTGGTGGGGGGACGGGGAGAAGAGAGGCCCGATCATTTTTTGGTGGTGGGGGGAAGAGGAGGCGAGTCAGATGTATCTCTGGTGGGGGGAGGAGGGAGGCCCGATCATTTTCTGGTGGGAGGGGGAAGAGGAGGTGGGTCAGATGTATCTCTGGTGGAGAGGGGGGAGGGAGGAGGGAGGCCCGATCATTGACTGGTGCGGGGGAGAGGGAGGAAGGAGGACAGATTTTTCTCTAGTGGGAGGAGCGGGGCGGAGAGAGACCAGATCGTTGTCTGCTGGGGGTGGGAAAGGCTTGAACTTTCTCTTGCGGGGGGGGGGTAGGTGTGTGGGGGGGAGCCCGATCATTCTCTGGTTGGGGGTGGAGTTAATTCTATCACATTTCTAATTCTGATCATTCCTGTTATAAATGCTACTTAGATTATATTTCACTTGCCATGAGTATTGTTTTTTTCCCCCTACACCAGCAAGTTCAGAAGAAGTAGAAATTATCTTATTACCATTTCCCAAATTATCTTCTAAACTTGGAAATGCAGCTCTTAGAACTTACTGCAAGTTGGCTGATTTGTAAGTACAGGCAGCAGAGAGAAGGGATTCCACAGCTAAAATATTGCACGTGCACTTAATTAATGAAACTGTCAAAGTACTTGGCTGTGAGTATGTGAAATATACCAGGAGAGAGGCCAGATGGATCTCTGGTGGGGGCTGGGGCAGGGGGGCAGGGGCAGGCAGGTCCACTGCCACTCTGTGGGTGATCAGTGGGAGGGAAAGGGGGCAGAGGGCTGCGATTGGTCTGGGTAGCGGGGGGGGGGCGGGGTGGATGGATAAGGGGGAAAATTGTAGGGGTGGGGGTGATGTCTGCGGGAACCATCACTCCCGGGCCACTTTGTCCGCTTTTTGCGGCCTGGGAGCGATGTGATAGCGGTGCAATTTTCAAATTTTTTTCCTCACTGTACATACGCAGTTCAGAGCTCTGATTGTTTCGGGCGCGCTAAGCCCCGCCCACAGCGCAATTCAGACTCGCTATTTTGTTTTCAGGCTGAGTGCGTATGGGGGCACCTGAAAGCAGATTTCCAAGTCGGATCTGAATTGCGCCCAGATTCAGCACTTAGAATGAAAATGGTAAAATCGGGCCCTCTGTCGACAAATCTATGGGAAATCAGTTGGTTCACTTAAGTTCTGATGAATTGATCTAATTCTATATTTTTCTTGTAAATATCAACAGCATTAATGTCTCATTCCTTTCAGTTCTATATTCAATTCTTGTAATAAGAACATAAGAACATAAGAAATAGGAGCAGGAGTAGGCCATCTAGCCCCTCGAGCCTGCCCCGCCATTCAATAAGATCATGGCTGATCTGAAGTGGATCAGTTCCACTTACCCGCCTGATCCCCATAACCCCTAATTCCCTTACCGATCAGGAATCCATCTATCCGTGATTTAAACATATTCAACGAGGTAGCCTCCACCACTTCAGTGGGCAGAGAATTCCAGAGATTCACCACCCTCTGAGAGAAGAAGTTCCTCCTCAACTCTGTCCTAAACTGACCCCCCTTTATTTTGAGGCTGTGCCCTCTAGTTCTAGTTTCCTTTCTAAGTGGAAAGAATCTCTCCACCTCTATCCTATCCAGCCCCTTCATTACCTTATAGGTCTCTATAAGATCCCCCCTCAGCCTTCTAAATTCCAACGAGTACAAACCCAATCTGGTCAGTCTCTCCTCATAATCAACACCCCTCATCTCTGGTATCAACCTGGTGAACCTTCTCTGCACTCCCTCCAAGGCCAATATATCCTTCCGCAAATAAGGGGACCAATACTGCACACAGTATTCCAGCTGCGGCCTCACCAATGCCCTGTACAGATGCAGCAAGACATCTCTGCTTTTATATTCTATCCCCCTTGCGATATAGACCAACATCCCATTTGCCTTCTTGATCTTAATAGATTCCAGTGCTCGTTTTAACCTGATTGCCAGGGACTAACAGTGTGATATCTTTCTGCCTATCAAATAAATGAGTAGGACATGGTGGACATCCTGCCTTAATTCCTGTAGTATTATACAATGCTGAGGCACACTACGTAGTTTGCACAATTTCACAAGTTTTGGTTCAGAGGTGATATAACACTGCCTGCAGAAGCTGTTTTGATTCAGTGAGCCTGATGATAGGTTGTGAGGAGATGGCTTGAACTGTAACATCGACTTTTATGCATGGAATGCATTATCTCTCCCAAAATACCGATCAAGCAGCAGCATATCAGCATTTTAGCATAAGATCACTGTCCCCAACCAGCAACAGGATGACATGGAGAGAAGAGAAAGATACTTAACATTAAAAGTACCGAGCCTCCGATGGTAATGTTCTCCTTCAAAACATTCATCCTGAAATTTACAATAATGGCCCTATTCATAGGTTCAGTTGGTGTAATCAGGGAAGCTACTATGAGCTCCTTTTAGATTGTGAAGTAATCAAGTGCATTATTCATGATCCTATTCGCAGAGGCATTTTGTGAAAATACTGAAAAGGGTTTGCTACTAAATTAAGACTCGCTGGGGCGATTAACCTAAAAGTAAATGGTTTCTCTTGTGGTAATTTTGCATGTTATATAAGGATTAGTATTTTAGTATGAGATTAAATTCTTGTATTAAATAATTATAAGATTGTGGCATATCCCCCTCTCTACCATTACCATCAAGTGGGGGATCGGCCCTGGTTCAATGAACAGTGCACGAGGGCATGGCAGGAGCAGCACCAGGTATACCTAAAAATGAAATGTCGCCTGGTGAAGCTACAACACAGGACTACTTGCATGCCAAACAGCACAAGTAGCATGCAACAGACAGAGCTAAGTGATCCCATGACAACCGGATCAGATCAAAGTTCTGCTCTCTTACCCAATTCAGTCATGAATGGTGGTGGGCAATTAAACAACTCACTGGAGACTCCACAAATATCTCCATCCTCAATGTTGGTGGAGTGCAGTGCGAAAGACAAGGCTGAAGTATTTGCAACCAGCTTCAGCCAGATGTGCAGAGTGGATGATCTATCTTGACCTCCTGTTGAGGAGTCCAGCATCACAGATGCCAATTTGATACACTCCATGTGATAGCAAGAAATGTCTGAAGGCACTGGATCTGCAAAGGCTTTGGGCCCTGATAGCATTTTCACAATAGAAGACTTGCATTCCAGAAACAGCCATGCCCCTAGTCAAGCTGTTCCAGTACAACTACAATGCTAGTATGTATCAGGCAATGTGGAAACCTGACTGGGTATGCCCTGTCCACAAAAAATGCAACAAATCAAATCCAGCCAATGATTGTCCCATCAATCTACACTCGATCATCAGCAAAGAAATGGAAGGGGTCAATGACAGTGCTATCAAGTGACACTCAGCAAAAACCTGCTCAATGATGCTCAGTTTGAGTTCTACCAGGGCCATTCAACTCCTGATCTCATTGGTCCAAACATGGACAAAACAGCTGAACGCAAGAGGTGAGATTGCCCTTGACAACATTTGGTTGTGTGTGGATCAAGGAGCCCTCGCAAAGCTGGAGTCAGTGGGAATCAGAGGGGAAATAACTGCTGGTTGGAGTCAGATTGAGCATAAATGAGGATGATTGTGTTTATTGGAGGTGAATCATCTCAATCCCAGGAGTCTCTCAAGGGAGTGTTCTGGGCACAAACACCTTCAGCTCTTCATCGATGACCTTCCCTCCATTATAAATCAGAAGTGGGGATGTTCACTGATGATTGCACAATGTTCATCATCAGTCATGATTCGGATACTGAAGCAGACTGTTGCCATATTGGGCAAGACCTGGACATTATCAAAACTTGGGCTGATAAATGGCAATTAAAACTCATGCCACACAAGTGTCAGGCAATGACCATCTCCAAGGGACAATCTAACCATCACCCCTTGACATTCAGTAGTCCCTCTATCAGCCTCCTGGATGTTACCATTGACCAGAAACTTAATTGTTTCTACAAAAGCAGGTCAGATGCTGGGAATTCTGCAGCAATTAACTAACCTCTTGCTCCCCCCACCCTCCCCTTCCTCCCACAAGCCTTTCCACAATCTACAAGGTTCAAGTCAGGAGAGTGATCGCATATTCTCCATTTGCCTGGATGAGTGCATCTCCAGCAACACTCAAGAAGCCTGACACTGTCCAGGACAAAGCAGCCCACTTGATTAGCACCTCATACACCGTCTTAAACACTTACTCCTCCCATCACCGACCCACAGTGGCAGCAGTGTGTATCACCTTCAAGATGGACTGCATCAACTCACCAAGACTTCTTCAATAGCACCTTCCAAATTTGCGACCTCAACCACCTCAAAGGAAAAGGGTAGCAGATATAACATCAGCAGCTGCAGGTTACCCCCCAAGTCGCACATCATTCTTACTTGGAACTACATTGGCGTTCCTTCAGTGTCGCTGAGTTAAAATGCTGGAATTCCCTTCCTAACAGCACTATGAGTATATCTACACAGCATGGTCAACAGCTGTTTGAGAAGGTGGCTCACCACCACCTTCTCAAGGATAATTAGGGATAATGAAGGGTTAGCCAGTGACACCCGTATCCTGTTAAAAAATAAAAAAAAGAATCTGATTTATATTTTCATGGAAATTCCTTTCCTCCTTACCTTTGAAGAGATGCTTCCCTCTTGAAGTGTTCCATTGGAGCCAGTATTACTGGACCTAACCATTATTCATGTGTACATCTTGACAGTAAGACCTGGATTTTCTGTTGCTGGCCACGATCATGGCAAAAATCAATGTTTGTGCAAATTGGTTGCTATGTTTTCCTACAAAAAACACTGATCACACTTCAAAAATAATTCATTGGCTATAAAGTTGTTCGTGACTTCCCAAAGATATAAAAGATAGTCTATAAATGTTAGTTCTTCATTGATTTTGCTCATTGTTCCTTGCTGTTTTGGCCAAAGAAACAGCTAATTGATCGCAGTCCTTATTATAGTTTTCCAAAGGCTTTCAGAATTGCTGTCACTTAATCTTGCCACTCCACTTTAATTGTTACTAATCATTTAAAAATATTAAACACCCATGTAATTATGCACTCTCACCACTGGTGTTCTCCCTACACCGACCTAAATCTGTGTTTGAAATTATGGTAATTAGATGTAAATAGTACCTGTCGTTTAATTCTATCTAAAATTTGCCACTTCTCACTCAGGGCTCAACAGTAGCAAAAAACCTAAGCTGTAATATCAACAGCCTATTGATTATGATGGGCAGTAAGAACTGAGCCTGATCCTGACATTACATCGAGTAATTCGAGTAAGGATCATTGTGCAGTGGTGAGACAGTGGAGATAATGGATAGTTTTCCCTCACCCCCTAAACCTAAAGCAAATTGTATTATCCCTGTCATTGCTGCAGTTACGGTCAGTGAACTCAGCAGATACCAGAAATGTAACCCAAGCCATGAACAGGTTGTTGCTTACTGAACAATCTTCCTGAACTGTGAAGCAGTTCTCACCTGTCATTTCATAGAACTCAGTCCACAGTAAAACACGTCTAATGAAGAGTAGGCTCAGCATGGGTCGCATTTTGGGAAATCATAGGGCAGCAGCTCAGGATTCTCCATCCAATAGTTTTAATCACATCACAGACAAATGGATAGCAATTATTAAAATTCTTAAAGAGAGATGGATCCCAAATGAAATCTTTAGCTCCTACACAATGATTTATGTCTACTTTATTTCCACTATAAGGATCTATATACCTTTATTCTATTTTTTTACTAACTTTCCTTCTGTAATTCTCTTATTGTACTCTCTGTTGATTTTCTTCTCAATGCTTCCCTGCGTCCACTCTACTTTTCCATAAATTCATTGTAAACACCCTTTCGTGCATATTGGGAGAATTTCAGCTTAGCTTCCTAAAGAATTATCCAGTAAGGTGGTTCGCATGGTCCTTCGTGAATCTGCATGATTTTCATTCCTTTCCTCAGGTTGTCAGATTACCGCCTAGATCAGTGTTTTCCAAACTTTTTTTTCCAGCGACCCATTTTTACCAAATGGCCATCCCTCGCGACCCATGTCACTTGGGATGTGTAATGAAATATGATCTTTCTACATTGTACCAATATTACACAGTGTATTAAATATCAGGGGGTCAGTTTAAGATCCATTTTCCTATTTATTTGGGTCATATTCCGGCACAAAGAAAATTGGTGTCAGTATTTTGCAAACTCCTCTCATCAACATATACATTCAAAATAAATGTCTGAAATCAGACAATACATCCATTTACTGTGTATCAGCTGTCCACAGAAAATTGACTGCTGTTTATCTGTACAGATTTCTCAATTAAGATGCACCTTTCAAATGCAGAGCTCACCAGATCAACGTTCTATTTTCTATGTTTTTATATCTATTTCCTATGTTTTATAGATATGTTCAAGAGGGAGGTGGATACGGCCAGGGATCAAGGGGTATGGAGAGAAAGCAGGAGTGGGATACTGAAAGTGCATGATCAGCCAGGATCATATTGAATGGTGGTGCAGGCTCGAAGGGCTGAATGGCCTACTCCTGCACCTATTTTCTATGTTTTCTGTGTTCTGCTTTTAGGTGGAAACTTAATAGGGCAGACATCAATTATCTATCTATTACCATCCCATCAATAAAGCTCACTGGTAAGTGGGCTATGCCACATCAATAACTACATTTTGCTGCAGCCATTGAAGTCTGTGGTTTATGTGTTGATTATTCTTTCTCACATACAGCTGTAATTACAAAAAAAAAACGTCTCAATGATTTTTCTGTTTTTCAGACGTCATCTCATTTGGAAATTGATTCAGCATTTTTTATGCACACGGGAAAAATAATGCGTTGGATTGTGAGATGTACTCGTCAAACTCTGAAGTTATAGCCGGCCTTCACGGCAGGAAAATGGTGACTCATGCAGAGTCCACTGACCAGGCAAGCTGCAGGACTGCCGCTGCAATCACAATCTAAATGGGATTTAAAAATACACTTCTCTCCTAATTTTCCCTTCATAAAGTGCGCACAACTTGAATTGTATCAGGCAATACTAAGCTTTATCTCCACATCAGAAGTCCTCATGCCATCGTCTGAGATGTCCTCCTTGCCATCATCTATAAAATGTGCGCTATAAATAAATCATCTCGCAACTTTTTGAACAGGATCTCTTTGGTTTTTTTAACAGGATTGTGAAAACCCCCACTTTTTTTTAGCAGGATCACAGGACATCCTTCCTTTTTTTTTAACAGGATCAGGTTATAGAGCAGCGAGAATTTACCCGGTGACCCATTTTCAGCATTCCGTGGCCCACCTGCGGGTCACAATCCCCACTTTGAAAAACCTTGGCCTAGATGATGAAGACAAAACTGTACTCCAGTTTCGTATTGCACAATGGAGCACTTACATGTTTTTGGGTTTATAGGAAACTGCAATTTTTAAGAATGTGCTTATGGGATGTGATTATCGCTAACAAGGTCAGCATTTATTACCCATCCCTAATTGCCGCTGTGAAGGTAGTGGTGAGCCACCATCTTGAACTGCTACAGTACATCTGGTGTAGATATACCCACAGTTCTGCTCAGGAGAGAGTTCCAGAATTTTGACCCAGAGACAGTGAAGGAACGCCGCCATCATTCCAAGTCCGATGCTTTATTGTTTGATGGGGAACTTGCATGTGGTGGTGACACCATGCATCTGCTGCTCTTGTTCTACTAAATGGTAGAGGGCACAGATTTATAAGGTGCTGTTAAAAGAGCCTTGCTGCATCTTGTGCAATGCTGCTATTATGTGCTAGTGGTGGAGGGACTGAAATATAAAGGTAATGGATGAGATGTCAATAATGTAGACTGCTATGCCTTAGATAGTGTCAAGCTTCTTGAATGTTGTCAGATACTCATCCAGGTTAGAAGAGCATATTTCCTTACGCTCCTGGCTTGTGCCTTATTAAAAGAAAATTTGCATTTTTATAGAACTTTTTACAACTATTGTCTACAACTGGATGTCTCAAAGAGCTCAGACTCGAAATGTTGGCTCTATTCTCTCTCCACCTGCTGAGATTTTCCAGCATTTTCTGTTTTTGTCTCAATGTATTTTACAGCCAATGAAGTACTTTTCATTTATTGAAGTGTAGTCACTGTTGTAATGTAGCAAACACAGCAGCTAATTTGCACTCAGCAAGCCCCCACAAGCACAAAGTGATCATGACTAGGTAATCTTAGAGTGGTTCACCTTTAGTCCTCACTGGCACCCAGCTGTCATCTGTGGCTCTAAGGGATTATTTGCATGCAACAGCCACCAAATCTTGAACCTGCAACCCCAAATACTGAAGTCACAGTTTTTCATTCATTCATCTGGCTTTCATTCATCTGAAGTAACGATGGACCTTGGCAACCCAAATCAACTGAACCGTTCTAGTCAGGATCACACTGCTCACCTCCATGGCAGAAGGAAGGATCTGGAACAGGTGCCCAAAAACATTGTCTGCTACATTTACCCTGGCCAATTTACCATGACTGACAGGGATCCTGTTAAAGTCGTCAAACAATACATATGAAGAAGACAGAGGTAACATCGCTTACCATTGGTATGTGGAACACACAAATGCTCATGCTCTATGCCAGAGCTGGCAGACCAGAGGCGAACAACCCTGCTTGGGAGAAATCTTGTAAGAGTTTTAACAACACCAGGTTAAAGTCCAACAGGTTTATTTGGTAGCAAATGCCAAATGGCATTTGCTACCAAATAAACCTGTTGGACTTTAACCTGGTGTTGTTAAAACTCTTACTGTGTTTACCCCAGTCAAATGCCGGCATCTCCACATCATGGGAGAAATCTTTCCAGATACAGCATGTATGTAGCAGCATTGAGTGAGACTTGACTCACCTAGAATGAAGGGTAAATTAGTGGAACTGGAACTTGATGCAGCTTATTCTGCTGCAGTGGCAGTAGCAAAGAGCATCATGAAGCAGGAATAGGGCTGTCCTCAAACTTGCCAGCCTTCCCAAAGGCAAAACTCACTGCCTCATGACATTGCAGCTTTCCCTCACAGTGAAAAATCATGTCACCATTGTTCGTGCTAACGCACTCAGGATGTCAAATTCTGAAATGTATGAAGAGTTAAAATCTTTGATTGCTGCAGTGCCAAGATCAGACAATCTCATCAGCGCAGAACTCCTGTGGAGTAGCAATCACTGTCAGATTGCCACTCCAATCTTTTTTAACTAAGCCAGGTTTCGAGCTGCAGGTCTCCTGTCTAATCCTCAATCCTGGGTCTGGTGAGAAATGTGAAGGCAGCTGCTCCGGGGGCCATCCACCACGGCAGCATCACGGTGATGGGAGAGAGAGAGAGGGGGGGGGGGGGGTGGGGTTGGGGGAGGGGATTGAAGCCATGCTCCCTTCTTGCAGCATTTACTGCCATAAACCAGGGAAGCTTTAAGGTTCCCAGCTGTCCCGCTCATGTGATAACATATTACCTTGGACTGATTTAATGTACAAGACACACAAGACATCAATCAGTCACAAGGGATTGGCTAAATATGTTGTGAGTTTGGGAGGGTTGGGTTTTCGGGGGGTTTGGGTGCTTTTGGGGATGGGGCCATGTGAGGTCGGAGGGTATATGATGTGATCCTTGCCCTCCTACTACACCCACTCCACCAATGCCCTTGTTACTGCCAGTAAGAAGTCAAATAAACCTGTTGGACTTTAACCTGGTGTTGTGAGACTTCTTACTGTGCTTACCCAAGTCCAACGCCGGCATCTCCACATCTTGTTAGTGCCACACAGTGAGTGAGGTTGGCCCAGCACTTGCCGGCATGCAGTCTGCATCTGGACCCTCAAGGACAGGGGTTGCTCAATGCCACCCACAACAGCCATCTGAAGTGCCCTTAGTGGAAGTTGAGCAATTGTATGTTCCATCTTCCAAACTGTAGAGAACAAGAAGCATTTTGTAAGAGTACCCAGGATTCGTTAAAAAACCCAAAAAGTAGGCATTAGGAAACTTCAATGGCTGATATAATTGATAAAATACACAGATGGAATTGTGTTTTTTGACGTTTTTTTGTTATTCTGAATCTCATGTTAGTGTTAATATTGATGATGAAGTGAAGGCAAAACCCTCAAAGCTATAATGAGGCAGGCAGTCAGATGGTAGTAGTAGGGACAGTGTTTACAATGATTGTGGTGCTGTCAATGTATGGGGAATGGGATGGATTGTTTATGTGTGACACTGTTGGATGAGCCACTCTCTGAGAACTCGGGTAGCTAGGGATGCTAATGGTAGATGTTGCTTTTGATCATCTGCCTCTGGCAGCCCAGCTGGTGGCAAGAGTTAGCCCCTCATTGTGGCAAAGTTGTGGAGCATGCAACCAGAAATTGGGGAAGTGGAATTCCTTCTCATTCCCATGATGGGGCACAAAAAGATATGGATGAAATCTATGGTACCATGGACCTTGGAATGTGAGTGAAGAATTGTGTACTCTGGCATTGCTTCACTCTACCCATTGGGAAAGAGATGCATGTATTTACTTTGACATAAAGCACTTCGGCGACCTCCTTGCTAAAATGGTGACTACTTTAGGTTAAATCTAATTGACTGGAATACATTGCGGCTGCAATCAACATAAGATATTCTGCAAAGTCTGAAATTATTATTCATACCTCATCAAATGCAAGAAGAGATAATTTTAGATAATAGAGCACTGTGTTCATGCTCTGGGTTTTAATGCATTTGCAAAATCATATGGATTGTTCACATTTTGAACTGCTTTAAGTATGTGTGAAGTAATGACAGAAAGAGAGGGCAAGCTAAAAAGAACCTGCTTATGGAAGTTGAAGGATCCATTTGATCTCCAGTCAGACTCCGAATTGATACAGCGCAGCTCAGTGAAATGAACAAAGCCTTTTCGCTTTCTATTTCAACTCACCTGGCAAGATTTTTTTTGTTAATTTGTGAACCTCCTGTCGACTCTCCTTTAGATTTCTGGTTTATAAGTTGTGTTGTGAGTTCCTTTAATTGAGCTCTGAATTGTCAGAGCAGGTTTCCATGTAGCTGGATCATCCTGGCAGTGCAGTCAAGCTAAAAACTAGTTACCTTTACAACAAATCTGGCTGAGTGCCTGTGGTATCAATCTTCATTGAAACTGGGTGTGCAGTACCTTATTATCAACTATCAGCCTGCTAAAGGTACTTTCTATTAACTAAGTACTTCTAATTTAAATTTCTGCACCTTTCAGCAAACACTGGCCAATTAATTCTGATAACCTTTGTACTCACATGACTAATATATTCATACAGAATGTTATCCTACAATCTTATGACATGAATAACGTTTGGCTGATGTTTGAGTATTTTCCAATAAAATAATTTGAAGGCAAAATTAAAAGGTTATACCATATAAATATCTCTTCACGCTTATGTTTATTGACAATTTTCACTATTTTGCTGAATGCTATGTTTTGAATATCTTCTGGCCTTTCATCCTCATTTTGTATTTGCATTTTGTGGCAGTGTTGTTTGTGCACTTGTGATCCTCTGTTGAACAATAAGGCAAATGTAACTTCTCCTTTCGTACACGGGGAAATTATGATGACCATTCATTTATCTTGTAAATTCCTTCAAAATATACGGTAATAATACAAGAATTGTTAAAACTAATTAGAGCAACTGTTCATGTCATATCCTCCACATTGAAAACTTTGGCAATTATAAGAAGGCTCTTTGTTACATTGCCCTGGATAATACAATCGTGAAATTCAGCAAGGGTGCCAGCAGGAGTGTGCTGTGCATGCACCTAAAACACGCCGAGTGGGTGGATTGTGATATCAAATAGTTTGCAACACTGTTTTGGGGCATGAGGGTCAGGATTTGCTGCCAGTGACCATGGTTCTGCAATTCTACTCCAGCGGATCCTTCCTGATGGGAACTGGCACATCGTGCAACGTCTGGCAGTTCACCAGTTGTTAATACATCATGGAAGAGGCTCTGTATAGAGGACAAGGGAACTTCATTGCTTTGTCATTGACAAGCAAGGAGAAGGTGGGGAGAGCATGTGAATTTCTGAGACTGGCAGGATTCCTGGTGGTGCAAGTTGCAATCAACTACAAAAGAGGCTCTGTAGCTCCCACTTGTTAATGGGGAGACTTTCTTTAACCATAATCATTAACTAGGGCCGGGATTTTCCACTCCAGTTCAGGTCGGGCTGGTATAGCGATGGGAGCGGAAATTATCGCAAGAAGGTCAAAGTGACGACGTGAAAGCACGAAGAGATTTTACTTTCCACCCATCAGTCACGACTGCAATTCATGACGCTGAACATCGGGAACTTCATTATAAATAAATTATCGTATCATTATCAGGCCCCTATGCTGGAATCATTCGCCCACGTCACATTCTGCAGCATGAGCGCAGAATGGTGTGAAGCACGACTGCAGTCCAAATGTGCGGAGTTGACGGGCAGTACTCACAGGGAGATTAGGCAAGCGCAGCACTCAGTGGGACGAGGTTCATGCCGCGTAGTGCCATGGTCGTCCCTGGGGAGTGCCAGTGAAGGTAGCGTCGGGTGCCAGCTTGATGCTGGTGGTGCCAGTGTGTCAAAGTAGTGCCAGGGCCTTTGCCAATGTTGGAGAAATCTCAACCTAGGAATCCACCTTGTCTTATTGTTATGGCCCCAATATATCCAATTTGCAATAGCATAACAGAGCTGACATACGATACAAGTCAATAGAGTTGAAGCCATAAAATGTCATCAGTCATCATGAGGTGCAGGGACAGAAATCCCTCTCTAATTTATTTGTGACAATTTGGAAGTGTATTGTCTTGGAACTGCTCTGTTTGCTAGTTTTACAACGTCATTAACGCTAAATGAGTAGAAATTGCATAACAAATTTATATTGAGAAAAAGGTGTGTTGTTTTGAGTTATTTATAAACATTCCAAATTTTATTATGGTAGTTTGATCACTTCTACTTGCTGACTGATTTATTTCTATTTACAAAATGTTATATTATGAATGATGTTGTTTCACAGGAATTAATTTGCCTCTGGATAAAGCAAAAGAAAAATTATCCACATAAAACAAAAAGGGGGCTGTCAGAAGGTAACACTGATGTCATCATAATTAATGTCTTGTCACTTTATAAATATTTCAGTGTAATTATCCCTTTTTCAACAGACCTACTTATCAATTCCTGATTCTCTTTGTAAATTAAAATTCAACCAGCCTCTGTACTCAGCTGGATTTTTAAAAAAAGTGATTTCCTCACTAAATAGGTTGCTGAAAGAGAATTTGAATAGCTAATTAAACGAAAATGATGATGAAAGTGTATGGAGGAGTACAAGGAGGAGATAATACAATTGTTTCAAAATAGGTCCAGTGAGTCTAGGAAAGGAGACCTCTTTAAAAAATGGAAACCTTCTCATTCAGACAACAAAATACAGATTAAAACCATCATGCTATATATTACTTGATGCGTTGTCTCACACTTTAAAAAATATGTAGAACATCCATTTTTTCTGATGCAGCTAACTAAATTTATAGCGGGCATCTATTTATTTGGGAGGAGGTCATTCTTTTTCACTTGTTTTTTATTCTAACCTAATAAACATTAAATGTGATAGCCATTATCTGCAACTGAGTGATTATAAATGTTCACATTGATGCAAATGCAGAGGGATGGCAATTTCATATTCAATTTCAATTATTTGCTGTTTAAAGGACTGACTGTTATGCACTCAGAACATTAGGATTCATATTAAAATACTACCATCCTTGACCACAAATTGACGGTGGCAGACTTAAAATTGTAATGTTGATATTGGCGATATTAAAAAGGCAGCTTTATTTTGTTATCCATAAAGGTAATTCGATTGAACCTGATAGGGAGTGGATGATCGCATGCTGAACTCATGGGACCAAAGATAGAAAGTTCCCAAATTCATCCTCAGGTGCGAATTGATGTCCCCATTGCAGTTTGCCAGTCTGGATATGTGGTGATTGTCCCTTTAAGGACAATACAACAAAAGAGGGTCACCTGTCCTGGGGACCAATTGGGACTGAGAGTGGGTAATCACCCCAGGAGATGGAGTGTGCTCTTAGGCGAAGACATCCAGAGGGCATATAGCAGAAATGTAGGGATTGGGGCAACCAGTGGGCTGCTCTAGAGCAGCCAGGGGGCTACTAGCCTCTGTAAAGTTTTTCCTTATTAATAAATACACTTTGTGTTTCTGACAAAGTCTGTGAGCGTGTATCATTAGATGGCAGTTCAAATTTCAAACAGTTCCCCTAGGGAGGATAACAGGAGGGGAGTGTAAGTGTGAGTGTGGGCCAGAAGCAGAGCCTGAAAAGCTACTGCATTTTGGGAGCACAATTAACACTAACAACTCATCAATTCCATTAACTCAGACCTGGATATGAACATAACACACCATCACTCCACCATCACCGCGCCACCCACCCTCAGAGCCCTATTTCACCATTTTGATTCAAAGTGCTAGCGGACTTGAAACTGGGAATGTTTCAGATCCGACTTTTAGACCCATTCTCCGGCGCCCCCTTACGCACTCTGCCTGAAACAGTATCAGCAATTCCGAATCACGCTGCACAAGTCTGTGGGCGGGGCTTAACACGCCCGAAATCCTGTAGCTCCGATCGGGGCATCCAACTGCGCATGCGCAGAAAGAAAAATAGAATGTTGCTCCCCTGCCACATCCTTGCCTCCCTCTGGCCTCCACAGACATTGCCCACCCACACAACATTACTGACGCCCTTATCCCCCAACCCCCCAATCGCGGGTCCCTCCCCCTCCTTCCCCCCCAGCAATCACAGACAGAGTGGCAGCGGACCCCCATTCCACCCCACTGATCTCAGGCAGAGTGACAGTGGACCCCTTTCCCCTCCATTGATCTCAGGCAGAGTGGCAGCAGACCGCCCCCCCACTCATCTTAGGCAGAGTGGCAGCTGACCCCCCTTCTCCCCCACTGATCTCAGGCAGAGTGGCAACAGACCCCCCCGCCCTTCCTCCCCACTCATCTCAGGCAGAGTGGCAGCGGACCCCCCTTCTCCCCCACAATCTCAAGCAGAGAGCCGTCGGACTCTAAGCACCTACCACCTCACTAACTGGAGTGCCCAAATCGGACTTCTATCGAGCATGTAGGTTTTGTGTCGATTGTGGGGAGGGTGAACGCGGTGGTAACGGGGGAGGTGCTGGTAAAGTTGGGCGTGTAGCCCATTAAGTCTATTTAAATGCACGCAAATACATTTAAATGGCCGTCACGTTCATTTTGGGCACGGTCCTGATCGCGGCCATTTTCGGGCCTTGGTAAAGGGGGAACCGACGTGGGGGCAGGCGTGGATCGCACTACTCGCCTCACGCCCAACTTTACCAAGTTTTTGTGCCCAAAAATGGGCGCAAAGCGATGGTAAAATTGGGCCCTCAGACTGTACCAGCCAGGCAGGCTGTTGTCCCACTCACTGATCACCTATTTATGTTACACACCACACCCAACACTGATCCTGTTGGAATTGTTTGGAGAAATTTTAATATTTACTTGTCAGATTTTAAGGAAAAATGTTCATTACCTTTGTTTTGGACAGTGGTGCAAATGGGGGCCTGTAATTGAACTGAATATCAGGTACTGGGCAGTCAATCCAATATCACCCATTTTATATCACTGCCCAAGACAAACTTTTACCCCAGGATCTGATAGCAAACCAATTATTTCATTAGATGTTAAATGCCATTGTTGCTCAAAGTCGACTTTGGTTACGACAGTGTATGACTTTTTAGTTAAACTATTTAAATAATAATGTGCTCGGTGAATTCCATATCTATGGGCTAGAAATCATTCCGTTATGATTTGCGACCTGGCTGCACCAATTGTCATGGAGGCAGTCTGCACAAAATTATTTGTGTTGCCTCCTTTACCTGACAGCATTGGTCCATTTGGAGATCTGCTCTACCAACCTCTTACACTGCTCAGTGCATTCACATCACACAACTTTCCCAGTGTGGGTGCTGTGCAGTTGTGTTGGAAGCTCTGCACGCCTCACATGGAGGGCATTGGACTTCCATAGCTTTGGCTCCCGTCATGCTGTAGATTAAAATTTCATGCCCTGTGTATTGAACAAAGCAAGAAGTCTCACAACACCAGGTTAAAGTCCAACAGGTTTATTTGGTAGCAAATACCATAAGCTTTCGGAGCGCTGCTCCTTCGTCAGATGGAGTGGAAATGTGCTCTCAAACAGGGCACAGAGACACAGAAATCAAGTTACAGAATACTAATTAGAATGCGAATCCCTACAGCCAGCCAGGTCTTAAAGGTACAGACAATGTGGGTGGAGGGAGCATTAAACACACGTTAAAGAGATGTGTATTGTCTCCAGACAGAACAGCTAGTGAGATTCTGCAAGTCCAGGGGGCAAGCTGTGGGGGTTACTGATAACGTGACATAAATCCAACATCCCGGTTTAGGCCGTCCTCATGTGTGCGGAACTTGGCTATCAGTTTCTGCTCAGCGACTCTGCGCTGTCGTGTGTCGTGAAGGCCGCCTTGGAGAACGCTTACCTGAAGATCCAAGGCTGAATGCAGTTTTTCGCTGTGGCGCGTCAGAACTGTTGATCGATGAGTCGAGCGCCATATCCTGTTCTTATGAGGGCATCTTTCAGCCTCTGGATGCCCTCATAAGAACAGGATATGACGCTCGACTCATCGATCAACAGTTCCGACGCACCACAGTGAAAAACCGCACCGACCTCCTCAGAAGACAAACACGGGACACGGTGGACAGAGTACCCTTCGTCGTCCAGTACATCCCCGGAGCGGAGAAGCTACGGCATCTCCTCCGGAGTCTTCAACATGTCATTGATGAAGACGAACATCTCGCCAAGGCCATCCCCACACCCCCACTTCTTGCCTTCAAACAACCACGCAACCTCAAACAGACCATTGTCCGTAGCAAACTACCCAGCCTTCAGGAGAACAGTGACCACGACACCACACAACCCTGCCACAGCAACCTCTGCAAGACGTGCCGGATCATCGACACGGATGCCATCATCTCACGTGAGAACACCATCTACCAGGTACACGGTACCTACTCTTGCAACTCGGCCAACGTTGTCTGCCTGATACGGTGCAGGAAAGGATGTCCTGAGACATGGTACATTGGGGAAACCATGCAGACGCTACGACAACGGATGAATGAACACCGCTCGACAATCACCAGGCAAGACTGTTCTCTTCCTGTGGGGGAGCACTTCAGCAGTCACTGGCATTCAGCCTTGGATCTTCAGGTAAGCGTTCTCCAAGGCGGCCTTCACGACACACGACAGCGCAGAGTCGCTGAGCAGAAACTGATAGCCAAGTTCCGCACACATGAGGATGGCCTAAACCGGGATGTTGGATTTATGTCACGTTATCAGTAACCCCCACAGCTTGCCCCCTGGACTTGCAGAATCTCACTAGCTGTTCTGTCTGGAGACAATACACATCTCTTTAACGTGTGTTTAATGCTCCCTCCACCCACATTGTCTGTACCTTTAAGACCTGGTTGGTTGTAGAGATTCGCATTCTAATTAGTATTCTGTAACTTGATTTCTGTGCCTCTGTGCCCTGTTTGAGAGCACATTTCCACTCCATCTGACGAAGGAGCAGCGCTCCGAAAGCTTATGGTATTTGCTACCAAATAAACCTGTTGGACTTTAACCTGGTGTTGTGAGACTTCTTACTGTGTTCACCCCAGTCCAACGCCGACATCTCCACATATTGAACAAAGCCACATACTTATAACACTCTTATGGAAATTTGAAGATATTTTCAGATGTCATTGATATTTCTAATCACTACGTCTAAATTTGAAAAGTAAGCATTTTTAAAATCGTTTACATAAAATTTAGGATAGATCTTTCAATAAAAAAACTATCAACTTGAAAACTTAGAGATCTGATTCTGAAAGACACCAACATCGCCTCCCCCCAACTTTATTAAATTTTTCTCCCTCACTTGAAAGTAGTACTTGCTCGTTATAGCAAAATTTAAATGTGCATTAGCAGCAATATTCTCATCAAATGTGACATTCTTAATGCAAATCTAAATATTCACGACTTATTTCCCTCTGGAAGCATCTCAACATAATGTAATCGGGTCCTCACATTACGTGCATGCTCTTCTGTTTTTCAGCAAATAACGGAAAGTAGTTGATATTTTCCCCCTCTGACCTGGAAATGCAGAGCATAGATGTAATACGCTGACTGAATTGAATAAACTCAGAACAGACCAGAGTCATAGCATTCTGACAGCAGATCAGGATTCCTCAAATTGATGGTAGATTGATCACAGATTAGAATGACCTTTAACAAATAGGATTCATGCTTTTTTAAGCAAGTGCTGCTTTTGATGAAGTGATCACAAGGATGTATATCCACACATTGTAGGAGACACGGTAGCAGATGTCCAAATCTGTTGTATGAATGGAAAAAGAAAACCAATAAGGTAAGCACACTTGGAATGGTTTTATAATTGCTTTTTGAAGAATTAATCGATCCACCAAAATACAAGACTTGACTGCAAATCCACTGACACATTGTTGTATATTTGCCATGTCAAATGCATGTAACACAGAATCATGGCCTGATTACAGAAGGAAATAATTTCTCCCATCATGTCTGTGGCAGCTCTTCACAAAAAGCACTCGCTTGCCTATTCTTCACAGCCCCACAACCTTTTACTCTTCAGGTCCATTTTAAATGCCACAATTGAATCTTTTTCCACCATGATCACAAGCAGTACATTTCTAGCCACTCATAAAAAAGTTTTTCTCATGTCACCGTTCATTCTTTTATCATTCACCTTAAAATCCATGTCCTCTGGATCTCAACTTGATGTTAATGTAAATCGTTTCTCTCTATCCACCCCTCATGATTTTGAACTCTTCTTTCAAATCTCCTCTCAACTTCTTCTTCCCTAACGTGGACAACTCCAACTTCTCTAATCTAACCAGGGAACTGACGTCCCTCCTCCTTGGAACAATTCACATAAATCATTTTTATGCCCTCTTTAAAGCCTTTAAATTGTGGTGCCCAGGATCAGACACAGTACTCCAGCTGAGTCCAGTGGTTTAGAAAGGTCTACTATACTTGATTATGTATTCCATTGGTGTAATTTTCTGCCCTCCGCTATGGAAAGTTTGGTAATGCGGATGGGGACATTTAAACGGGCAGGAGGGTGGTGGGTAGCGACCCTATTGCTTTCCTCCCCTTCACTCTGATTAAATCTGTGATGGGAAGAGTGCGAGTCACTCACTCAGAATTAACTCTCCTGAGTGGCATGTATTGTTTGTATACTGAACACCAGATTCCCAAAGATCTACCTACCTCTGCCTTGAAAACGTTCAAAGACTCTGCTTCCACTCCGCTTGAAGAACGGATTTCCAAAGACTCACTCGTCTCGCTCAAAAAAAAATCCTCTCATCTCTGTTTTAAATGGGTGACCACTCATTTTTAAGCAGTTTATTTACTTGCAGTCCTGGAGTTTTCTGGTTAGGTTACAATCGGTATGTGATTAACTCAGGGAGGGCTCATCTGTACGGGCTTGCTGAGAGAGGTCAATCTCACCTTCTCCACAGGAATGATCTTTGTCTTTGCAAACTAGCTCTGCAGCACCCTCCTCAAACTGGGATAACTCCTGGACATCTGCCTTCCTTCCTCCCGTCTGGAATTTCACCCTCCGCTTGTGGGTGAGCTTGGCCTGCATGAAGATAAATAGATGGAATGTGTGAGAAGGGATGGAGGAGAGGTTGGGATGCATGCTTGCCTGCTACGTGTGTTGAGCCCTCCCCCAGTAAGGGCTGAGGATGGAGTTTGTGCAGAATGGTAGATGAGATGCTGGCGATGTTAAAGTGTTGTTGAGACAATCAGTTCTGATGTCTCCCCTGCTAATATTGTGTGAGATTCATAAGAAGTGTAACCCTTTGTATGCATGATACCTTGATGAGATTGGAATAAACTGAAGGATGATTTACCCTGGTGGAGCTGATGAGATCATGCATCCTCTTAGTGCACTGGATGCAATTTCTTGGGCGGGAGCCCAGTGAGCTTACCTCTCTGGCAGCTGTCTCCCAGTCAGTGAGGTAAGGCTGGGGAGCCATCCCTCAGGTAGAGGACATCCTGGTGCTGGTGGACTCCATGGAAGAGAGCCTCAAGGGAGCCAACCTGGGAGCTGTTTTTATTTTTTGGTGGTGCCATATCAAGAAGTTTCCTGCATGCAGCCAGCTTGCTGAGCGTATTGTGTGTCTTTGGGTGCTGTTTAAAGATGGCGCCTCGACCTTCAACCCCATTATGGCCAGGTGGACAAATGATTGCCGTCCCTCCATGTGATTTGACAATCTTCTTGCCAATGCATAATTGATGAGGTTCTAAATTTGAAACTGGGTGTGATTTCCCACCACACTGCCCAACGGGAAATGTATCATGAAACCCGACCTCCACCCCACCTAGTTTCCGGAATGGACAATTCTGCCCAGACTACGTGTGCTTTACTAATAGAAATGTAGCTGTTTCATACATGGTATCAGTGCTCTAAACTGCTTGTGCTATGATACAACAAGCAAATTTAATCTCACTAATTCCAATGCTTGCAAGTCCACATGGTGTACTTGCTTGAATTAAGCAAAAATGTTGTTATTAATTTATGAAATATTTGGGATTAAAACTGAGAACAGAAATGCTGTGTCAACACAATGAATAGCCAACCCTGTTAAGCTTATCAGTGTCCTTGCAAAAATGTTTGCTAAGAATTTCCTTGTGGCTATCCTGATCAACATGGTGTTTTTCAGAATGGTGATCTATAGCTAGTGGTGTTCTACAGGAATCAGTACTGGGATCTCTGTTATTTGTAGTATATATAAATGATCTGGAGGAAAATGGTTGGTCTGATTAGTAAGTTTGCAGATGACATGAAGATTGGTGGAATTGCTGATAGTGCCGGGGATTGTCAGAGGATACAACAGGACATAGATAGATTGGAAACTTGGGTACAGAAATGGCAGATGGAGTTTAATCCAGACAAATGTGAGGTGATACATTTTGGAGGATCATATTTAGGTGTTAATTACACTGTAAATGGCAGAACCCTTAGGAACATTAACATACAGAGGGATCTGGGCGTGCAGGTCCACAGTTTCCTAAATGTGGCAACACAGGTGGCCAAGGTGATTAAGAAGGCATATGGCTTGCTTGCCTACATCAGCCAGGGCTTTGAGTACAAGAGTTGAGAATGTTGCAGCTATATAAAACCTTGGTTAGGCCGCATTTGGAGTATTGCAGTTCTGGTCACCACACTACCAGAGGACGTAGAAGCTTTGGTTTAAATTTATTTATTAGTGTCACAAGTAGGCTTAAGTCAACACTGCAATGAAGTTACTATGAAAAGAGAGTGCAAAGAAGGTTCACCAGGATGTTGCCTGGTCTCGAGGGTGTTGGCTATGAGGAGAGGTTGAATAAACTGGGATTATTTTCACTGGAAAGACAGAGGTGGGAGGGAGACCTGATAGAGGTCTGCAAAATTATGAGAGGCATAGACAGGGTGGATAGTCAGAGGCTTTTTCCAAGGGTGGAAGTGTCAATTACAAGGGGGCACAGGTTCAAAGTGAGAGAGGGAAAGTTTAAGGGTGGAGGAAGCTTTTCACATAGAGAATGGTGGGTGCTTGGAACGCGTTGCCAGAGGATGTGGTGGAAGCAGACACATTAGCAACATTTAAGAGGCATCTGGATGGGTACATGAATAGAGAGGGAATAGAGGGATACGGACTGAGTAAAGGCAAAAGAATTTTGTTTAGTTTAATTAGGGCATCATGATCAGCACAGGCTTGGAGGGCCGAAGGGCCTGTTCCTGTGCTGTACTTTTCTTTGTTCTTTGTTCTAAATTCAGAGAAAGATGTTCCAAATGTGACACAGTGGTTATCACTGCTGCCTCAGCGCCAGGAACCCGGGTTCGATTCCTGGCTTGGGTCACTGTCTGTGTGGAGTTTACACATTCTCCTTGTGTCTGCTTGGGTTTCCTCCTACACTCCAAAGATGTGCAGGTTAATTCCATGTCATTTTATTTTCAAACAACAGCAAGAATCTCCCTGACTAAAGCTTGTCATCCAAATTCCATTGCATAGCTGAGTCCAGTTTTCAATCCCTGATTGCCAGTTACCTTGGTAATTGCACAGAAGAATTAGGTCAATTGCATCTTCCGAGTAGAATACAGATTCTAATTTTTTGGTTTTCATATGTATCGGTGATAATAAATTGCACACTGAAATCTTAGCAGCTGTCAGCATGAAGCCTAATGACAGTTCCAGCAGATTATTACCATAAAGAAACTTAGTGAATGCTGATTAAATTCATTAGATCTGCAAGCCCAGAAAGTAGCCACGCTTACAGAAAATTGGTGCTGCAGCACTTGTGGAACATGCATCCTTTGAGCATTGCTCCCTGCCGGGAGAGCTAGAACAATAAACTCACTCTCAAGATCCAAAGTTCACGTATTTGACCCATTGACAGCCCTGCAGTGCCTGTGGCTGTGATCTAAAGCTTTCAGGAAAAGGACTGCTGTTACATACAAACATTATTGCTCGCACCCTGTAATAAATGTTCCAAAGCAAGACCATTTGGAACTTGCTTCTGACAAAGAGTCATCCAGGCTCGAAACGTTAGCTCTGTTCTCACTCCACAGATGATGTGAGGCCTGCTGACATTTTCCAGCATTTTATGTTTTTGCTTCAGATTCCAGTATCCGCAGTAATTTGCTTTTATGAACAGGGCAGTATTGACAGTGACATTACCACCATGTAAGAAGGAGTGAAATGACTCCGCTATTCTCCCATTCCAACACTGACCACAACAGGGTTTCTTAATGAATTTAGAGGATGTGCTTTGCATGCAGTGGAGTCCCACGATTTATGTTTTCAGATTGTAAACAATCAGTCAGACAGGTTTTCTTAGGTCAAACAAAGAATATGATAAGTTTATTGAAACTATTACCCCAAATTAAAAAGCAACTAGGTAAATTGCAATCACCATTCACATACATGCTCACATGCACACTAGTACAAATGGTTAGGGCGGCATGGTGGCCCAGTGATTAGCACTGCTGCCTCAGAGCCCCAGGCACTGAGGTTCAATTCTGGCCTTGGGTCACCGTCTGTGTGGTGTTTGAACTTTCTCGCCATGTTTGCGTGGGTTTCCTTCGGGTGCTCTGGTTTCCTCTCACAGTCCAAAGATGTGCGAGTTAGGTTGATTGGTCACTTGACCCTAGTGTCAGGGGGATTAGCAGGGTAAATGTATGGGATTACGGGAATCGGAGCTGGGTGGCATTGGGGTCAGTCAGACTTGATGGGCCAAATGGCCTCCTTCTGTGCTGTAGGGATATTATGGTAAATTGAAGGATCTTTTACAGTTCATGAAAGGAAAGTTAGCGGTTCTTTGGCTGATTTGAATGCGATGATTCCATGTTGTTGTAGTTTTGTTCAGTTTACTTCCTGGACGTTCTTGACTGGAGCAGGTTTCCTTGTTTTATTCCCAAAAGATCTCGACTTGCAATAAAGTTCTCTTCCCAGGAAGGTTACTTTACAAATCAGGGCACAATACTTCAAAGACAGCGACAGGCAGGGAGCAAACAGCTTCAGCCACCTTTTCCAGTAAAGCATGGTCTTGATTTCTCTCCTGCTTGGTAAACAGTCCCTTAAAATACCCTGCTGGCTGTATACGCAATTCAATAAGTCCATGCCAGCTGTTATCATTGTTTTAGAACATGCAATAGTATTTTTGACATCTCAGCATTTGCAAGCTTACAGGACATGAAGCCAATAGGAGATAGTGTCTTGCCTGCTCCCCAGGGGGTTGGACATATTTCCTTTCCGACACATTTGGTGGAATGTAAGTTATATATTGTAGCCATTTGGGTAGTCTCTGTTATCTATAGAGAGTTTCAATGTTTTTTAAAATCCAGCTGGAAGAAGAAAAGTTAAAAATGTTGGCTGGGATTTTCCAGTCCCCCGTTGCGTGACTGGAAAATCCCACCCAAAGTCAATGGAACTTTTGCTGGTCCATCAAATTTTCTGTCCTATTTGTGCTGATTCTTACCATGGGAGGGAACAGAAAGTCTCGGCCTTTATCTTTAAACAAGAGCACATCCTTGTAGCAATATTAAGTGGCATGCAAGGCATACATCACCATGCACAATTACTTAGGAATGACAGAAGAGTTGTGCCTTAGGAAATTAGCATGGAGGCTGTAACAGAGCTGCACCATTACTTTTATAAAGCTATCCAGGCCACATCTATCACCTGACATTGCTGGCAGTAGTTAAAGTCACCTTTGCACTTAATCTTTACATGTCTGTCTCCTTTCAATCAATTATTTGAGACAACTGTCATGGGTAGATGAAGAAAGTTACAAATGCATTGATCAGCAAGGCAAATTACTTTATTACCTTTTCTAAGGATGAGGGCAATCAATGAGAGAGGGATATTCTGTTTTTCTGAGTTGCTGTCTTCCCAAAAGTCCAAAACCTCATTGGTGAGATCACTTGTGCTCTTTTCACCAGTGTTCAATGTATTTAGGAATAAGTAGGAATCCCATTCTGCCAATGATCAGATGTTATGCAATGTTTAGGACGAAATAATAAATTGGACATCACTATATCTGTCTACAGTGTCACCATTCTTTAAAGGTAGCTCCATCTTATGTGTCTGGATCCTGGGTGACCACAGATAGTTTGTTCTCCTTCTCTGTAGCGTGTTTGCCAGCGGCATGAGATGGTGCACTGCTCGCTGGCAGCAGGATCTTATGATACCTCTGTTGTCAGTGGGTTTCCTATTTAATGCACCCCCTACCACCGGGAACTTATGGCAGGGCTGCGCTGTTGGCAGGGTTGTAAGATCTCGTCAGCGTGAAGGTAGGAAGATTTTAGCAACTCTTCTGAGATATGGCCAATGACATCAGTTCCAGGAGCTGCAGTAGAAAGGAAACTATGATGAGACACATGTCTCCACAAGGTTTAAAATTCAAAGGAAGAGGATTTGCATTTATACAGTACTTTTTAACAACCTCAGGTTCTCCACAGCCAACAGTGTGCTCTTGAAATTGTAATGTATGGAAATACAGCAGCCAATGTTTCCCAGCAAGTTCCCACAAGCAGCAATAAGACAAATGAATGAATAGCCTGTTTTTCTGATATTTATTGAAAGTTAAATGTTGGTCATGGAGCCAGAAAAACTCCAATTTTTCTTCTTTGATTACATGGGTTCAGTTAAGTTCACCTGAGTGGGCAGATAACGTCTCATCTAAAAGAAATATGGCTCCTCCAACATTACTCCAGTGAAGTGGCAGCCTGAGTATGTATTCGTGTGTCTGCAGAGCTCCCCATGCATACAATGAGCCTGTTAAAGCAAAGAGAATGCTATGTGGAGCAGTCCAGAGAGTCTTTACTGTGCAGCCTCAGAAAGACATTCAAAATTATAGTTGTATGTTGTACATGATCTACAAATATACCTTCAGGAGGGGGCTCAGAATGCGGAGTTGACAAAAGGAGGAGCAGGAAGGGGTAAAGAAGACAGAGGCAATTAAATTGAATCACAGGGATTGGCAGATTCACTAGAGCAGCAATACAAATGGTAAATCTGCCAATCATTTTTTTATCATATTCCCAATAGACTGTTGCACCAGCCTCAAAAAAATTGCAATCGTGTCCCATCCCTTGCTCTCCATGCATCCACATCAAGTCCTATCCCAAATCAGAAATATGGGGCCCGATTCTCCCATTGCGACCCGCAGCTTTTCTGGCGGGTCCAGTTAGGAGAATCGCGTGTTGGCCTTTTCTCAGGATTCATGCATGCACCGGGAACGCATGCGCGTCTCCCAGAGCTGGAGAATAGTCACAGTCGATACCGTGCTGGAAACCAGCGGGAAGACGGGTAAGTCATTTGAATCTTTTTTTAATGTATTTTAAATATATTTTGCATGTGATTATCAGGCCTGGCATGGAACTTGCTGGGCCCGATAGAATCTCCCACCTCGCCAAGTGTACTTCATTCTGATGGGGTTTAGAGTAGCTCACCATGTTCGGGGAACTAGCAGGAGACCCCGCCAAAATGAAGGGGGGGCAATTGGGGCCCCCTCAGGGGGTCGAGTGGTGGGGGGTGCCTCCTGGGCATGGGCACTCTGGCAGTGCCAGCCTGTGCTCCCTGGCACTGCCCAAGGAGCAAAGTGCCAATGCCCAGGGAGCACCTTGACACTGCCCACTGGGCATTGGGCAGTGCCAAGAGGGTGGGGGGGCCTAGGTGCGATTGGTGGATATGGGGGATCCTGCTGCCACTCTGCATTGGGATCAGTCTGGGCTGGGGGGAGGGCAGTGATTGGCATGGGCTGGGGGGTGGGGTTGGTCTGCTGGGGGGCCTGCCTCCCAGGAGCGGGAGTCTGACCCCAGGGGGGGGTCTGCCGGGGTGAGGGGGGATCGCCACTGCTGGGGGGTGGTGGGCTGGACATCGGGGCTCTCCGGGACGGAGAAGTCAGGGCTGGCCCGGGAATTGTTGTGGGAGCCGCAATCAGGCCTTTGCGGGGGGCCGGGGGCCGGGGGGGGGGGCTGGAGGGGCAGCACTGCGGGCATCCTGGGCTGGCCAGCAAACGGGGAGTCTGACAGTTTGGTGCCACTGCGCATGCGCAGAGTTCCAGAACCGTCAGACTCCGGCACGAATAGGCCCCGCCCCCCTGGGTTCTAATGAGATTCACGACTATGACTTTTGCAGTGCGCAGAGTGCGGAGGTTCGGTCTGAAACTGCACTGAAAAAACAGTCGTGATCGAGATCAGTTTTCCCACCAATTCTGCCCTTTTGGGAGAATCGCCCACGTGATATGAACCTAAGCTGCTTCAAGCAAAAAGTTTAATGTCAAAATTCCTTTAATTAATTGGTGCAATAACCATCTTTGTTTTTGCAATGCCAGTGTATTTTATCCTGGTGCTTTGCCTTTATAATAGAGGTAGAAATTCGCTTGAACCCATTTCCCAGGCCCAAATCAGGTGAGAGAATTGTGAATGTTTGCCCAAAGCCAGAGGCCCAGGATTCACCTGAAATTTTACCAAGAGTAAAGCTGCTATGTACTGCCTCCAGAGGCAGATCTCCCAATATTGGGAGTGCAATTTGAACCTTCTGTCTCACTACTAGCATCCCATAGGTAAATCCTGGGAAAGTGACTGAGGAAAGTACCAGGGATGAGAGATAGAATCATAGAATAGAATCATAACAGCACAGTAGGAGGCCATGTGACTCACTGTGTTTGTGCATTCATTGGCAGCAGGCGGAATTCATATCCATCAGCAGGAGGAAGTGTCACTGCAGTGACGTGCCTGGGACTAAGTGTCAGAACATTGACACCAGGTAGGCAGTAAGAGGTCTCATAACACCAGGTGAGACTTACCTGATGAAGAAGCAGCACTCTGAGAGCCCATGATTCCAAATAAACCTGTTGGACTTTAACTTGGTGTTGTGAGACTTCTTACTGTGCCTACCCCAGACCAAGGCCAGCATCTCCACATCATGGCTACCAGGTAGGTGGTAAGGCCCTCAGTGAGGGGAGCACCTGTCGGGATCACAAGGGGGATGATTGGGGCCCTCGGAGATAAGTGAGGGAGGTCTGTAGGTCTCTGGCACTTCATGGGAGTCACCTTTGGTCAGAAGGGAGCTTCTAATTCCACCCCCCCCCCCCCCACCCCGCCACCACACACAACTTAACCACTGTAGGTTTTAATCTGTTTCCTCCCCTTCTCCTGATCTTTCACCCACCTGTCAGCCTAAACATTGAGGCTGAGTGGGAAAAGGTCCTTTAGTGGGAATGGACAGGCTTCCCCCATCCAAAGCCTTGCTTACCCCACCATAAAATTGCTTCCAGGTCGGGGCGGGCGGGATCCTGGAGGCAATCAAATCCATGAAATTTCACGTTCTGCGTCCCCCACCCTCCCCACCCCACCCACCCCCCACCACCTCAAAACCCACCAAGGTGGAATGTAAATTTCAGGCCATTGAATCTGACAGATGTATCAGCCCAACTGTCAGCATATCCAAACAAGGAGTAAAGCTCTTCCTTCACAGCAATCAGCCGGTTTGGGAAAAGGGATCTCACCAGCTTTACTGAGTAATGAACTACCATCAAGCGCAGAGCTCAATGAATCCCCAACAACTGCAATGGAACAATAACAGTCACAAGGCAGCAAGGTCATGGGAACATCATTCGCCAGACAAAGAACATCACCTGGAAGAATGATTGGGAAAACTTTAAGAAACAACAAAGAACGATTAAGAAAGCGATAAAGGAAAGATAGGTTATGAAGCTAGGCTAGCTCTAAATATGAAAAATGATAGTAAAAGCTTTTACAAATATATAAAAAGGAATAGAGTGGCAAGAGTGAATGTTGGACCCTTGGAGGATGAGAGGGGGGATTTAATAGTGGAAAATGAGGAAATGGCTGAAACTTTAAATAAGTTTTTTGTGTCGGTCTTCACGGTGGAAGACACAAATAGTTTACCGAATATTAACGATAGAGGGTTGGTAGGAGGAGAGGTACTCAATACAATTAATGTTACCAGGGAGGCAGTGCTTGGTAGCCTAATGGGACTGAAGGTGGACAAGTCCCCGGGCCCGGATGGAATGCATCCCAGGGTACTGAAAGAAATGTCAGAGGTAATAGCAGATGCGTTAGTGGTTATTTATTAAAATTCGTTGGATTCTGGGGTAGTGCCGGCAGATTGGAAAACGGCGAATGTTACGCCGCTGTTTAAAAAAGGAAATAGACAAAAGGCGGGCAACTACAGGCCGGTTAGCTTAATGTTTGTAGTTGGGAAAATGCTGGAATCCATCATTAAAGAAGAAATAGCAGGCCATCTGGATAAGAATGGTTCGATTAAGCAGACGCAGCATGGATTCATGAGGGGAAAGTCGTGCTTGACGAACTTGTTGGATTTTTATGAAGATGTGACTAGTGTGGTTGACGGAGGGGAACCGGTGTTTTTGGATTTCCAAAAAGCATTTGATAAGGAGCCTCACAAAAGGTTGCTGAAGAAGATTGGGTCACACGGAATTAGGGGTAGGGTGTTAGCGTGGATTGGGGATTGGCTATCCGACAGGAAGCAGTGAGTCGGAATAAATGGGTGCTTTTCTGGTTGGCAGATAGTAACTAGTGGCATGCCACAGGGGCCTCAACTATTTACCATTTATATAGACGATCTGGAGGAGGGGACTGAGTGTAGGGTAACAAAGTTTGCAGACGACACAAAGATAAGTGGAAAAGTGAATCATGTGGAGGGCGTAGAAGGTCTGCAGAGAGATTTGGACAGGCTGAGTGAGTGGGCGAGGATCTGGCAGATGGAGTATAATGTTGACAAATGCGAGGTTATTCACTTTGGAGGAAATAATAGCAAATTGGATTATTATCTAAATGGAAAAAAATTACAACATGCTACTGTGCAAAGGGACCTGGGGGTCCTTGTGCATGAGATGCAAAAACCCAGTGTGCAGGTGCAACAGGTGATCAGGAAGGCAAATGGGATGTTGACCTATATCGCAAGGGGGATAGAATATAAAAGCAGAGATGTCTTGCTGCATCTGTACAGGGCATTGGTGAGGCCGCAGCTGGAATACTGTGTGCAGTATTGGTCCCCTTATTTGCGGAAGGATATATTGGCCATGGAGGGAGTACAGAGAAGGTTCTCCAGTTGATACCAGAGATGAGGGGTGTTGATTATGGGGAGAGACTGAGCAGATTGGGTTTGTATTCGTTGGAATTTAGAAGGCTGAGGGGGGATCTTATAGAGACCTATAAGATAATGAAGGGGCTGGATAGGGTAGAGGTGGAGAGATTCTTCCAACTTAGAAAGGAAGCTAGAACTAGAGGGCACAGCCTCAAAATAAAGGGGGGTCGGTTTAGGACAGAGTTGAGGAGGAACTTCTTCTCTCAGAGGGTGGTGAATCTCTGGAATTCTCTGCCCACTGAAGTGGTGGAGGCTACCTCATTGAATATGTTTAAATCACGGATAGATGGATTCCTGATCGGTAAGGGAATTAGGGGTTATAGGGATCAGGCGGGTAAGTGGAACTGATCCACTTCAGATCAGCCATGATCTTATTGAATGGCGGGGCAGGCTTGAGGGGCTCGATGGCCTACTCCTGCTCCTATTTCTTATGTTATTATGTTCTTATAACAGTCCGTGCACACCTTCCATTGAGCAACCTGAATGGTTTAAAGATTACGGCTGGGATTTTCTGCTTCCATTTGTGTCGGGTGAGGTTTGGCAACAAGAACGGAAAATATCGTGAGAAGGCCTAAGTCACACTTCACATCGACATCAAAGCAGGAAGCAATTATCCCACCCCAATGGTGAGCCACGTTTCCCATTGCTTAACATCAGGAACCTCATTGTAATATATTTGCATATCATTATTGGGCCCATACACCGGAACCACACACCCACAACAGAAAAATGCGTCCATGGCGACGTGATGTCAGAATGATGCGATGCACGGTTGATTTCAGAACGCACATACATGGTGAGTGAACTCCCAAGGGGAGCTCAGGGCTAAGCACAATGCTCAGGTAGGGAGAGGGTGACGCCAGGATAATTCCAGGGTAATATTGGTTTTATACCAGTTTGGTATCAGTTTGATACTGAGGGTGCCAGGGGGTTGACAGGGAGTGCATCTGGATGAAGAATGTTTCCTTGTGTCCTAGCTGTGTGCTGGGAAGGCCTTTAAAAATGGCACCTAGATTATTGAGGCACTGAGTTGATGGCAGTGCTGGTGAATCAGAAGCCTCCCGCCAGTGATACATCATGCCCACTTCCTTTTACCTTCCTGCACTTTAGGGCATAAAAAGCCACCATTGCCATTGACGGGCTCAGTGCTGCTTCAAGTTACTGCAGATGTTGGAATCCGAAACAAAAAGAGAAATTGCTGGAAAATCTCAGCAGCTCTGACAAAGGATTATCCAGACTCGAAATGTTGGTTCTATTCTCTCTCCACAGATGCTGTCAGATGAACTGAGATTTTCCAGCACTTTCTGTTTTTGTGTCAATGCTGCTTTTCCTGCCCAACATCGGACTTTGCCAAAATCAGAGAAAATCATGCGTGATGTGTGTAATGCATGAACAGAGACTGACTTGTGCGCATGAACATATGAACATATAAGATAGGAGCAGAAGTAGGCTATTCAGCCTCTCAAGTCTGCTCTGACATTCAATAAGATCCTGGCTGACCTGATTGTGTTTCAAATTCCACATGCCACTCCATCCTGATAATTTTTGATTCCCTTGCCGAGCAAGAATCTTTCTACCTCTGCCTTGACAACATTCTGTGATCCTGCCTTCACCCTCTTCTGAGGCAGAGAGTTCCAAAGTCACACAAGAAGAAAGTGGACTTTATCTCTGTCCTAAAAGGGTGACTTCAATCAAGTCCCCCCTCAGTCTTCCACTCTAGTGGAAATAAACCCAGTCTGTCCAGCCTTTCCTCATAACCTGTTTATTCCAGGTATCGATCTAGTGAACCATTTCCAATGCGCTTACATCCTTCCTTAAATAAGCTAACCAAAACTGCACTTTTTTCAAGATGGGGTCTCAATAATGCTCTGATATCTGCAGCATAAGATTCTTACTTTGATGTTCAATTTCTCTCATAATAAAGGATAGCATTCAATTGGCCTTCTGAATTACTTGCTGTACCTGCATACTGACATTTTGTGACTCATGCACTAGAACGTCTAGATCCCTCTGCACCTTGGAATTTTGCACTCATTCTCCAGTTCAGTAATACTCTGCCTTTTTGTTCTTCTTGCCAAAGCGAACAGCTTCACATTTTCTCACATTCTACTCCAACTACCAGATTTTGCCCACTTGCTCAACCTACCGATATCCATGTGGAATCTTTCCTCCAGCGGGATCGGGCCGCCAGTTCCCCACTAGTGGGGAGCTGTTGTAAACCCCGCTGGAGTGAAACACTTCTAGCGGGAGAGGGGGGTGGATTCTAGCGGGCCCGGAGGCTTCAGTCCCGGGTCTGCTAATGAAATAGTAATGAACATTTGAATAATTTATTTAGCTCCGTGCTGATTTCTGGCATAGAGCTGACGGTGCCGGATATCCAGCAGCCGGAGACACGCGGAAGCCATAGTGCCCAGCGGGAAGCCAGCTACACTGTCTCCGCTGATGTCTCCTAGCTGGGAGAATCGCTCCCAAAATGCCTGTATCTTTGGTTCAGCGTGAAAGAGGGAATGTTTGAGTTTTGAGATGTAACCTGCCGGATTGACACATGTGGGTTTCTGCAGTCACGTGACCATGCCTCAAATCTACCTCTGGAGGCAGATATCTTAAGATCAGTTCAATAAAAGTCTTTCACAGAAACAGGCTGCTGTCTTTAAACTTGCAATAGGTTACCTGAGACCTGAGGGTGGCAGCCTTGCTTGCACCCCCATTCTGCCTCTGGGAAGATGGCCTGGGGAGTAGTGAAATGGCCAGGATGTTGCTGGGAAACTGACACATTAGATGGCAGCATAAATTTGCGTGCCTGCCGTGCTGGCCCGTATTGGGGCCTTAAAATTCAGCCCTATAGTGCTTTTCAACAAACCTTTCGCTGGGCTGCTTTGCCAAAAACCATAAAATGTAAATTTTAGTCAATTATTCAGATTAAACCAATGGGAAATAACAAACTATAAATCCACTGCATTATCTCAGCTGGTATTTCAAATTCCAGAAGCTATAGAGATCAGCTGCACTTGTTCAGAAACCACAAGATGTGCAAGTCTCGATGTTCCCATCAACATAATTTTAAATTAATCACAGTCCCATTGAAATAATGTTGATGGAAACATCTAAGTTGCAGTTTTCTGGGACTGCAACATAATTCATATCCCTTCTAACATTATAAGACAAAACATTGGAAGATTGTCCACGCCATTGCTCATGTTAAGTCAAAGCTAATACTGGAATAAGAAAGGGGTTCCAAGATGTAGAGATGGGGAAAGGGTTTGAAGTTAAACTGAAAAGACTTGGAAGGAAATTTTTAAGGAAACAGATCTAGACATTTAAGAAACTGACTTCTGATTAATTGCTGGAAAATAAATAGGGCCAGATGTTCCTGTTCATGCGTCTACATCTGTGCCTGAGCATACTGAGTACAATGATGAAAATTGTGTGTAAAGCAATCATCATAGAATCCCTACAGAGCAGAAGGAGGCCATTCGGCCCATCGAGCCTGCACTGACAACAATCCCACCCAGGCCCTATCCCCATAACCCTACCTATTTATCCTACTAACCTTCTGACTCTAAGGGACAATTGAGCATGGCCAATCAACCTAACCTGCACATCTTTGGAGTGTGGGAGGAAACCGGAGCAGCTGGAGGAATTCCATGCAGACGCAGGAAGAATGTGCAAACTCCACACAGAAAGGAACTCCGAGGCCAGAATTGAACCAAGGTCCCTGACACCGTGAGGTACCAGTGCTAACCATTGTGCCACCGTGCCACCCATGTTCCATCTAATATTTTTTAGATGTGTGGGTAATTTGTTTAAATGTATGGCCCCTTATAAACCTGTGTATGGCCTGTGTATACATTTTTGGGTTGCTGGAAAGTAATGGAGCTCAGCAGAATCATAAGCATAAAGGATAAGTTGTTGTTAAACCAGGACACCTAATCTTTCTTTCATTTGAACTAATGGAGTGAGTATTGACACTATTGTGTCAGCTATTGTGTTGGAGGTTGGGCAGAACTTACTGTTGGACTTAGGGCAGGATTCACATAGGGCAGGATTCACATAGGGCAGGATTCATGGGCAGCAGGGTTTACTGCCCCAGTACTGAAAAAGTCATTGTGAGTCCTGGCCCTCTTCTAACTGACTATTTAGTGGTTGGAGGGGTGTTAAGTGGCCCAGCGAGGCACCACCTTATCTTACTGGACCACCCACCCATCACTGACCTCCTTCTGCTGGATGAACAATTGTGGCCAGGTTGGAACCGGCCCCTTAGTCGGCATTAATTGCTTACTGAAGGACCTCAATTGATGCAAGGGTGAGTGGGCTGCCTGAAACCTTGCCTGCTCCCTCTTTATTTGTGGCCAGGTTCTGGACCGACAATGTATGCAGCTGGGTGGTAATTTCCGATGGCTTGTTCAGGCACTAACAAATCCCTGAATGACCAAGTTGGGATCTTGAGCTGAAACTTCAGTTCAGACCATATTTCCTACAAGATGCAATATTGGTAAAAGAGTGGAAATTTTTATTAGATATAGGTCCACCGTAGGATGGTTGCCATTTCAGTTGCCTGCTTGTACTCATTAAGGAGTTTGCACAGTATTTTGGTGGCTACTGCTTGACCTAAAGTCTCTCTCATAGCAACAAACGTCTAATTGGAAGCAAACAAGTCATTGCTGGGAATGTTGAGTGCTCATTGAAGGCAGATCATCTTTTACTGTTCACCTGCTGCTAGACTGTTGAAGATTTAAAAGCATATGAAGACTTTCTGGGACACTTCATCAACACTCTATATCAACTTCTAATTTTGAAGTTCTTGGAGGACTTCACCGAAAATGAAAGAGTGTACGCTATTCTATCTATTGGAATGCCTTACAGAGAATCACCAGAAAGCAAGTTATTGGCATCTAACTTGGGTTCCCCTTGGTCTGCAGGAGGAATTGGTTGAAGACATGTAGGCAGGCAGAGCCATCTCAACTGCTGCAGGAGCAAGAGACAGGAGGCTGAGGTGGACTCCTCTGGACCTACTCACACCAGAATCTCCAGTATCACATTCAAGAACCTGCGCTGCCCTCTTCCTCTGTCCCTCAGCCATCCTGAACTTTCGTGCTGTGTCAGCTTGAGCACTCCACCCCTTCAGTGGCAGCGAGTATATGAAACCATGTACACTGCTCCATGAAAATTGTGTTTCATCAACTCTTGAGCGTGAAACCTGCAGATTTCTGGTTTGCAACTTCAGGCAAGTTAAGAAATATGGTAATCAACAACTAGGTCCAAATTGTATGTTAGAACCAGATTTCTAAATGTTTTCGAGTAGTACATATACTGCCCCCTTTCACCCTTTCAGCAAAATAATCCCTTATCCTTTCAATATTTTCGACTATTAAAAGTATTTTCAATGCTATCATTTCTTTTTGTCATTGGACTCTAGTCATGGGTTTTCATTTGCTAATTTGAAGGCATGGGAAAGTATGTGTTTATCCCAAATTTAAAGGAAGATTTAATTCAGAAATGAGATGGAAAATAAAACGCATCCCTGGTTGCTGCTGGATAATATAGATTGCATTTTCTTGAAGCTATTACTTAAAAACTATTAAACCCTTCTTCAGACAATTATGGATGTATTAATGGCCTCTATAGAGCATTGAAATTTTACTGCCATAATTGTGTGTATGATTCTTGTTCCTAGTTTATATTCTGATGTTTTATTTCATGTTGTGGTCTTTATCAGGCTGCATCCATAATTAATTCAGAAAATCCCTTGTTGATGCAGAATTTTATTGATAGCACAAAAATGATATTTGTGCTGGGAAACATTAAGTTAATACCAACGGATTTAATTTGGTCAAATTTCTGTCTTTAGATGAATGAAAGCAAAAGGTTTCATAAAAAGCCCACGTGTCAATACAAAGTCATATTTTAGGAAAGCTGGCTTCCATTATTTATTTGCTCTCTTATGCATTAACTATGGTGAGATATTAACTGATCTGTGGCTGTTCTACATTTCTGAGATACTCATTTTATCTGTAACATTCAATCAAACACAACACCTATAAAAATTGCAAGATCTCCCAAATGCCCGAAAGCAACATTACATTAAAACACACATCTGACTAATCATAATTCGCAAGCTATCTTTTCAACCAATCTGATTAATTGAGACAGAAAGCTATATTTAGCCAACAGCATTGGATTCTGTGGGAACATATTTTCTTGTTCCTTCGCAGACTTTTGAATCGGAATCACCAAGTACGCTGACGAATTTTATTTTTTTTAACCTTTCCCAGCATCAGGTATTTTGTTCATGGTTTTGCATGTGGTGTGTTTTTGAAACTGTGGCACAGTGGTTAGCACTGCTGCCTCACAGCGCCAGGACCTGGGTTCAATTCCTGGCTCAGGTCACTGTCTGTGCGGAGTCTGCATGTTCTCCCTGTGTCTGCATGGATTTTTTCCGGGTGCTCCAATTTCCTCCCACAGTGCGAAAGACATGCTCTTTAGGTGCATTGGCCATGCTAAATTCTCCCTCAATGTAACTGAACAGGAGCCTGGGTATGGTGAATAGGGGATTTTCACAGTAACTTAATTGCAGTGTTAATGTGTTGACCAGCCTACTCTTAGGAGCTGGGTGGGTCAGACACTGAAATCATTTTCACAGAGTTCATGCCTCCACTTTAAAATGTTTTTTTATTTTTAATTTATGAAGGCTGAAGGAGAATAGAGGCCCAGATCCCTGAGATTAAATAGCTTTACTGCATTGCAGGGGAGCAGAAGTGTTTCCATGTAATCAGAACCCCTGGAAAGTTTAATCTTCATCCCCAAGATGTCTGATCACTGTTCCGCAGTGCTAGATTTACCTGAAACTTGCTGCCTGGCTGGAATCTGGACAGAGGCAATCTAGCTGGCTTTCGGGTGGCAAAACTCTTGAAGAAATTACTTATTGCAGGATGTACAAAAACAAATCCATACTTCTGGGCTTTCATCTGAAGATCCTCTCTCACTGCTCTCAGCCAGGCTTGTGTAGGTATTGTGGCTTTTGTCAATAAAGTCATGGTTGTTAAAGAGGAATGACTTTTGCAGAAACTCCATCAAACATGTTACACCAGATCACCACCTGGGAATTAAAATTACCAATTGTGTTTCAGTTTAAGAATTATGACCGATAGAACAAATATCATAGTGTCCTTCCAAGCTATTCATTGGTCTCTATTTTTATGTCATGACTGGGTCCCTGATGCAATTACAGACCAAAAGACCAGAGACTGACAATCATGCAACTATCGTAGACTTTATATTGCATATTAGGCTAAGATTATAATAATGCAAAGTCAGTCATGTATCTGGTAACTCTGCAAAATGATCCTTCCTGTAACTATCTCCCAGCAGAACATGTTACTCAGTTTTAGAACAAGATTCACGACAACACTAAGGACCTTGCGTGAGCAAGAGTTTTAAGTGGGCTGAAATTGAAAGATGCATCCTGGCCAAGCAAAAATTTCAAAGTCATTTTTCTCTAAATGATTAAGAATATGTGACATAAATTTGTCAAAATTATTATCTCGGAACAATGTGATCTATTTATGGACCATTACACTTAGCACTATAAGAAGGATGTGGAAGCGCTGGAAAGAGTGCAGAGGAGATTTACCAGGATGCTGCCTGGTTTGGAGTGTCGGTCTTATGAGGAAAGGTTGAGGGAGCTGGGGCTGTTCTCTCTGGAGCGGAGGAGATTGAGGGGAGACTTAATAGAGGTTTATAAAATGATGAAGGGGATAGATCGAGTGAACGTTCAAAGACTATTTCCTCGGGTGGATGGAGCTATTACGAGGGGGCATAACTATAGGGTTCATGGTGGGAGATATAGGAAGGATATCAGAGGTAGGTTCTTCACGCAGAGAGTGGTTGGGGTGTGGAATGGACTGCCTGCAGTGATAGTGGAGTCAGACACTTTAGGAACATTTAAGCGGTTATTGGATAGGCACATGGAGCACACCAGGATGGTAGGGAGTGGGATAGCTTGATCTTGGTTTCAGATGAAGGTCGGCACAACATCGTGGGCCGAAGGGCCTGTTCTGTGCTGTACTGTTCTATGTTCTATAAACCGTTTGATTCAATGATGATTTTTATCTGGTCTATTTTGCTGCTATTACCTTTGTCACTATTGACAATAAATGTCTGTTAAGTACATTTCCTGACAAACATCACACATTGATTGACAATTGCCTTGAAATGGATATTCAAACTGTCCATTGGAATGTGATAGTATTTGCCGTGTAGAGTGGATTTGTGGTTATGTTAATGGACTCGTAATTCAGAGGCATACATTAGTACCTATATTATAGAAGCATGTGTGCAAATCCCACCAAGACAGTTGGAATATACAAATTTAGTTAATTAAATAAATCTGAAATTTTAAAAATTGCAAACATCAGACATGGTGATGAAAAACTATCGGATTATCATAAAACTCATCCATTTCAGCATGTCCTTCAGGGAAAGAATTACCATCCTTACATAGTTTGTCTTACCAGTGACTTCAGGCCCACAATAATGTAATTGATTTTTAATTACCCTCTGAAATGGCCTAGGAAGTCACTCACTTGTATCAAATTGCTACCTAAAAGCATAATAAGAGTAAACTGGGCAGGCCACCCGATATCAGTCAAGCCTTCTGACACAGACTTTGCAAAAACCTCTTCATTATCATTTGGGGACTGGTGCCAAAATTGGCAAAGCTGCACACAGATTAGTCCTACTTAAAGAATCTTCCTTTCAGCAAGACTGTTGCAGCATCTTTTCTGGATACATCCTGTCTCAATGGCACAACAGATCCAGCAGAAGTGACAGCATCAAAATCTACAGCAGCCTTGGGGATCCCCAACATTGACCCTGGACCCCATGAAGTCTCATGGCATCAGGGCAAACTTGAAACCTCCTGCTGATTACCAGCTAACACCCTCCCTAACAAATGAATCAGTACTCTCCCAAATTGAACACCACTTGGAAGATGCATTGTACCAAAAAAGGGCATTGAATGTACTCTAGGTGGAGACCATTAATGCTCATCTCGTTCAGAATAGCTTATTAGCACCATTACTGAGTGAACTGCTGGAGTCCTGAGGACATTTCAAACATGCTGAGTTTGCAGCAGGCAGCGAGGGTATCCAAGGGGCTGTTATGGGATCCAAGGGGCTGTTTTGGGATCCAAGGGGCTGTTGCCTTGTGGATCCAGAACTGGCTTGCCTGCAGAAGGCAGAGAGTGGCTGTGGAGGGGTCTTTCTCTGCATGGAGGTCAGTGACCAGTGGAGTGCCCCAGGGATCTGTTCTGGGACCCTTGCTGTTTGTCATTTTCATAAATGACCTGGATGAGGAAGTGGAGGGATGGGTTGGTAAGTTTGCTGACGACACCAAGGTAGGTGGTGTTGTGGATAGTTTGGAGGGATGTCAGAAGTTGCAGCGAGACATAGATAGAATGCAAGACTGGGCGGAGAAGTGGCAGATGGACTTCAACCCGGATAAGTGTGTAGTGATCCATTTTGGCAGATCCAATGGGATGAAGCAGCAGTATAATATGAAGGGTACCATTCTTAGCAGTGTAGAGGATCAGAAGGACCTTGGGGTCCGGGTCCATAGGACTCTTAAATCGGCCTCGCAGGTGGAGGATGCGGTCAAGAAGGCGTACGGCGTACTAGCCTTCATTAATCGAGGGATTGAGTTTAGGAGTCGGGAGATAATGCTGCAGCTTTATAGGACCCTGGTTAGACCCCACTTGGAGTACTGCGCGCAGTTCTGGTCACCTCATTACAGGAAAGATGTTGAAGCCATTGAAAGGGTGCAGAGGAGATTTACAAGGATGTTGCCTGGATTGGGGGGCATGCCTTATGAGGATAGGTTGAGGGAGCTTGGTCTCTTCTCCCTGGAGAGACGAAGGATGAGAGGTGACCTGATAGAGGTTTACAAGATGTTGAGAGGTCTGGATAGGGTAGACTCTCAGAGGCTATTTCCAAGGGCTGAAATGGTTGCTACGAGAGGACACAGGTTTAAGGTGCTGGGGGGTAGGTACAGAGGAGATGTCAGGGGTAAGTTTTTCACTCAGAGGGTGGTGGGTGAGTGGAATCGGCTGACGTCGGTGGTGGTGGAGGCAAACTCGTTGGGGTCTTTTAAGAGACTTCTGGATGAGTACATGGGATTTAATGGGATTGAGGGCTATAGATAGGCCTAGAGGTAGGGATATGATCGGCGCAACTTGTGGGCCAAAGGGCCTGTTTGTGCTGTGGCTTTCTATGTTCTATGTTCTAAACACAAGGGAAGAGCACTCTTGGCCTCATCTTCACCAATGCATCTGTCTGTGACCACATTGATAGGACTGATACCATACTGTCCTTTGGATGCAAAGGTATATCCTGTCCACAAAAAGTGCAACAAATCCAATCCAGCCAATTACTGCCCTATTTGCCTATTCCCAATCATTAGCAAAGTAATTGGAGATGTGGTCAATAATGCTATCCAGTGGCACATCCCCATCAATAACCCGATAACCAACACCTAGTTTGTGTTCTGCCAAGGTTACTTGACTCTAAATCTCAATAACGCCTTATTTCAAACATGGACAAAAGAACTGAATTCCATGGGTGAGGTGAGAGTGACTGCCCTTCACATCAAGGCAACATTTGACTGAATCTGGCATTAAGGAGCCATAGCAGAATTTAAATCAGGGGGAAAACTTTTCACTGGTTGGATGGTGCGGTATTGGAGGCCAATTTTCCCAGCACTGCAGGATTTCCTCAGGACAGTGTCCTTAGCCCAAATATCTTTAGCTGCTTCATTAATGACCTTCCCTCCATCAGAAGGTCAGAAGTGGGGATATTCACTGATGATTCCACAGTGGTCACTTCCATTTGCAGTTCCTCAGATAATGGAATTGGCCAGTCCCAGGTGCAGCAAGACATAGATAACATTCAGGCTTTGGTAACAGGTGCTAAGTCACATTTTCACCACACAAGCAGCAGACAATGGCCACCTCCAATGAGAAGGAATCTAACCATCTCCCCTTTATATGCAGTGGCATAACCATTGCTGAATTCTCACCATGAACATGAGAAAGGCATCATTTATCAGAAACTTCACTGGACCAGCCATTTAAATACAATGGCTGCAAGAATAGCTCAGAGGTTGTGCACTCTATAGCAAGTCACACTCGCCCTGACTCCTCAAAGCCTTTCCACCACATGCAAGGCACAAGTCAGGATTGGGATAAAATACTCTTCAATATCTGCACTGTCCAGGACAAAGCAATCCTCTTGATCAAATCTAATCTACTACTTTAAACATCCACTCATTCCACCACCTTCACACCAAAGCTGCAATGTACAGTATCTACAAGATGCAGTGCAGCAACCTATGAAGATTTATTTGACAGCACCTTCCAAACCCATGGCAAGGAGGACAAGGGCACCAGACAGATTTCACTGCCACCACCTCCAGATTTCCCTTTTATTCACACACTGGCTGAATCTTACCAAAAAATGGCAAAGTGTCAGGGTCTGACTGAAAAGCGATATGTAGCTCTCCAGAGAAACAGGCAGATTTTCTCTCCAGCTCTTACGGCACTTTGTCAGAAAAAAGCAGGGATGTGTGTTTCATGCCGTCATTTTGAGGGGTAGAGCCTAAAATGCTGCTAAAGCTGGCTGCACTGATTGGGGTGCCCTTTTTAATCGATCAAAGGAAAAGGTAACCTCTATCACTCTACCACGGAAGTCTCTGAGCTCCCCCTACTAGCGCGATCAGAACTGACATCCACCACTGCCGCTGCCCCATGATCCAGGTCAGCATCTTCCACTTCCCCCCCCCCCCCCCCCCCCCCCGCCACACAACCCCCATCCTGATCTCAACCCCACCTCAACCCCCACCTTGACCCCAAACCCCCCCAACCCCCACCTTGAGCCCAACTACCCCCCTCCTCGGCAACTGCCCCCTTCCCATTCCTCCCAAGCATTTCTGGTATCGGACCCCTCCTCTCCCCTCCCCCCCACAATCACAAACAGCCATCGCCAGTATCCCCATCATCCCCATTTCCACTCACACCCACCACCTCAAATAAAGAAGTCCCCCCCCCCCCCCCCCCCCCCCGGCACCACCACCACCAATGAGGCTCCCACTAGGGTCCACTCCTGGGATTTCCCCTGGCACAGGGTTTGCACTGCCAGGTTGGCATTGCCTGGCCATATTCCTCCCCCCATCTCATCTTTAGACATCACGTCAGTGAGGTTTAAAAATATGGTGAGGGGGGATTATGTGGCAAGGGGGTTGTTTAATGACATTCAAATATATTTAAATGTATTTTAATCAGGTTCACCCCCATTATGGGAAATCGTTGTCTCGCCGGCCAGATTCCCAATTTCCAGGTTTCACTGGAGTTTGGGCCCCCATTGCCATTCTTATGGACAGACACCGTCCACAATGATGATTGCCCCCACTGTCCTAACTTGTAAATATATTGCCATTCTTTCATCATCATTGGACCAAAATCTTTGAATTCCCTATCTCACAGCACTTTCAGAGTACAAAGAACAAAGAACAGTACAGCACAGGAAACAGGCCCTTCGGCCCTCCAAGCCTGTGCCGCTCCTTGGTCCAACTAGACCAATCGTTTGTATCCCTCCATTCCCAGGCTGCTCATGTGACTATCCAGGTAAGTCTTAAACGATGTCAGCATGTCTGCCTCCACCACCCTACTTGGCAGCGCATTCCAGGCCCCCACCACCCTCTGTGTAAAAAACATCCCTCTAATATCTGAGTTATACTTCGCCCCTCTCACCTTGAGCCCGTGACCCCTCGTGAACGTCACTTCTGATTTGGGAAAAAGCTTTTCACTGTTCACCCTATCTATCTCCTTCATAATCTTGTACACCTTTCACCACAGGGACTGCAGTGGCCCATTACTTTCTCAAGGGCAATGAACGATGAGCAATGAATGGATGGCTTAGCCATCCTGTGAATTAGGTAAATAAAATCTACAAAAATCACATAATGTTGAAAAAGATGCAAACCTGCATATGTTTTGAAACTGATAAGCTGATTAGTTAACAATTTCTAATCCTTACCTTACTGCTTTTGGGATGGCATGGTGGCACAGTGGTTAGCAATGCTGCCTCACAGCTCCAGGGACCCGGGTTTGATTCCCGGCTCGGGTCACTGTCTGTGCGGAGTTTGCATATTCTCCCCGTGTCTGCGTGGATTTCCTCCAGGTGCCCTGGTTTCCTCCCACAGACTGAAAGACGTGCTGGTTAGGTGCAATGACCCAAACAGGCACCAGAATGTGGCGACTAGAGCAATTTCACAGTAACTTCATTGCAGTGTTAATGTAAGCCTTACTTGCGACTACTAAATAAAGTTTACTTTGACTTTTCATTCATGCATATTGTGATTGGCTTATGTGACCTTAATTCGCCCAGTTCACCCCTTGCCAATATCTGTCTCGACACAATAACACAGCTCAGTGGTGCTGTAAGATGCTTGGCTAGCTTTTTAACAAAGTAATAACATTTTAACAGCTATCTATAAACAGATAATAATGGAGCCAAGTCAATGATTGCCAACCTGATCCAAATTAATTTCAAGCAGCCACTGATTCCTCGAATATTATAGGTGTGCTTACCTGGATTTTTTTAGCTATACTTTTGAATCAGGCCTTGATTGAATATGTCAGGGCAAGGAGGGGTGGATAGTTATTTCATTGATGTTTATTATAATGCTCCATGTGTGAATAAAGGAAAGTGGCTGTGTTACATTAATGTAAAGAACTGGTGAGGATGTTTTTAATACCAAATTAAGTATTACCTTACTGAGTGGTCCAAGTCATTATCTATAAGGAATTAATTGCACTTTTAAAATGAAGAACAATCAGAGCATCCTTACGAGTTAGTACTTCATTATGCATTATAATACTGAGTGGCTACCAGCCAGCATCCATATGGAAATAATTGCACTTTTAAAATGATCAGCAATCAGAGCATCCTTTCCACAAACATTACAGGAATAGTATTTCAGTTATTTATTATTTTATTCAGTTATTCACAGTTACTCCTGTCATGGGTGAGTTAGGCAAAGAACTTTCATCACTTCAGCACGAGAAGACCATAGATCGTTTAGCAAACAGGCAAGGATGGATTGAGCTGAAGTGCTCAAGCATGGAAAGTCCCATCCATTGCCACAATTTTATGACCTTACATAAAAACTAGGAGCAGGAATAGGCCATCTGGCTCCTCGAGCCTGCTCCACCATTCAATAAGATCATGGCTGACCTTTCCATGGACTCAGCTCCACTTACCCACCCACTCACCATAATCCTTAATTCCTTTATTGTTCAAAAATGTATCTGTCCTTGCCTTAAAAACATTCAATGAGGTAGCCTCAACTGCTTCACTTGGCAGGGAATTCCACAGATTCCACCCTTTGTGTGAAGAAGTTCCTCCTCAACTCAGTCCTAAATCTGCTTCCCCTTATTTTGAAGCTATGCCCCCTACTTCTAGTTTCACCTGCCAGTGGAAACAACTTCCCTGTATCTATCTTATCTATTCCCTTCGTAATCTTATATGTTTCTATAAGATCTCCCCTCATTCTTCTGAATTCCAATGAATATAGCCCCAGTTTACTCAGTCTCTCCTCATAAGCCAACCCTCTCAACTCCGGAATCAACCTAGTGAATCTCCTCTGCACCCCCTCCAGTGCCAGTAATATCTTTCCTCAAGTAAGGAGACCAAAACTGTACACAGTGCTCCAGCTGTGGCCTCACCAGCACTTTATACAGCTGCAACATAACCTCCCTGTTTTTAAACACCATCCCTCCAGCAATGAAGGACAAAATTCCATTTGGCTTCTTAATTACCTGCTACACCTTCAAACCAACTTTTTGCGATTCATGCACAAGGACACCCTCTGCACAGCAGCATGCTGCAAATTTTTACCATTTAAATAATAGTCCATTTTGCTGTTATCTGCTGGGGTTCACTGACACTGGAATTGGTAGATCCCAGAGGCGGGAATGGCCAGAAAATTTCAGCTTTCATCTACTTAAGACTGAGCCTGGCTTCTATGCCAGAAGATCTACTGTCGACATGATCTTCTCCATTACATTCATAGATCCCACTAATACATGCAACACCAGCAGCTGAACAGGATTGTACAAGACTTTGAGGAAAACTGGCTGTCCACCAAATCTCCTCAGTCTCATCTACTCCTTCCCTGACAACATATACTTTACTGTATAGTTTGATGGCTCCTCTTCCAACAGTTTCAGAGGAGGAATGCAGTGAAACAGAGCTGTGTTCAAGCCCCCACTCTGTATCTTGTTTCCATTTGCCTTCCCTGTGGATATGAATGTGGTCAACTTGTATACTGGGTCAATCTATGAAGACTAAAATTGAAATCAAAAGCACATCGCATCCTGATCAGAGAACTCTTCTTTGCTGATGATGCTGCATTATAGTTTTCTACATGGAACTTCATGGACTACCCCTCCCATGCCTGTAACTTATTCTTCATGACTATAAGGGTCAAGAAAACAATGGTTATTGAACTAGATTTTGTATGTCCAAGTCTAATCATCCTAACAAAAAAGATCCACTGGAAGTGGTTAGCACATTCTGCTATCTCAGGTGCACAGTGATAAATTATCTGTCCTTTGATGCAGAACTGCTACACAACTAGGGAAAGCAGCTACCACCTTTGACTGACTCACAAAACATGCATGGGATAACACCAAGCTGACCTTGAGCACTAAGCTGATGGTTTTTTTAAGGTTGATGTTCTTATGGGTGTGAAACAAGGACAACTTACAGCTATCTCACAAGAAGCTTAACAATTTCTATCTCGACTGTCTGTAACACATTCTGGATACATCTTGGCAGGACATAATCATGAATGTGATGGGCTGATCAAAAGTAGAATTCCCAAGAGCGTAAGCAGTCATCAAACAGTGATGGCTTTGTTGGCTTGGCCGTGTCTGCAAACTGGTCGACATCACATACTCAAGGACCTTCTGTATGATGAGGTCGCTGGCACCAGACAATCAGTGGGACACTCAAATTCTGGTGTGATTCAAAGGTGGATTTGATGCCCAACCCAATACTTCCAACCTCACTGTTCCTGTTTAATGATTCTTCAGAAGGAACTCTTCAAATGCAGACAATAAAAATATAACAAAACTTATAAATCAAAGAAAGAGTTTAATAAAGAAACTTCATTACTCCAAACTTGGGGCCTCACCCTGGGCCACTCCAAGCTCTCCACAATTCCCAACAAGTTCTTATTTATAGTGAGTCAACTGACCGTCACATCGTTCTGTAATTGGTTCCATGGTTTACTGCATCAGCTGACTCTTACAGCTTGTTACCATTGGTCACATTACATCCAATACAAAGTTGTCACCGGTTACATTCTGACAGATTCCCTTTATTTTTAGGTTTTTTTTCAACATAATTTAAGACAACTATCCTCCAGTATTCTTAATAACTTTCCAGTACCTGCACCCCTTTTCGTAAAACAGTCGGATACCTGTAGATTTGCACCAATCCAGTTAAGTTTGGAAACTTTCTTGTTTTCCAGCATTTGTTTAATGCTGGCCAAATCAATTCTTAGTCATTTTTCTGTTACACCTTTTGTTGAGTGAACATTGTCCCATAAAGACCGATTGTCCACATAACACTCAATTGGTACTTTCTTACCCCATGTGCCCATAAAAAATAGTTCTGTTAATGTGTCAGACAGATATATCCCATTATCAATGCCTCCACTAACGCTAGGGTTTCAGCCGCCAATGTATTTTTGACTACCCTTTTTATTTGCTCCCAGGCCAAGGGGCAACATTTCCCTTCCTTACCTACCAGAAATATTATGAATCCAGCACCGCTTGATTGTCCATCTGGTAGATTGGCATGTGAAGCATCACTAAACATGGCCAACTTCATATCTTCTGGTTCTCCTAGTGCTGGGAATTTAATCACACATTCCTCTAATTTTAGATTTTTTAATGTTTTATTAGCCTGCAAGATCTCTCTGACTGTGACGCGCCTCAATATATTACTGAGCTCTAGGGCATTATAGCTCCCATCTGGTCTTGTCTGAGTGCATAGCCAATTTAGTTGTCCTATTTTACTCCTCAACAATTCTGTTTCTTTTTTGTTGGCCCGTTCCTCTTTTTACATTGACCTTTCTCTAGTGATGGGAATGGGATCAATACTGTTTAGATATCCTGTTGACTCACCGTTACACCAGAGGTACAAGGTGCCTCCTGCATCTTGCTCAATGCTCCAAATTCATACCCAATTCCCACTACTCTCAAAGAGTGGGCTCGCACTGTCTGGTTACCGCGTTGTAATGTAACTACCTTGCTGTCTGTTCCTATCACTTTCCCGGGCCCTTTCCTCTCTTTTATGCCCCCTCCTTTATAGTAGACCCTATCCCTTTTCTCGAAATATACGCCCGATGGTCTTATGCGATGTCTTAGGGCCCTTCTTATCCGTTCTGAAACCTCAGCCTTAATGAAGGCCTTTCTCCCTGCATGCATAGTGTTTAAATGTGCAGAAAACATGGAGCGAATGCTTGTTCCTTCTAGCAAGGGGGAGCATCTGTTGATACTGACAGCAACTTTGGATTCCTCCCGCATACCAACTGGTATGGACTGTATGGACTGCAGCCCCCCACCATCTGTAAAGAATTTTTCGCGAGCACTGCCCATGCTAATGCAACCTGCAATTTACAGCCTGGTTGATCCGTCAAAATTTTATGCAACATGTCATCGATAACTGTGTGATTCCTTTCACAGCGGCCATTGCTGAATGGGCTCTCTGCTGCAGTCTGCATTATTACAATATTTAAATTTTTGCACATATCTTGAAACTCATCATTTGCAAATTCGCCCCCATTGTCTGTCAAAGATTTAGACGGTGCACCAATCCTGTTCCAATCCAGTGGGTCATAACTTTATCTATAATGGTCTTCTTATCTTTGCTGTAAATCACCATGGATATGCTAAACCGGGTGGCCATGTCCACGAAGTGCAATAGATGGACGCCTTTGTCCTTGTCCCATTAGATCCATCGCCACTACATCATTGAAATCTCGTGCTAATGGTAGACTCACGACTGGACACGGGAGTGTCCTTCTATATTTTATGAAAATTTCACACTGGGCTGATATTTGTTCTATGAGATCATTATATCTTTTATCCAGCACTCCTGCATCCTGCAGCAATGCTCTCAGTCTCTGTGGTGCTGGATGACCAAACTGCTAATGGAATTTCAGAATAATCTTCTTTTTGTCCATCATGCTGCTGTCTGTTAGCGACACTAATGCCTCATAAATCCTTTGGTCTGATAATTTTGGTTCGCTTAAAGGAAGACAATTATGGCCAGATCTTGTAAAATGTAGGTCCACAGTTTTCCCAAATATCACAGCTTTATCCTGTTTCAAATCGATGGTCATCTGAGCTTTCTTCATCGCAGACCTGCTTAACAACAAAGGTATATCGCTGGAAACTACATCTTACTTATAAATAAACTGATTCCCGAAATCCGACAGGGAAGTATCACCCTTTTGGAGGACGTTAAAATGTTGTCATCTTCAAACCTAAAGCAGGTGGAACTATCATGTTCTTTTACTATCTTTCGGTCTTTATGATCAAGAGACCCTAAATAACAATTTAGCTGATCTTGGCCACAGGCAGTGGACGTACATCCACTATCTAAAACAGCACAGTTGAAAGAGTCTATCATCAAGATGCTTATTATGGGGCTCAACTTTTCTGCCACCAAAACAATGCCTTCCTGGTCCTTATCCTCGTCACTGTCGGTTTCCACGTATTCTGTGTCACATGCAGTTTCAAAGACACGATTTCTTCTTTTCGGACAGTTTACAATGTAGTGGTATGGGAAATCGCATTGGAAACAGTGATTCACAATCCCTCTAGCATTCCTTCGATTTAAACGTCTTTTATCAGTTTCCCATATGTGTCTTCTTTCCCCATTTTAAAATCGGTTATAACCGTTTTCAACACTAGATCTGGTATTAACGTGATTGTCTCTGTTTAAGGGCTTTTGTGTAGCATTTGGTCTGGCACGCAGCTAAGCCATCATTGACTCCTCCGTTCTGGGTGCTATTGCATTCCAGTCTGTATTGAACAAGGTGGCGGGGAAGGGTTGTTTCCTGAAAAACTTATTTAATGATGCTGACATTTGATCAAAGAGAGACTCTGTTCCCCTAAATTGTATTCCAGTCATTACCAAAAGAGTATCCATTTGCGACAGACATGCACAGTCCAAGAACTTAAAGGCCAATACTGCATCTGGAATCTCCAAATTAAACTTCATTAGCCTGTTATGGTCCCTATTAAGATCCATGATATAGCTGTGGGAGGCGAGGGAGGAGATTGCGGAGCCTTTGGCGATGATCTTTGCATCGTCGATGGAGACGGGAGAGGTTCCGGAGGATTGGAGGATTGCGGATGTGGTCCCTATATTCAAGAAAGGGAACAGGGACAGCCCGGGAAATTACCGACCGGTGAGTCTAACCTCAGTGGTTGGTAAGTTGATGGAGAGGATCCTGAGAGACAGGATTTATGATCATCTAGAGAAGTTTAGTATGATCAAAAGTAGTCAGCACGGCTTTGTCAGGGGCAGGTCGTGCCTTACGAGCCTGGTTGAGTTCTTTGAAAATGTGACCAAGCACATTGACGAAGGAAGAGCGGTGGATGTGGTCTATATGGACTTCAGCAAAGCGTTCGATAAGGTCCCCCATGCAAGACTTCTTGAGAAAGTGAGAGGGCATGGGATCCAAGGGGCTGTTGCCTTGTGGATCCAGAACTGGCTTGCCTGCAGAAGGCAGAGAGTGGCTGTGGAGGGGTCTTTCTCTGCATGGAGGTCAGTGACCAGTGGAGTGCCCCAGGGATCTGTTCTGGGACCCTTGCTGTTTGTCATTTTCATAAATGACCTGGATGAGGAAGTGGAGGGATGGGTTGGTAAGTTTGCTGACGACACCAAGGTAGGTGGTGTTGTGGATAGTTTGGAGGGATGTCAGAAGTTGCAGCGAGACATAGATAGAATGCAAGACTGGGCGGAGAAGTGGCAGATGGACTTCAACCCGGATAAGTGTGTAGTGATCCATTTTGGCAGATCCAATGGGATGGAGCAGCAGTATAAAATGAAGGGTACCATTCTTAGCAGTGTAGAGGATCAGAAGGACCTTGGGGTCCGGGTCCATAGGACTCTTAAATCGGCCTCGCAGGTGGAGGATGCGGTCAAGAAGGCGTATGGCGTACTAGCCTTCATTAATCGAGGGATTGAGTTTAGGAGTCGGGAGATAATGCTGCAGCTTTATAGGACCCTGGTTAGACCCCACTTGGAGTACTGCGCGCAGTTCTGGTCACCTCATTACAGGAAAGATGTTGAAGCCATTGAAAGGGTGCAGAGGAGATTTACAAGGATGTTGCCTGGATTGGGGGGCATGCCTTATGAGGATAGGTTGAGGGAGCTTGGTCTCTTCTCCCTGGAGAGACGAAGGATGAGAGGTGACCTGATAGAGGTTTACAAGATGTTGAGGGGTCTGGATAGGGTGGACTCTCAGAGGCTATTTCCAAGGGCTGAAATGGTTGCTACGAGAGGACACAGGTTTAAGGTGCTGGGGGGTAGGTACAGGGGGGATGTCAGGGGTAAGTTTTTCACTCAGAGGGTGGTGGGTGAGTGGAATCGGCTGACGTCGGTGGTGGTGGAGGCAAACTCGTTGGGGTCTTTTAAGAGACTTCTGGATGAGTACATGGGATTTAATGGGATTGAGGGCTATAGATAGGCCTAGAGGTGGGGATGTGATCGGCGTAACTTGTGGGCCGAAGGGCCTGTTTGTGCTGTGGCTTTCTATGTTCTATGTTCTATATACTCTTCCATGGACTGGGTATCTTGTCTCCTAATCCTATCAAACATCACCCATCCTTCATAATTCTCCAAGAACTCATCTTTTTGGTAAAACTTATCTAAGTATTGTATCAGGAGCTGTAGCCCTTCTTCTCTATTTAGGGCATCTGCCATCCAATCGGAAAACACTTTGCTTCTTATCTTGCTCCTGATACAATACTTAGATAAGTTTTACCACATTGGAAGCAACAAAGCTAAGGCCATACCTTCCTTTTTATCAGTATTTTGGTGACAAGGGTCCACATTTCCACCTCTGCCTTCCCTTGCCGATATGGTTCGGCATCTGAAAAGACAGGGGACAATCCAATCCCATCAGTTTACTTCTACCTTCTGCCATGGTTATAGCACTCCTTCAAAAACAAACACCAAATTACGATGGGTTTTCCTCTGCTACCAATGTTTCTTCAGAAGGAACTCTTCAAATGCAGACAATAAAAATATAACAAAACTTACTTCAATTTATAAATCAAAGAAAGAGTTTAATAAAGAAATTTCATTACTCCAAACTTGGGGCCTCACTCTGGGCCAATCCAAGCTCCCCACAATTCCCAACAGGTTCTTATTTATAGTGTCAGCTGGTCAGCTGACCATCACATCATTCTGTAATTGGTTCGATGGTTTACTGGGTCAGCTGACCCTTACAGCTTGTTACCATTGGTCACAATACATTCAATACAAAGTTGTCATCGGTTGCATTCTAACATTTAAGACCTTGTCTTGAACACAAATAACTGAGCATGTATTCACCGCCCACCAGAACTATTTGAAGTTCTTGAGGTTATTCCTTTTGACTATCGACTTCAAGTTGCAAAATGGATCATCAAGACATGGCATGTATTCATTCACTGACCCTGACCACCCGTATGAGGTCATTAAACCTTTCTTACATAGACTCCAGCTCCCTGGGGCTAGATTGCTAGTATTGGCCAAAATGGCTGCCCCTACCACTGCAAACTCCCTGAGAGAAGAGAAACTCTCTCCTATGGTCCACCTTCTGCATCAGCAGCTTCAGTGTGGCATCAGAGAACCTGAGGGCATATATACTTGCCGGCTACATCATTTACAGTCCTTCCAATCTCCAAATGTTGTCCAAATAATGACAGTCCTGACTGTAGCCAGAATGTATCTCCTCTTTAAAATGTGCAGCTCTGACTGTAAGCAGTGCAGGCTGGTCATAATTAAGCCAGCCTCAGGGGCCTCTCTTGAGCTTTGCTGTGACTCATCAGCATGTTCAGCGCTAGTCTGGATGCCACAGTCATGGAAATGAGCTGGCAGCAAGATGCTTGCCTGCTGCCAACATCACTTCAATTAGGCATGGGTAATCGAGCACTCTGATCCTTGCATCTGAATTTAGTAACTATCCAATTTAGCCCCCCACATGTTTCTGTTGCTTGGCCTCAAGTTGTGTAGTCGCATCAATGGTTAAATGTTTATTGACTGTAGAAGATATTTCCTCTTCTGTAGTAGATTAGTTGCCCCACAGGCATCTCGTCAGTGCTGCTGTGGATGACAGTGGTTCTATATTAATAGAACAAACCCTATCCTGTCTCTCAGAAGAAGTTATGACTTATATCACAACACAATAGCAAAATACTGCAGATGCTGGAAATCGGAACTAAAATAAAAATGCTGGAAATATTCAGCTGGCCTGGCAGCATCTGTGGGGAGAGAAACAAAGAGTGGGATTTTCCAGTCATTCCTGTCAGCAGGATCTTCCTGTCCCACCCACGGTGATTCCCCCACTGTGGATTCCCTGGTGGTGCAGGGTGCGAATAATGGGAATCCTCATTGATAGCGGTGGTGTCAGAAGAACTCGCCATCGACCATTGGCCAGCCTTCTCTGTCGCTGCATGTCATGGGAAGGTGGAGGGAGGGTGGGAGGGAGGGGAAGGGTTGGGTTAAATCCCGTCAAAGTTAATGGATGTCTTCCAGTCATCTGTTGCTCCAGTGTGACCTTTCGTCCTGAGACTCCGACAGTGTTTCAAAGAAGGTCAACACATGTTCGAAGAACAGCACCTCTTCTTTCAATCAGACACCGTACAGCCTTCTGGATTAAACATAGAGTTCACCAATTTTAGATCACAACATCAGGCCCCATTTTATTTCTCCTTTGTCTTATTCCCCTTTCTCTCTTGTTTCTCCCTTATTTCCTTTGCCTTCATACAGCAGCTTTTCATGATGTTGCCATTCCCACCTCCTCTATGCACATCTTTTGTTCCTTTACTTCTCCCATTACCACACTCTTTGGCCTTGCACCATAGACCTGCCCTCCACCCTGTTACAAACTTTCCCTTTTCTTCTTTTTCCCCATCCTCCTCTCTTTCACTTGCTCAAAAGCTTTTCTGAGTTCTGATGAAAAATCACTGGACTGCAGAGAGGTGAATGGGGTGAGATGGCACTCATGGGGAAAGGGTGGTCAGGAATGGTGGGGAAGGAGTTGGAGAAAACCGAAAAGGGTTTGCTGGTCAGCCTTCTGGAAGCCTGGGAAAGCAAGCAAGTTCCAGAGAATCCTTGAGCCCCCAGTAAATATTTCTGGGCTCGGAGACAATTGCCTTTCAGTGACTCATTAATGAGCCTCATTGCCTTCCTGCAGCTGGTGGGTTGGATTCCAACATTGGGCTCTTTCTGTCCTCACTTTAATTGGGGACAGTTTATCTGCCTTCAGGAATCCGATGTGTGTGCTCCCATCCATTTCTCCAAGCCCTGGCACCATCATGCCCACTCTGGCAGGCTTCACTAAATCCAGCTCATGAACGCTATTCCTCTGTCCATAATTGCTGTGTACTTCCAACATTTTCTGTTTTTATTATGACTTAAATCGTGTTTATTCTGTGCTTCGCTTATTCATCTTGATTTTGGTTCAAGTCACGCTTAAGTGCAGCATGTCAACTCATCTCAAAAGCTGGACTCTACTTGTCAATATATAATTCAGAAACTGGGTCCACTTTTGTTGCACTTCTCTCACTTGTTCTCATGGTTTAATTTTGTAACCACAAGAAGTAAAACTTGACACAATAGTTAATGTTTTCTTGTCACTTTCTTGGATGTATGTTGAGTTGGGCTGCTCTTTCCTCTAAATATTCTACAAGTTTCAGTGATTACACCCACACATTGTCATCTGTCGCAGTTTTTAACTTATATTTACATATTTTCCAAACCTACCTTATTCAATAATGTCTTCACAGCTTGTCATTTATTAGTACCAATTAGTTATTTCATATATTGCATGTTATAAATTAAAATGTGTTTTCTGGTATGGGATTATGGATTGTTTTAAATAGGCAGACTGCAATTCAAAATTCAGTAACAATCCTATGCAAATTCCGACTATCTGTTTTCCAGCAAATTAGAGTGCATTTTGTTTTGAGAATTTTTATTTAAATTTCAAATTTTAAAATATGTGCAATGAATATATATTAGTTTCCTCCGCGCCTATTATTGATGCAGATTTCTTCACCCAAATACCTTTAGTCTGCATTTTAATAAGCAGAAGACCTAATTGACTGTAAAGATTAGGAGTTAATAGGACCAATGACAAAATCCAAGGGAATAGCGGGCACTAATTATTAATGACTACCATAGTTTTATACTCGGTGCAGTGATTATTACCATGGGTTTTTTCTAATGCATTTTACTGCTTCGTTGTAAGGAAGTGGTGAGTATACTGACTGGTTGAAGTTGACAGGAAAGCAAATGGATTGTCAGTGTTTGTTCCTATCCAACATGGTAATCATTGTCCATATATATGTGGGCTATAGACAACTTCATACTTAAAAAACCCCACTAAGGAATGACAGAAAATGAGGTGTTCCAGACACTTGGGATTTTAACCCCACAGAGAAGGATTCATGTGGTAAGAGGAATGGGGAGAGCGCAAAACACAACCCCTGTTAACCGAAGATCAGAAGTAAGTGTCGGGCCAAGATACCAGATGAGGATATTTGGATCCCTAAACCTCATCTTTATGCTGCTGGTTAGGTATCCATATACTGAACAGACGTTTGGGGCAGACGTTTCCCAGCCCTTTGGAGGCTGGATTAGGGGGACGTGATGTGGGAAAGTAACTCAAAACTGACAGGATCCTGCCCTCTTCTAGATTTCCCAAGGGTGTCATTGAAGGTGAATGGGGAAGATGGGGAATCGGATTTGCTCGAGGCTGGTTGAAGTTATAAAGAAGCCAATTATGATGTCCTTGAGTTTTAAATCCTGGATTTCCCAGCCATGGAAACTGTTTCCCAACCTGTCAGCAACTCGTCAGGGTCACAATAGGAAGAACTTCTTCAGTGAAACTGACAAGTTAGGAAGGTTTTAATCAGTTACACTCAAGAGCTCTAACCATGGCTATTTATAGGCTGCTGTTTAAAGCACTTTGTTTCTCTCAGAGAAGGTTTTCACTCCTTGGCAAGGGATTGCTAAATTCTTGAAAGGCACTTTACCCGCCTAGCACTTCAGGCACCTTCAGCATGGCATGGGAGCAACTTATAAAGCTCCACCGTCTGCTGAGGGTGGACAGTAGAGGGCACACTCCCGCAACTGATCCAATAGAAGCAGGAGCAACACCAGCAGTACCACCTGTCGGTGTCTCCTCAACTACAAAAGATCAACACTAAGTTTGGGATTTTCCGGACCCACCATGGTTAGACCTGCCGTGGGGGAAGACAAAAGTCCATTGACTTTCAGCAGGGCTGGAAGATCCCAGACTAAGACTCAGCTGTAAAGAGATGGGAACCTCAACGCAAGGTGTACAGACAGAGGATCAGTTCTCTCGATTTCTGATTTTAGGAGGCCTTGATTCTCATGACAGGCAGCTGCTGACATCCTGGAACAAGGCCTCCCGCACAAAGGAAAGAACATGCTGCCCATGGCTGATGTGGTGCCTGTCACTTGAGAGTCAACAATGCTCACTACTCCTGCCTCCCAAGCTCGCAAGAGGTTATGTGCCCTCTTCTCTTACAAAGATAGAAAGCAGAGATGTGTGAGTGTTTGTAATGGTGTGCGGAGAAGGGAAGATCATTTGAAGAAGCTGTGGAGCATGGCTGCAAAAGGGCTAGGTTAAGGCTGAGTGCAAGTATAGGCTGTTCACATGGGAAGGTGAGAAGCCATTTTTTACTTATTCTTTCATGGGATGTGGGCTTGGCCAGCATTTATTGCCCATTCCTAAATTGTTCTTGAGAAAATGGTGGTGAGGCACCTTTTTTGAAACATTGTAATCCACGTACTGCAGGTAAACCTAACCGCTGGGACACCCTGCTTGGGGAGAGATGAAAGAGCAGGGTCTGAGGAGTGCTATGCTGGGGAATGTTGGAAAAGCTGGAGTGCGGGGCTTGGTACCTGAAAGCACTGTGTCCTCAGCTGTCATTGCCCACTTGAGATCCTGGATCCTTGATGCATTGACTTCAAATTGAAGGAACCAGATTCCTGCTGCTGATTTCCACCCATGCCTGTTTAGTTGGAGGGTTTAATTCCCCTCCCCCATCCCCAAATCCTGGGACAACTCATCTCATTGTTTCAGATTCCACAGCAGGACCTCCTTGAAGGGTGAAAGACCCAAGGGGCAGCCTTCCCAGATTGCTTTTTCAATTCTATGGAGTTTGCAGCCTGGAAAATTCACATGCTGCTGAGCTTTCCTGAACATCCTTTGATCCTGATACGATCCCAATGGGAAAGCCTTTCCTTAGACAGAATGGATGTGTCATCATACCCACATTCCCAAGTTGGACAGTGAGTCGAGAGGTGGGATGTTGATTGGTTTGATTTGATTTGATTTATTATTGTCACATGTATTAACATACAGTGAAAAGTATTGTTTCCTGCACTCTATACAGACAAAACATACCGTTCAGAGAGAGGGAAGCCAGAGAGTGCAGAATGTAGTGTTACAGTCATAACTAGGGTGTAGAGAAAGATCAACTTAATGCAAGGTAAGTCCATTCAAAAGTCTGACAGCAGCAGGGAAGAAGCTGTTCTTGAGTCAGTTGGTACGTGACCTCAGACTTTTGTATCTTTTTCCTGAAGGAAGAAGGTGGAAGAGAGAATGTCCGGGGTGCGTGGGGTCCTTAATTATGCTGGCTGCTTTGACGAGGCAGTGGGAAGTGTAGACAGAGTCAAGGGATGGGAGGCTGGTTTGCGTGATGGATTGGGCTACATTCACAAACTTTTGTAGATCCTTGCGGTCTTGGACAGAGCAGGAGCCATACCAAGCTGTGATACAACCAGAAAGAATGCTTTCTATGGTGCATCTGTAAAAGCTGGTGAGAGCCATAGCTGACCTGCCGAATTTCCTTCGTCTTCTGAGAAAGTAGAGGCGTTGGTGAGCTTTCTTAACTATAGTGTCGGCATGGGGGGACCAGGACAGGTTGTTGGCGATCTGAACACCTAAAAACTTGAAGCTCTCGACCCTTTCTACTTCGTTCCCATTGATGTAGACAGGGGCATGTTCTCCTTTACGCTTCCTGAAGTCGATAACAATCTCCTTCATTTTGTTGACATTGAGGGAGAGATTATTGTTGCCGCACCAGTTCACCAGATTCTCTATCTCATTCCTGTACTCTGTCTCGTCATTATTTGAGGTCCGACCCACTACGGTGCAAACATCAGCAAACTTGAAAATCAAATTGGAGGGGAATTTGGCCACACAGTCATAGATGTATAAGGAGTATAGTAGGGGGCTGAGAACACAGCCTTGTGGGGCACCGGTGTTGAGGATGATCATGGAAGAGGTGTTGTTGCCTATCCTTACTGATTGTGGTCTGTGAGTTAGGAAGTTCAGGATCCAGTCACAGAGGGAGGTGCCGATGCCCAGGCCACGGAGTTTGGAAATGAGTTTCGTGGGAATAATAGTGTTGAAGGCTGAGCTGTAGTCAATAAATAGGAGTCTGACATAGGTGTCCTTGTTATCTAGGTGTTCCAGGGTTGAGTGCAGGGTCAGGGAAATGGCGTCTGCTGTGGACCTGTTGCGGCGGTTTGTGCTGGTAAAATGCAAATTGGACTCACCATTTAGAGATTCGAGTTCCAGACCTGAAGATAATCCGACCATTGTGCCAGGGGCTAATTTAGTATGATTCCACCCTTGTATTCTTCTCCTACTATCAATGCATAACATTTAAACAAACTTCAAATAAACACTAAATAGAACTACTTATTGCTTCAAAACCAGTCAGGTTTGCTGCTAAAGATGGGTTGCCAGTTAGAATTATAGAAGTGATTTAATGAAGACCACAAGAGGGTGAAATGTGATGTGCAGACTGATTTAATTAGGCAGGATGTGAAATTTCCCCTTTCTGATGGTGGGTTGAGATGCAGGGATAAAGCCAGCGGCATGTTCGTGATGTGTTAAACATTACACTGGCCTGCGGTGGTTTTTGACTTGTAATACAAGTAATGAATATTCATTAGCATGAAACTTTTAAAAAATGTGTCCTGCCTAAAACATTCAGTCAGTGGTGCGCAAGAGAACTCAGTTCAGAATTGTTTAAAGGTGGTAAGCACCTCTACACCTGTGTGAGGTCAACGGTTTTCCTTGTTTAATGCTACATCACATGGGGTGGAACAAGGGAACGGCAGCTTGCCTGGAACTTAAGGATGGCAAAGTTGAGTCAGTGATGGGGGTGGGGCGGGGGGGGGGGGGGGGGGGGGGCGGGATGTGGTGGAGGGGGGGAGGAGGAGGGTTGTGGAGTGGGGTCAGGGAAATGGTGGAGTGAAATGGGAACGGCCTGGTGTCCTGCATGTGGTCAGGGGTTGAAAGATATGAAAATGAGTGACCTAAATGGCGCTGTTGGTCTAAGTGTGTGCCCATCTCAGGGTGCAAAGCTGGAAGGGCTTTGAGTTCATTTATAACATTTCAATTATCCAAGTTGAAAGAGATCTTGGACAATCTCCTTTCCACTGCACAGAAAGGGAGGGTTAGCTGCATCTGCAAGTTCACCCATGCCAACAATAAAGGAAGTGTCCCTAATTTCCCTGTAAGCTGCAGTGTGTGCCAACCATGAGGTGAGACTAAGCTAGTCTCAATAATTATTTTTTTATTAATTCCTGGGACTTGGATGTCACTTTATTGCCCATCCCTAGTTGGCCTTGTTCAAAAGACAGTTGCGAGTCAACTACATTGCTGTGGTTCTGGAGTCACATGCAGGCCAGACCAGGTAAAGGACATTAGTGAACCAGATGGGGATTTTTTCCATGACAATCAGCAGATTCTTAATTCCAGATTTCTTTATGGAATTCAAATTCTACCATCTGTCGTGGTGGGATTCGAACCCGGGTCCCCAGAACATTAGCTCAGTTTCTGGATTAATAGTCTAACAATAACACCATTAGAGCATCACCTAGTGGTATTGTCATCATTATTAAATAACAATGATGCACACATTCATAAAGTGAACATGAAATGTTCGTAAGTGCAATCTAATTTTGAAAAGCACTTGTGGTACCTTTGTGCTCTCAGGTCTTATGGTAATGGTACAAAGAACAAAGAACAAAGAACAATACAGCACAGGAACAGGCCCTTTGGCCCACCAAGCCTGCGCCGCTCATGTGCCCACTAGACCATTCTTTTGTATCCCTCTATTCCCAGTCTGTTCATGTGGTTATCTAGATAAGTCTTAAACGATCCCAGCGTGTCCGCCTCAATCACCTTGCTTGGCAGTGCATTCCAGGCCCCCACCACCCTTTGTGTAAAATACGTCCCCCGACATCTGTGTTGAACCTTGCCCTTGGTACTGGAGTTGGGCCATGTTGTTGTGGCCAAAGTTGTAGTTATGATGCAGAGCCTCCCCCTTTGACCAGAAGGTTCTTTAATCCCACCCATATCTGCAGCATTATTAGCTGACAGCAGATTTCACCAATGAAAAGCTTTGCCTGCCATATGATCACACATGTTTTGAACACACACTGCCAGCACTTAGAATTTTAATTGCAATTGTGTGGGAAATGGGAATGATGTGGAGATGTCGGCATTGGACTGGGGTGGGCACAGTAAGAAGTCTCACCACATCAGGTTAAAGTCCAACAGGTTTATTTGGTAGCACAAGCTTTCGGAGCGTTGCCCCTTCATCAGGTGAGTGAAGGGGCAGTGCTCCGAAAGCTCGTGCTACCAAATAAACCTGTTAGACTTTAACCTTGTGTTGTGAGACTTCAAACTGGGAAATGGGAAAAGAAAGAGAGAGAGCATAATTGGTACATAGTTCCGGTTACAACTTTGGAAATGGCACTCTGTTGGTAAAATCTCAGCCTGTGTGACACTGTAAAGGACAATTACCCCAACCCAAAATTTTTCATATCATTTGACATCAATTGCTTTCAACAGCTTTCGTTTAATATCAACTGCTCTCAATTGCAATCACTCTCCCATAAGTTGGGATGTCACTGCCAGGGTTCCAAGGACTATGCTTTGTTGGCACTGAGGTTCCTGAGATTGTACCTGAGGAGGTTCCTGAGGGGACCACCATGGAATGCTTCTCTCTTATGGGAGGTGGGATTTGTGGCCTCCAGCTGGGGGAGGGAGGAGGGGGTAGGGTTACCCTCATGCCTGCATGGTGTAGGGGGAGAGAGGGTGGTAACCTATTCTTTCAAGAAGGAGATAGACATATTTCTAATAAAAAAAGGATGAGAAGGGGTATGGGGAACAGGTGGGGAGATGGATTTGAGACTCGGGAGAGATCAGCCATGATCTGACTGAATGGCGGAGCAGGCTCAAAGGGCTGAATTTGCCTACTTTTGCTCCTAATTCATGTGTTCCTCTGTTCAGAAGTGGGTGGAGGATACCAGTTTGTGCTGAGGGTACTCCCCTTTTCAGCCAGGGTCACCATATCTGGTTCTGGGGGGTGAGGGGGATCTGTCTGTCAGCGGGGAGATTGGGGTGCCCTTTAAAAATGGTGTCTGATCTCTGTATAGTCGGGCTGTCCAACATGATTACTGGTATGTATAAATTTAAATGCTAAAGGTGGGAGAATCCCACATGAAGGCGCTGCTAACACCAAGGGAAACAGTCCAGCTTTCCCGGTGGCTGGAGCACTTAGAGTGCAGATGAGAGAATTGCACCTGGGATAATATAAATACTTAGTAGTGCCAAATTTCCATTGTGGTTACTATTTTAAATCCAGCAAAGATGACAATGTTAACATTTACTTAACTGGGCTCTTCCTCATTTGTTTGTTTTTTTCTGTTTCCTAATCAATAAAAAAATCTACAGTTTAAGATCTCAGTGGTGAAGTTTAATATGTGCTTACACACTGAGGAGAATGAATTAACACTACCTCAAAGATCAAGGCAGCTGGAAGTGTACTCCTGACATCGTATTTATTGAAAAATCAATAGAAAGTTTGAAAAGTGTTTGATAGATTGAAATTAAATATCTGATTTGACTGGTCAAATGTAAATGTGAAAATATAGAAGAGTTATTGCGCCAAAATAAAATATTATGTAATATCATTCGGACTTGAGTGAATGTTTTAATAAGTTGTAGTCTATGTTGGTGAAATGAATTATTACTGCTCTGCAAAAGTTGCTGATCATAGCCAAATAATGAAACAAAATTGCAAAATAATTGCACAAGCTATTTCTTCCAGGAATATTATATTTTGTGACACTGGAAACACGTATAGCTCCTCACAGTCAATGCTGAGCTGAGGAATTACCCAATTGCCTTTCTGAAAACTGCACGAACCATTTTACTTCCAATACTTTTGTGAAATGAATTAAATGCAGATCGACCAGAAAACTCCACTTGGCATTCAAACTTTTAAACTGGTTCACTTTGTATCAATACTGTGTTATATTTTTACACAGAGATGTTGTTGGAATCAGCTATTGATCGATGCTTGGGGTAAGATCATTTCTGATAATAGAACAGAGGTTTTACTTCACCAAGGTAACCAATGTAGCAAGAAACTGCTAAATTTAATCACAAAAAAGCCTTGTTAAGCTTTTACATTCAGGGCAGTTATGAGGCAATGCTTTAACCCTTTTCTCAATCAGAGCACTGGGGAGGCAATGGCCTAGTGGTATTATCACTAGACTATTAATCCAGAAACTCAGCTAATGTTCGAGGAACCCAGTTTCTAATCCCACCACGGCAGATGGTGGATTTTGAATTCAATAAAAATACCTGGAATCAAGAATCTGCTGATGACCGTGAAACATTGTCAATTGTAGGAAAAACCCACCTGATTCACTAATGTCCTTTAGAGAAAGAAGTCTGCCGTCCTTACTTGGTCTGGCCTACATGTGACTCCAGAGTCACAGCAATGTGGTTAACTCCCAACTGCCCTCTGAAATAGCCAGCAAGGGCAACTAGGGATGGACAATAAATGGTGGCCAGTCAGCGATGCCCATATCCCACGAATGAATAAAAAAAATTACTGGCAGTAATTTTTAATGCTCTATCATCTCCCAACTCAATGCTGAGAATTAATTTTTATTTTTATTTGCACATTATTGGTGTAGGCTTGCTGCCAACATAAAAGGCATTGGGACACACAAGGGAAGAAGTGGCACGGTAGCACAGTGGTTAGCACTGCTGCTTCACAGCTCCAGGGACCTGGGTTCGATTCCCGGCTTGGGTCACTGTCTGTGTGGAGTTTGCACATTCTCCTCGTGTCTGCGTGGGTTTCCTCTGGGTGCTCCGGTTTCCTCCCTCAGTCCAAAGATGTGCGGGTTAGGCTGATTGGCCATGCTAAAATTGTCCCTTAGTGTCCTGAGATGTGTAGGTTAGAGGGCTTAGTGGGTAAATATGTAGGATATGGGGGTAGGGCCTGGGTGGGCTTGTGGTCGGTGCAGACTCGATAGGCCAAATGGGCTCTTTCTGTACTGTAGGGTTTCTATGATTCTAAGTGTTAGTGTGGCATTAATATCACTGTTGGGGAAATAAAAAATAAAAGGTAGAAATGGAAGAATGTAAAGAACTTGGAAGATTGCAAGTCTGAAGGAGGTTCTAATGGTAGAAAAATGTGAGAAAATAAAGGGATTAAATACATGAATGAAGATTTTAAATTGGAGGGGTTTGATGGAGCCAATGTATGGTCAGCTAACAGATGGGATGATGGTTATTTTGGTCTTGATACTGGATAGGATGGGGCCAGCAGTATTTTGGATCAGTTGAAGTTTAAAGAGGGCGGGGGAAATGAGAGGTTGACTGGGGCAGTGCTGGAAGAGTTGAGCCTGGAGGTGATAAATGAATGGATGTGGGTTTTGGCAGGAAATGGCTGAGGGAATGATCGAGATGATATGGAAGTGGAACCAGTCTTTTGCAATGGAGGGCATACGCAGCAAGAAGCTCAGCTCAGGGCCACACATTTTACCAAAAATGCAAATGGTCAATTTTAATGTGAAAGAGTTGTGTGGGAAGGAATGGAAACATTGATGAGGGGACTCACTACCCTTTAATAGTTCTCTTTCTCATGTAATGGTTTCCCCCTTTTTCATATAATGATTTCCCTGCTCAAAGAACTCAAGGTTTTGGAAGGAGAGAGAGAGAGAGACAGAGAGAGATGGGAAGGAGAGAGAGAGACAGAGAGACAGAGAGAAAGAGAGAGATGGGAAGTAGCATTGCTGCCTCACAGCGCCAGGGACCTGGGTTCAATTCCCGGTTTGGGTCACTGTCTGCGTGGAGTTTGCATGTTCTCCCCGTGTCTGCGTGAGTTTTCTCCGGGTGCTCCTGTTTCCTCCCACAGTCTGAAAGACGTGCTGGTTGACCTGAACAGGCGACGGAATGTGGCGACTAGGGGAATTTCACAGTAACTTCATTGCAGTGTTAATGTAAGCCTACTTGTGACTAATAAATAAACTTTACAGCTTTTACAAATGGTTTTGCTCTTCCTAATATTCAACAGGAGGAAATTTTGACTTATCAAGGATTCAATGGCAAACAGAGTAGCTGTCAACATAGAGTCAGTGGAAGGATCAAGAGAGGTGGTGGGGAGGTAGAGTAGTGTGCCATTAGTTTATATGTGGAATAAAATTAGAGGACAATTTCAAAGCCATTTCCAAAGGACTGGCCCAATGTGGCAAGCACAAGCATAAATCTTGAATATTTCAATTAATTATAAAGAAAAGAGAAACACAAGGTAACTGTAATTTTATCTGCAGTAATGAAGTCTGGGGCAAATGAAGTGTAACAATGCATGTTGATTGCAAAATGAAACTACATGTTCTGTTGTTATTTATTTAACTGCACCTTAATGAGGATAATAGCAATAAAAAAAATCCTGTTCCGCTTGTAAATTTGAACTGTGCATGGATCATAAAACATACCTTTCCAATTCTATTCATCAATAAAGGCACTGACTGCTACAATTAATGGTGTAATTGTACTAGTGATTTTGCTTATCTGGCATATGGCAGAAGTACATTAATGGTATTATAACACTAGCATGCTGCAAATAACAAGACCTCGTTTTTGGATAGAAAATTATTTACCTTTCAAATTATATATGTGTTTGTATGGGTGGGTTTCCTGGACTCTGGAAAGTTTATGCAGTAAATCCAAATGAAATTAGAGGTGGGTGAAACTTAAGCCTCCTGTATTTAAAGTAAGTAAATCTGAATCACAGTGAGCTGATGGATTACTATTCCTATCATGGTCAACTTTCAGGGGATAGTTCAGGCACTCTGACCTTAGCTATGTCAAAACTGGATCAAGGTTAGGCATTCACTGCTGGCTTTGAAGAAAGGTGCCTACAAAGATTTTGCTGGTCCATGGCATTGATTTTCCTTATTACAATGCCAAGTTCATTCTACATGCTGCATCTAGAAGGAATTTCTGGTGTTCAACATCAGTGAATTTTGCAAACTGGTGAAGCGGCTAATTAGATTAAAATATTCTCATGAGTAGCAAACCAAGTAGTTTAAAGTGCTGATTATCATTCACTTTTTACTCATTTTACAAAGAGCAAAATAAAAATTGGGACATGCGCATGGGAATGAAGGTAGAAGCTAGAATATCATTAAAAAACATTTAAAAATTTTTTAAAAAATTATTATTTTAAAATCTGTGGAAGTTTTATCATGGAATGTAGAGGATGACACTTGTTATTGTCAGATGGTGGAAGACAGGCTCTCCTCTCTTTCTGACTCTCTGTTAACTGCAGTAGATGTTTTACAAAAATGCACTTGTCAATTCTGTGAGGGTTTAACTGTTTAAGTGCTGTGACTGTAAAAGACACACACAGACAGATTTTCTTGAAATTTTTAACAAAAGGAAAATGTATTGATAGTATGTAACATCCAACATGTAAAAATAAATGCTCCAACTGCCTCACACATGCCCGCGCATTCAGGAGATTCATACACCGACACAGAAGTAAATTACAACAAGGTAGGTAAATAGTTTAGGAGTCGCAGAAGGAAAGTTAAGCATATACAATTGCTGTGATGATTAATGACTTGCACCGTCCCAGGCTAAGTTTGGTGATTATGATCCTTCTGGAATCTGTGTTGGGATGATTTAAAATGTTAATGCACTGTCTCTGCCTCCTCTGGAGTTAGCAGCTTCTTGGTTTACGTTAAAGATGCTATCTGCAGTGTTTGGTTGGTCAGAATAAAGGGCACACTTGAAGAATGGCTGAAGAGAGAGAGTCAGAATCATAGGTTTTCTTCTCACTATAACAAATTGATGGGGTGAAATCTTGCCATATTTTTCAAAGTGTCAGGTTCAGACTGAAAACCAGCGTGCAGCTCTCCAGCTGCACAGACCAGTTTTTGCTCCAGATTTTGTGTCTCTCAGAGTGAGAAAAATGAGTGGGCGGGTTTTATGCTGCCACTCTGGTAGGGTGGCGCCTGATCAAAACTGACTCAATGGAGATTGGGGCGCCATGATTAAAGGGCACCCTAATCAGCTTTACGAATAAACATCCCCCCCCCCACATAGAGGAAACAGGGGCTCCTCCCCCCTGCCCCCCAGCACATAATCTCTCCCCCCACCCAGGCATAATCATCGGGGGCTGTTGTGGGTCGACAGTAGCTGAGTTTTTAAATGGCCTTTTTCACAACTTAGAGCGAGGGAAGTGGTGCTCCGGCTGGTGAGTGCACCAGAAAGCCCTGAATAAACCATTATACAGATTGTTCTAATTCTGGATTCAGTTATAAGGAATTAGCAGATACCAACCTAAGGTGTACATTTGTTCAGAAATTGTCCATATCTACGCACAATTAATAGTTAGGATTACACAAGATATAAATTACACAAGATATAACATATGAGTATAATTGTCCAAGGACAATTTTTATAAGTCTACTTAATTATAATATCATCGAGCTTGTATCTTCTCTACTTATCTACTAACGGCCAGACATGAGTAGGAAAGATACATGTCTGGCCAGTGGTATACCAAACCCCCTTGCCTGTTGTTCCTTGTTCTAATGGACACATCTCTGAGCTGAAGCTGCACATTGTTCAATTGAATTCATGTATGCATACTGTGTGACTAAAGCCTCCTTTTTAATTAAAAGTTTCATGGTCCTCGACTGTAATCTGGAGGCTTTCTGGGTGTAAGGCATCTGGTTTCTCATAGCTTCTCAGTCTTTGGGAATTTAGCAGCTAGCAGCTTATGTGATTTTTGAAAACTTGTACAATTTTTAACCCTTTCACACACTCCAGCATAATCTCCGAGGCTATCCCCACCGGCACAATCTTTGGGGACCCATTACCCTCTCCATCGCCATGGAGGTATTGTTGGCGTTCCATCCTAAACTGCCTGCTCTCCCCCCCTCCCACCACACATAACAGGACAACCACCCCCATGGGGCTCTCATGATGGCCCTCCCCTGGAGTTGCCCCCTACACTGCCCCTGACACAGTTTGGCATTGTCAGGTTGCCAACCTGGCAGTACCAACCTGTGCCAAGGAGCAGTGCCAATGCTCTGCCTGGGCCAGTCCCTCTCTCTTGGGGGGTATACTTACCTTTGCATCCCTGAGAGGACCCTTTTGACTGAATCTCATTTTTAAAGAGATGTTTTAGACCTTGCAAATGTGATGCCATATTGGTGATACTTGAATATTCAGTAAGGGGGGATCGTGTGGCAAATCCATTAAAATGAGGTTCTTGCTCTTGTAGCGAGAACCTCATGATGCCGCTGAAAAGGGGCAGAAAATTGGGGAACGCAAGCCCTCCAGAGAAACTGCGTTTCCTGATTCTCTGCCCATGTTGGCGTTCTCTCTGATGGCAAAGACAGACTGAAAATCCCCCTTAGAGTCTTTCTGCACTCTGACTTTTTAAACATTCGTTCATGGGATGTGGGTGTCACTGGGTAGGCCTGGATTTATTGTCCATCCTCAATTGCCCCTAAACTGAGTGATCTGGCTTGCTAGGCCATTTAAGAGTCAACCACACTGCTGTGGATCTGGAGTCACATGTAGTCCAGACCAGGTAAGGACAGCAGATTTCCTTCCCTAAAGGACATAAGTGAGCCAGATGGGTTTTTACGGCAATCGATAATCATTAACAGACTTTTAACTCCAGATTTTTATTGAATTCAAATTTCACCATCTGCCATGGTGCGATTCGAATCTGGGTCTCTAGAGCATTACCATGGGTCTTTGGAATACTAGTCCAGTGGTTATACACAATCCCCTCCCCAACTGACAGACCTAGAAAATTAGTTTCTTAAAACACAAAGGGTTAGCTTACTTATCATCTTAATTGTTTTGCTCTCCACAGATGCGGCCAGATGTGTTGAGTACCTCCAGTAGTTTCTGTTTTACTTCAGAGTTTTAGCATCAGCAGCATTCCTATTAACAAACTGTCTGCTTTTCAAATATAGTCACAGCATGCTGGGGACCCTCAATCTGGGTCCATGGTTTGAAGTGATTAGCTCACGTGGCTGGGGGTGGAGGGGGTCATGGTGGGGAGTTCCCTTCTCAACCAGGGTCCATTGTCCAAATTCTGTTGGCTTGATCCACACTCGGCTGAATATTTTCTGGATATTTTCTGTATAGTTCAGATGGATCTTTGACACTCATTTGCATTGATTGTCTCTGGTGGTTTCCTTCTAGACAGCCTGACTCCATTCTGATAGCTTTGTAAATGGCAAGGTGTAGTTATGAAGATGTTTGGCAATCTTGAAAACCGCTGTTTAAGTCACTTAAAATGCTGGTGCTCAGTCTTTCAAAAACTTTTTCTGTGGCATTAGCCCACTCAATACATAAAGAAATTTTCGATGAAATTTTTAAACTCCTTGTTGAATCCAGAAAGCTGTTAATTGCCTAATCAGAAGATGCAGCGCTGTTCACCAAGCTTGTGTTAAATTACATTGAAACACTGCAGCCAGCTGAAGACAAGCAAATGGAAGCTCAGGGTCATTGTGAATTGGCCAGAGGTGTCCTATAAAGCCCAGTGTAAAATAGAATACAGTATACTAAATTGTAAGCAGCACAGGTAAATCACTGGAAGATCAGTTGGGCCCTTGGATAGTGAGGAGAGCAGAGGTATAAGGGCAGATGTAACACCTTCTGCAATTGCATGGGAAGATGCCTTGGAAAGAGGACGAGGTATCAGGACTGATGGAGGAGTGAACCAGGGAGTTGCAGAGGGAATGGTCCCTCTGAAATGCCCTGACAGGGGAGGAGAAATGGGTTTGGTGGTGGCATCATGCTGGAGGTGGTGGAAATAGAAGAGGATAAACATTTGATTGTGGAGGTGTTGGTGTAGAAAGTGAAGACAAAGTATTGCAGTTCTGTGGGAGGGAGTGAGAGCAGAAGTGTGTAAAATGGGTCATACACAGTTGAGGGTCCTGTCCACCATAGTTCACAGTGATTGGAGTTGCGGGGAGAGTGCCAGTCCTCAGCTGTGGTAAAAGGAAGACATATCAGAAGCACTGATGTGGAAGGTTGCTTTATCATAAATCAAAACAGATGTAATAGAGTCGGAGAAAGTTGGAGAATGGAATGGAGTCCTTACAGGAGGCGAGATGTGAGGAACTGTAGTCATGGTAGTTGTGGGAGTTGGTGGGCTTATAATGAATATTAATACACAACCTAAACTCAGAAATGGAGACAGGGAAGTTGAGCAAGGGAAGGGAAGAGTCATAGGTGGACCATGTGAAGGTGAGGGAAGTGTGGAACTTGGAAGTAAAGTCAATGAAGTTTTTCAGTTCCAGGTAAGAGCATAAAACAACATTGATACAATCATCAAGGCACCAGAAAAAAAGGAGAGGGTGGAGGCCTGAGCAGGACTGGAAAGAAGGAAGTACCACATACCCCACAAAAATACAGGCAAAACTAGCACCTTTGCAGATACCCAGAGCAATACCTTTTATTTGGAGGGAGTGAGACAAGTTAAAGGAAAAATTGTTCACTGAACGAACAAGTTCAGTCAGGTGGAGGAGAGCGGTGATGGGTGGGAATTGTTTGGGCCTCTGCTCAAAACAGAAGCAGAGAGCCCTGAAACCCTCCTGGTGTAGAGAGATTGGACATCCATAGTGAAGAAGAGACGGTTAGGGGAAAAAACTGGAAACTGTTGAAATGATACCAAGTGTCAAACAGTCATGGATGTAGATGGGAAGAGGTCGGACAAGGGAGAAAAAATAAAATTCTAAGAAATAAGTTCAGTGGGCCAGGAAGAGACTGAAATAATAGGGTATACTGGGACAATCATGTTTGTGGATCTCGGGAAGGTGGTAAAAGTGTTGGGGAACTATGATATGGGAAATTGTGGAGGAAAGAACTCCAGAGGAGATGAGGTCTGCCACGGTCCTGGAAACAATGGCTTGATATTCAATGATGGCATCATTGTCCAGGGGGAGGTTAGAAAGAAGTGTCTGCGATTTGGTGCTCAGCCTCTGCAAGTTCAAGGTCAGAGTGCTGGACAGGATAGCACAATCCTTGCCAGAAGGTTTGATAACAATGTCAGGGCTAGAGCAGTGAGAATGGAATGCAGCAAGTTCAAAAGGAGGCAGGTTAGCATGACTGAGGAAATTAAGAGGCTGATATCGCTCTCAATGGCTCTCAATGAAAAGCTCAAGAGTGGGTAAGAAGCTGGGTGTGGGAGGTGGGGGGTCCAGGTGGAGGGAGAATACTGGAGCCTGGTGAAAGGGTCCAGTGGTCAGTGGGGAGGACTGCTGACAAAAGATGTGAGCACGGAGGTGAAGGAGCTGAAAGAAGATCTTCACGTCATGACAAACTCGAAATGCATTGAGACGCAGGCATAACAGGATAAAGCTGAATCCTTTCAGAGGGTATCATGAATACATGGCAAGGGGTGAGATTAGAAGAAGGAATGGGGTCAGAGGGAAGTGAAGTGGGGGGAAAATCAGGGAGGGTGCTGGTACCCCTGAGTTGATGGAGCATGCGTTCCTTAATACCTAACAAAATGAGTATTTTCTTTTGTTAAAGCACCAGGTAAGATGAAGGATGAAGTGAAACTGGGAACAAGCGTGGCTGAAAATTAATTTTAAACGAATGATTATTATCTGCTCATTTGCAGTTAATTTATTGTTTTATAACTTTAACTCATTATCTCCATGCAGTTCCCTAGTTTTCTAAATGAATGTTAGCTACCATTATTATTTTTGCAAACAAATATTTACAAACATTGTAATTTACTCATTAATTTAGCATTACAATGTATGTTGTTGCAAAGAACAGTCAGCACTCTCCCATTATTCTGCACTATTCAGAATTCAATAACAACGATTAACTGAGATGAAACGTAAATACAAAAGCAATACTGGACATGCCAATACATCTCTATCCAATTTTCACAATCGTAAAGAAAGCCGGTGCTAAATGTACATCGAGGCTAATATTCCAGCTATAGCCTTTCAACAGAATTCAAAGTTGAAAGATAAGCATGCAATTTAGTAGGATTGGATAAAGAAGGGAGGAGAAAGAAACAACAAATAATCTCAGCATGAGCGATGAAGTTGAATAACTTGCCAAAGGCTAAAGATGCTGAATTCTATAAAAGATCATCTCAGTGAGGCAAAAACATCTGAAGTAGAAGAGGATGGTGTGGCCAGCCATATCAACTGCTGCAGAAGTTGTAAAGAACAAAGAGGATTAATGCAGCACAGTTATGTGCACAGAGGATATTGCTGGTGATCATGGGCAGGTCTGTCTCGCTGGTTTGAGAATGGTAAATGCGATACGCAAGGATTCGAGTAGGGAGCTCTATGATGAGATTTCTATGGAACTGGAAAATTATGCCAAGATTGGGAACTTTAGAATGAAGAAGAAAAATAGAGATGAGTGGATGGGTCAGGGTAGATTACTTGGTCCCATTATATTTGTAAATAATCATACTAAATGTTATTTGTACAGCAGACTTAATTATTGGCTAAAACTTGGATCCATTAGGTCTCTGGCTTATATATGCTCTGGCCCAAATTCCACTTGATGGTGGGGGAAAGTGTATCTTTGTCCCACCCTCCCTCAATCAGCTGACCAAATTAGGAGTATGTCTGGGAATTCCATTTATTACATTCTCCCAGAGCCTGTGGAACTGATCCCAGTTACAGTTGATAAAAATCTCAAATTGGGCCTCTTATCAGTTCCAAAGTATTCAAAAGCATTGGTTTTGATCGAACAGAAGTCAATTGCCTTAAAATGACTGCCATGATTCTCCTCAGCCCTTTAAGAGAAAGTACTGCTGAGAAATTCCTCACATCAGTTGCTTTCCCTGTACAGGTGCAGGAGGCCATTCACTGCAACTATTTAGGACAAGGATTGATGGGGGTTACCTATCAAGAACCTCCATCAACAGCCTTCTTTTAATATCAGGCAACCCTCCACCATCCCACCCCCCCCCCCCCCCCCGCCCACCCCACAAAAGGCTTGGCCCCCTGCACGTTCTTCTTGCCCCCCAGCCTCTTCACCAACACCCCACCCCTTCTTTGCCCACCCTCCTGGGCTTTATCTTCCCTTCTCACCCTGACACTCACAGGACTGCTTGCAGTTCCAGTCCTGTCCATTGAGCCCTCCGGCTCTGCAGAGACTGGAGAGCTGCTGGACAGTCAGATTAGCCATCAGCTTTCCGAGGTGGGATTTGCTCCTGATTGAGGGGTGGAAATGTCGCTTGTTGGGGTATTAAATGGTTGAGGGGCAGACACTATTGGCAGGGATGTGTTCTCTGCCAACTCCTCAGATGGCAGGAAGAGACACTCCATCATTCTAAAACTCTGGCCAATGTGAAGAGTCTGTGATGACTTATTCTGGAGAAGGAAAGAATTTAAGATTTAGGATTCTTACAGAAGTAGATATGTTTCGCCCTGATAATGTTTCAGATTGCCATAATCTCTAGAAGCAAAGGTCTTCTCTGAATTAGAGGTGAGTTATCCCTGATGTCCTGGAAAATATTTAGCCCTCAATCGATAACACAGAAAAGACCAGATTACCTGTTGTTATCACATTGCTGTTTGTGGGATCTTGCTGTGCACAAATTGGCTGCTGCATTAGAACCCTGGAAAGCACTTCTGGACATTTTGTGGTTGTGAAAGATATTATATAAATGCAAGCTTTACTTAATTTTCAATTGCCAGCTCATGAAGTTGTATCACTTTGCTTCCAAGTTGCTTGCACGAAACAGCACAGTTGCTATGATTGATAGCAGTGTTAGTACATAGATCTGAGAGGAATCTTGCATATTCACACTGGGTCAATATTGATGCCAGTTCGTGAGATTCCCATTGCAATTGAATAGTTCATGAAGTACATTCAAGCCTAGAAATATGTCAATCAATGGGATTTCTCAAGGAATTGGATGCATGCATCTTGAGTAGCAACAAAGCAAAGAAAGCACCAATCCTTGGAGTTCGATTTGGCGCTGTTTGCTTCATTCCTTTACGTTAACGTTAATATTTCATGAAAGAGCTGATAGCAGAAATTAAAATAAGAATGTTTCTTGAAAGGTGGCATATTTTAAAAACATATTCAACTGGGTTGCTACTTTATTGAAAAGTTCCAGTTTAGATCAGTGATTGGCAATTATGATTTTAAACTCGCTGTTCCCTTTTAATTCTTTCAGTTTTCTAAAGTCAGCTTAATGATAATTTTACTGAATATAGTTTTAATAACTGAAACATAATCCATTTAATTTTGCAATGATGAAATTCACTGCATCTCCAAAGAAGGAGCTTGTAAATATTTTACCTCTTCTTGTGCAAGTATTAAATACCCTGGCAAAAAGAATTATTTTCGGCATTAACTGTAGCAAAATTACAAAAGGAGGCACATGGCAACCAGAACAATTCTTACATTCATTCATTTTGACTTGAAATAAGCAGAATCTGAATGCAAGTTCAGTTGCCTTTTACTACCCCCTTGTGAGTTTACAAATTCATTTGTTATTCTTTGCAGCCATGTAACAGAGCTGAAATTTACTCAGCCTGTTTGCTATCTTTTGGAATTCACCCTTTTTCTCTCGTATCAATTACTTGTGGTCTTCAGAAAATCCTAAATGTAATGAGAACTGTTATACATTTCCATACGTGGGTTATAAAAGACATCGGCCAGAATTCTCTGACCTCTCCTGCGGTTGGGATTCTCGGCTCCTGCTGCTGTGAGTGGAGATTAGGTTGAGCGCCAAATTCTCCGTTCTTGTTGGAAGTGGTAGCGGGACATACAAGACCGGAGAATTCCAGCCAACATGAAGAACAGGATAATATTGTCACTTACAATGTGAAACTGGGATTGCAAAGTTCTTCCCCTTAGCTTTCCTGTGACCACATCCCTCCTCGAATATCACTTTTTGTAGATCCTCTCCCCCTCATCTCCAACCTGATAGCCCTCCAAGCCTGGACAACACATTCCTTTCCAAGATCCACCAATAGGATCATTCTTGTAGCCCATTTGTTTCAGCCTTATTTTGTCCCGTCAAACGTATTTCTTCTTAACGTGACTATTTTTACTTCCCTTGTCCAACTTCTTCTCATCCACATCCATAACTTTTCTGAGATCCTCTGCTAACAGTTTCTTGGTGTTAACCATAAATGTCTAGTCCCTCTGCTCCTCCATCCTTCATTAGGAGACCCAAAGGAGGCCTCTGCTTCTTCTATGAATGGAACTCCAACCAACACCATCTACCATCACCCTCCTCTACCTGGTTATATGTGTTCCCACATTGAACAACTTCTCCTTGTTTCCTCTCACCTTCTCCTCACAAGAGTTGTTGCCATGAGAACCCATATGGATTCTTGCTATATGAAATTTAACAAACTGAAACATTAACTCTGTTCCTCTCTCCACAGATGCTGCCAGACCTGCCGAGTTCTTACAGCATCACCCATTTTCATATCAGATTTCCAGCATTCACAATTTGTTGCTTTTATTTTAGTGGATCCTTGTTGTGACTGCCTTTTTATAGGAAATGGGGGTGTATGATTTTTATAATTCTAATAATTTTTAGAATCTGTAATATCGATGGATTTTATTCTGTTAGCAAAACTTAAAATTAAATGGTTCAGTTTTGATGTTTTGGGCAATTAATAGTCAAGGTAGTTTGAGGAAACAGGCAATTATTTGTGAAGAAACAAAATTGTTTTATTGTTGTATGATAGAACTCTTCTGGATCCTGAGCTGAAGCTGCATTAATGGTCAAAATACTAGTACATGTTTGTTCTTAAATCCAAGTCTGAAGGAATGGCTAAAAACATTGTAAGCTTAAGATGACACTATGACTGGAATTTTTCATCTGTCCATTCCTGGTGGCTAGGGATACATTCAATGGGAAACCCCAGTGACAATGGCGGGACCAGAAGATCCTGCTGCTGGCCAATGCTGGGTCGCTTCCACCACCATATAACACATGGTGGGTTATGTGGAAAATCCCGCCCTATGTTTAAACCGACCATTCATTGCTTTAATTGATCTGTACCAGAGTGGAGACCTTTATTCTCTGTTATTATTGTAAGTTTTAGGGCAAATCCTCCATGATTAAAGAACCCAGGGATAAGGAGAATGGACAATTTGTTAAAATGGCCTGCTGGCTGTCAAAACTCCCAAGCACAAACCTGTCGGTGGACCTTTACAACCACATGAATATGCAAGAGGCTGGGAATAACGAGAAGGTCGAGACAGGGATGATCTAATCAACAGGAAACAAAGGAGAAACCATGGCCAGCAGACAAGGGGTAAATAGCCCAGCAGCGAGACAATGAAAACGGAGATCAGCCCATCCACGGAAAACATTAAGACCCATCTCGCTGATGGGATACCAATCAGGCCGATTCAGAAAACATTAAAAAATACATTAAAATATCGATTAAGGGCAGCCCCAACAGTTCCGGCCCTTTGTTCCAGTCGATCGAAACTAACAGTGATCAAAAATTGCTTTATGTGAGAGAATCACCGGGGTGGTTTAAAAAGGACAAGCGAGCAATGGCTCGCACGCTCTCTTTCTCTCTTGCTCTCGATGTGTGCCCGCGCTCTCTCTCTTTCGCCTCTTCCTCCTGGCACTTGGCTCTTCAGCTCTCGCACCACGTGTCCCCGCTCCTGCCCGCCAGCCGGACCTGCATCAAGACAAGTAAAGCTGCTCTCAAAGTTGTAGGTACCTCCGCCGGCTGAAGTTCCCGATATAAGGTAGAGGACGAGGGTTGAAAGGGGGTGGTGTTCAGTGAAGTTAAGTGTGATAAGACTGTGTAAAAGTAAGAATTTACGTTGTGCCGATAGTGTTTCCTCCCATAGAAAATAGTTTAAAGTATAAGCTTTGTTATTGTATGGTGTGGTGTTGGGAAGGTTGATTTGCTGTTTGAATAAATTATTGTAACTTTGAAACCCGTTTGGAGCTCGTCTTGCTTTTCCGTTCTCTCATCCGTGTACTCTGGCGGGGTCACAATTTCAAGAGCTCTCACCGTAAATCCGGAGTCTAGAACCAAGGGTGTTCTGAGCGCCTCGAAAACGCTCACTCGGGGGAAACGACTGGTCAGAGATAAACAGTGCAGTTTCCCTCTTTCTCTCGTGGAAACTACCTGAGTGAGGTGGTTACAGGGTGGCCGTTTGCTCCACCAACGAGAGAGAGAGAATCACCCAGGCGTTGGTGGTGGTCAGGATACCTGATGTGGAATAAGGTCCAGGTCACTGGTTAGGTGTAAAAAGTGAGCCTGGCCCAGCGCTTTTTCTGGCGGAAACTGCCCCAGTGCGGAGTTCCTCGGCTTTGAAGTTTCAGAGCCCGCTGGAAAGAGACCCCACAGGTATTGCTGTACACCGATACCAGCCTGTGCGTGGAGTAAACGAAACAGACCTGCTACATTATGATTAAGAAGTGTTAATCTGTTGATTTTAATAGCTTTAATGTGGCGCTTGTGTTAAGAGAATCTAACTTTTTTTATGGCTTCTCTGTCTCTGGATGGAAATGTGCATTTGTTTGTGATGGAAATTGATTTGATTTGATTTATTATTGTCACATGTATTGGTATACAGTGAAAAGTATTGTAAACATCTGGAGTTTATGACCCATAAAGCAGGGATTGTTGCAAAGGTGGAGTAACATGAGATGATTTGTGTCCTATAACCAATAGGTATAGCAAATTTGGACCATCTCCAAAAAAGGAAAGAGAAATGAGAGACCGAGGGATAAAAGTTGAGAAATTGTAATTTTCATTGACACAGTGATATCATAGTTTCTGGGGTGTGACTTTTCTGGACACAGTTCAACATCACTTTAAAGACAAGCTCAAAGAAAAGGGACGTCATCTGTGCTGACAACACCAAGATTTCCTAAGATTTTGAGAGATTAGAAATGTCTATGTTGTCTTCATTGCGTCTTGTTAAGTATATGTAAAATCTTGCTTAATAAATTCTATTTGATTCATAAATACTCATTATTTCAACTTCATGGGTCCTCCTCAGCTGTGCTTGACCTAAGTGTTAGAAATGAAAAATTCGGATCTTAGAGTTTTTTTAATAAGAAAGGTTTTATGCCTCAAAACCCGAAACCTTACATGGGACATTCTTTGTCCAATCCTGCTCAGTTTCTCTCCCGCATCACTTTACCAATACATTGATGGTTGTTTTCATGCCATTTCATGCATTTGTCCTGAATTAAGAAGTATCATGAACTTTTGTTCCAATGTCCCTCCCATTAATTTGGTTGAGTTTGAATCTTCACTTCCCTTCCTTGACTTCTCAATCTCCATTTCTGGGGATACGCTGTTGACCAATATCTTATCTAAATCCACTGACTTCCACAGCTCCCTTGATAACACATCCCTCCAATGCCACGTCCTAAAAGGACTCTTTTCAGATAAAGCTCGGCACAATATCGTGGGCCGAAGGGCCTGTTCTGTGCTGTGCTGTTCTATGTTCTATGTTCTATTCCATTCTCCCAGTTGCTGCAGTTTTGTCATATCTGTTTTGACATGCACATTCCATACCAGAATTTCCAATAAGTCATCCTTTTCCATCAACTGAGGAAACCTTCACTCTAGTTGTCCAGGTCTTTGACTGTGTCCATCCCATTTCCTTACCCGTCCTTCCTAGAACAATGGTAGTGTTTCCCTTGTCCTCACCTTTCACCTCATCAGATTTCACATTCAATGCATCACGAGCCACTTTTTTCACCACCTCCAATTTAATGTCACCACAAAGTGCATCTTCCATTCCCCTCTCCATTCAGCATTCAGAAGGGACTATTCTCTCTGTGAATTTTCACTCATCCATCCTCTTCCCATGGCAGCTTCCCCTATAGGTGCAAGAGATGCAACACCTGCCCTTTTACATGCTACCTTCCCACTCAAGTGCTAGTGAGGCCAGGAACAGGGAGATTCTACAATTGAACACGTGGCTATGGTGCAAGAGGGAGGGTTTCAAATTCATAGATCATTGGGAAGTCTTCATGAGAGGATGGCACCTGTACGGAAAGGATGGGTTATACCTTAACTGGAAGGGCACAAATATCCTGGCTGGGAGTTTTGCCAGAGTGTTTCGGCAGGGTTTAAACTAGTGTGGCAGGGGGGTGGGGATCAAAACAATAGGGCAGTAAGTACTGAGGCTGGGGTCGAGCTGGGGGCCAGGGCAAGGCTAGATAAGAAGAAGAGCATTCTGGAGCAGGATGACCTGAGTGGGCCTGGAGGTCTGGAGTGCATCTGCTTCAATGCGAGGAGCGTAACGGGTAAGACAGACGAACTTAGGGCCTTAATGCTTACGCGGAATTTGGATGTGGTTGCGGTGACGGAGACATGGTTAAAAGAAGGACAGGACTGGCAGCTGAATATTCCGGGGTATAAGTGTTTTAGGCGAGACAGAGGAGGGGCTAAAAAAGGTGGGGGAGTAGCGGTATTAGGGAACATATTACAGCGGTGCAGAGGGTGGACGATTTAGAGGGGTCATGTAATGAGTCGCTGTCGGTGGAGCTCAGAAACAGGAAAGGTGCAATTACTATGCTGGGGGTATACTACAGGCCACCCAACAGCCCACGGGAAGTGGAGGAACTGATATGTCAGGAGATTCTGGATATGTGCAGAAAAAATAGGGTTGTTGCAGTGGGAGACTTCAATTTCCCTGGTATAGACTGGAAAGTGCTTAGGGCTGGGGGTCTGGAAGGGGAGGAATTTGTAAAATGCATACTGGAAGGTTCTTTGGAACAGCATGTAGATAGCCCAACTAGAGAGGGGGCTATACTGGATCTAGTTCTGGGAAATGAGCCTGGTCAGGTCGTCAAAGTTTCGGTAGGGGAACATGTGGCAAATAGTGACCACAACTCTGTTAACTTTAGGATAGTAATGGACAAGGATGAGTGTTGTCCTAAGGGTAGGGTGCTAAATTGGGGGAAGGCTAACTATAGCCGGATTAGGCAGGAATTGGTGGCCGTTGATTGGGAGAGGCTGTTCGGGGGTAAGTCCACATCTGGCATGTGGGAGTCTTTTAAGGAACAGTTGATAAGGCTGCAGGACAGGCATGTGCCTGTAAAAAGGAAGGATAGGAAAGGTAGGATTCGAGAGCCGTGGATAACAAGGGAAATTGAGGATCTGATCAAAAAGAAAAGAGAGGCGTACGTTAGGTCCAGGCAACTGAAAACAGATGGAGCTCTGGAGGAATACAGAGAGAGTAGGAAAGAACTCAAACGGGGAGTTAGAAGGGCAAAAAGAGGTCACGAAATGTTCTTGGCAGACAGGATAAAGGAGAATCCTAAGGCATTTTATTAATATGTTAAGAACAAAAGAGCTGTCAGGGAAAAAGTTGGACCTCTCAGGGACAAAGGAGGGGAATTATGCTTAGAACCCAAGGGAATAGGGGAGATCCGAAATGAATACTTTGCATCGGTATTCACAAAGGAGAGGGACTTGTTGACTGGGAGTGTCTCAGTGAGAGGTGTTGACCCGTTGGAGAGAATCTCCATTATAAGGGAGGAAGTGTTAGGTTTTTTAGGTAACATTAAAACTGACAAATCCCCAGGGCCTGATGGCATCTATCCTAGACTGCTCAGGGAGACAAGAGATGTAACTGCTGGGCCTCTGACGGAAATCTTTGTCTCTTCATTGGATACAGGTGAGGTCCCTGAGGATTGGAGGATAGCGAATGTGGTACCATTATTTAAGAAGGGTAGCAGGGATAACCCGGGTAATTATAGATCAGTGAGCTTGACGTCCGTGGTAGGGAAGTTGTTGGAGAGGATTCTTAGAGACAGGATGTATGCGCATTTAGAACGGAACAATCTCATTAGTGACAGACAGCATGGTTTTGTAAGAGGGAGGTCGTGCCTTACAAATTGGTGGAGTTTTTTGAGGAAGTGACAAAAACGGTTGACGAAGGAAGGGCCGTGGATGTCATCTATATGGATTTCATTTGACAAAGTCCCTCATGGCAGGTTGGTTAAGAAGGTTAAGGCTCATGGGATACAAGGTGGCTAGATGGGTAGAAAACTGGCTTGGCCACAGGAGACAGAGGGTAGCAGTCGAAGGGTCTTTTTCCGGCTGGAGGTCTGTGACCAGTGGAGTTCGGCAGGGCTCTGTACTGGGACCTCTGCTATTTCTGATATATAGAAATGATTTGGAAGAAGGTGTAACTGGTGTTATCAGCAAGTTTGCGGATGACATGAAGATGGCTGGACTTGCGGATAGCGATGAACATTGTCGGACAATACAGCAGGATATAGATAGGCTGGAAAATTGGGCAGAGAAATGGCAGATGGAATTTAATCCAGATAAATGCAAAGTGATGCATTTTGGAAGAACTAATGTAGGGGGGAGTTATACAATAAATGGCAGAGCCATCAAGAGTATAGAAACACAGAGGGACCTAGGTGTGCAAGTCCACAAATCCTTGAAGGTGACAGCACAGGTGGAGAAGGTGGTGAAGAAGGCATATGGTATGCTTGCCTTTATAGGATGGGATATAGAGTATAAAAGCTGGAGTCTGATGATGCAGCTATATAGAACGCTGGTTAGGCCACACATTTGGAGTACTGCGTCCAGTTCTGGTCGCCGCACTACCAGAAGGACGTGGAGGCTTTAGAGAGAGTGCAGAGAAGGTTTACCAGGATGTTGCCTGGTATGGAGGGTCTTAGCTATGAGGAGAGATTGGGCAAACTGGGCTTGTTCTCCCTGTAAAGACGGAGAATGAGGGGAGACCTAATAGAGGTGTACAAAATTATGAAGGGTATAGATAGTGTGAACAGTGGGAAGCTTTTTTCCAGGTCGGAGGTGACGATCACAAGGGGTCATGGGCTCAAGGTGAGAGGGGCGAGGTATAACTGAGATATCAGAGGGACATTTTTTACACAGAGAGTGGTGAGGGCCTGGAATGCGCTGCCAAGTAGGGTGGTGGAGGCAGACATGCTGGCATCGTTTAAGAATTACCTGGATAGTCACATGAGCAGTCTGGGAATGGAGGGATACAAACGTATGGTCTAGTTGGACCAATGAGCGGCACAGGCTTGAAGGGCCGAAGGGCCTGTTTCCTGTGCTGTACTGTTCTTTGTTCTTTGTTCTTCAGGACTTCAAAATATCCTTCCAGGTGAAACAGCAATTTACTTGTACTTTCCAATTTATTATATTGTATTTGTTGCTAACTTTTTGGTCTCATCTACCAAACACAGATTGTGTGTGAGTATTCCGTTTGCAAGTGTAACACTGAGTTCTGGGCAGTTGGCATTTTAATTCTCCATCCCAATCCCATTCTGGCCTTTGTATCCTTGGCCTCCTACACTGTTCTAATACACCTCAGTGGAAACTGAGAAACAGCACCGTATCATCCAATGCAGCATTTTATAGCCTCAACATTGAGTTCAACAATTTTAGATCATGGCAACAGCTCCCAGTTTTTCAGATGCTTTCTTTATGATATAAGGCAGGCAACTAAACCTCAAAGCCATTGCACGTTGCTAATGCACCATGTGAAACACTTCAGTCCAAATGGATGCAGCCAGGCCCAGATGATACATAAATGGATGATTCCTTGAGAAGTCCTTGTGATAAAAGACAAATACATTGAATTATGTTCTGGATGTGCTGTGTTGGAAAGCATTGGTGAAGAAACTATTGAAGGCTGCAGTTTCTAATTGTGAATTAGTTTTACGACACCATAAGGTGGATTTTTGGCTTTCTCATGATTCTTTTCTGCTCTTGTCCACCATGCCGCCTGCCATGCACAGGAGTAGAAAATCCCAGCCAAAGTTTCATTTTGATCAAAATAGTTAATATTCTCCTTGACAATTACATCATCATATGTAAATCGTGTGATGTGACTTAATGATGATGCAGGAATATATACCGTTTGGAAAATGATGGCTGATAATAATGCTGATCATAGATTACATGCTAAAAGTTACTGTTGACAATGTCAGTAAACTAACTTGTCATGGATAATACTAACAGCATCAGCTTGGCTGGCTGCGTTACCCCCCCTACTCCCACCTCCAACCTTCTAATGATTTCAATGTTGAATACAATCGAAAAGAGTGTAAACTTGATGATCATATACAATTCTGTCATTTATCTACAGGGTAGGTCAGGTTAAAATTACCCTCATAATGTGTTGATATGGCATTCTTTTGCCTGTCTTTTTTGTTTAGGAGTGCATCCATTTAAAATAACTGGCTTAATGGCTGCATTAAAATTGAGAGAAATGTCTTCTGAACAAAGACAAATGTTTATCAATTATCCACTAGTACTTCCAAAAATATTTCAAGCCTTTTACACATAAAGCACATATGGCTCTCTTTTCACAACTAAAAATATTAGCAAATAGATGACATACATAATAATACACATTCCTAAAATTATTTCAAAATCATTTTCCATGTCAACTACGAACTTTCTTTCTCCCCTGAAATAAAGTACGTACTTAACCTCATTATATAATTGCTCAAAACACTTAAATTAATGGTATAGGGATGTTTCCTTGACAACCAGTAGTGAAAACTCATTGCTGATGGGACTTGGAATAAAATACTTCCAAAAATAAATCGGCTTATTAGCAGTTTACTGCATCAAAGTCTTCTTCTGTCTTTGAATGTCACTCAAATTTACTTTTGTCCCACGTCATGTGACACATACATCACATTTTATGGTAATGATTACCAAAAATATCATTAATCTCAATACAACTTAAACATTAATTTGTTCAAATCCTGCAGCTGCGTAGCAAAGTGCTAATTTCAAATTCACTGGAGTGGACTCTGAGAAGGACAGGAATTCAGCAACATGGTGAGTTAAACAAAGGAATTTTGCCTTTGCTTCCTGTCATTATCACATTTAATAACCTAAAGAAGAATGTCAGTTTAATTATAGTCAAGAGTAAATTAGTATGGCTGAGACTGTGCCTTTGTGCAATGTGGTTATTAGGAATTTCCCCTTGATGCAGGTTTATAAGTTCAAAACATTTCTCAAAGATCTCAGTTCAAACTTATTCAAAAATAGCTGAAAGACAGGAAAGATCCAAGAGAGCGTTAGTTAATGACATGGCCACAGCATACGGGGCAGGAGTAGCAAATAACAATGCTCTTGATTTAGCTGACCTGACAATAAACTTAGGATTCTGACCCAACAGCTTAAACAGACATTAAATTTCATTAAGGAGGACAATTGGCAAGAAGCTGAAGGGGAACTCACTGGGAATGCAGCCAGCAGCCACATGGTCACTGTATTAGAAGGACATGCTAAGACAATCAACCAAATTATTAGGGAAAAATTGGAGGATAATGACCGACAACAGAACCAGACTTTATGTAGTGCATATGGGCAGTGGATGATAGAGCAACTAAGGGAAAACCTAGAACAGGTACGCAGCGGACAGGTTCCATCTTGGATTAGTGATGAACAGATGGAACACTTATTCATGGGTAAGAAATACTCAAAGTTATCTGGCTGCCAGATGCAACAGTTGACCAAAGTCTGGTTCAACGACGACTGTAAAGGGACTCCAGGTAAAGCCCTGGGAATGATATTAGGACTCCCCATAATCACTGATGACCGGGTCGGGCTGAGGGTCTTTGAAGTGGAAAATATAGGGATATCCATGAGATATCTCGCTAGGATACAACGGCACTTTACCGTATGCAGTGGAGAAAGAAGGGAGACTCATAGGCACTATTCTGGACAGATGTCAGCAAATTGACAAAATAATCGCATGCCCATACCCAGTTTACTTAAATGAGCATGCACAATGTGGCTTTAGAACAAACACTAGTCTAAATTGCTCAGTAGAAGCTCGTAGCCTGGACACAGACATAACTCAGGGAGCTTACAAGGGAGCAGGGAATACTGTCTTACCACCTCCCTGAAACAATATCACAATGGCACAACACATTGCGACATCACCGACACTACATTCTGCATCAAACCAGCCAGAGTGGGTCTCATTCAACTAATAAATATTCACAAGTGGGAGAGGGGACTCTAGGGGAGTACCATGAGAAATATGACATAAGCCTAAAATCCCTACCAGAGGAATCAAGTCAGATTTGGATAAAATTGGCGAAAGCCCACTGAACCTTCACCAAAGTAATACAGCAGACCCAAGAGGTGAAAAGGAAAATTAAAGAAATTAAGGCCACCACATGGTGGGATGATCTTTGGAACTGGGGCTCAAACATTCAAATACACCCATTTGTTCGCCCAATGTCACACCTGGTTGTACTAGTTCACACTGGTATACCTCATTATCCTCATAGTCCAATTCCGCCAATGGAAAAAGAGGATCACCTGGAGGCAGGACGTAAGGTTCACCCTCAATTCACAGTACCCTCTAATTCAGTAGAGCAATGTTTAAGAAAACTCGCCAGATTGCTCTTTGCACTAATGGACTATAATGGACAGTTGCAAACTTAATATCAGAATGTGCCCCGGACTCGTGAATACTTATTGTAATTTTTTAAAAATGTTTGCCTATTTGTAATTGGCTTATTGTAATGATTTTGTTTTCGAATGTGTGGTTGTTGGTAATTCTTGGCTAACAGTAGAATGTTTGCTGTCTGTACCTTCTGAAATGTAAATATGTTGTAGGGATTTTATTATTACAGTGCATGCCAGTGCTTGGGTCTTACTTGACCGTTGAGTGACTGGGGAATTCCTGACAGATATTGGTCCTGAATCTGTGATCCATCACGCTTCGCATTCAGGATCAAAAGGAGGAACTGTGGCCAAACGGGCCACCTAAGATGGCATGCTGGGATAATTGAATAAGCACTGAAACAGACAGGCTGCAGCCACAAAAGAAATTGGACAGAGATAGACAGACTGCAGCCACAGAAGTTGGAATACACAGAATATAGGCCATCTCAAGAACAAAGGACACTCTCTGGTCAAACTAGGTTGTTTACCAGAGACAGGGGCACCTTAACCCCTTATTTGGGAGGGAGGTTTGTGACCTTCAAGCCTCCAACACCTACAGGCATGGCCGTTGGGTACACACCCAGAGATCGGTGTGGCAGCGCCTGTTGGATTTTATCGATCAGGGTGATCAAATCCTGATCGATTGATTGGCAATGGCCAGAAAGGGAGCAAAACCAACGAGGTATATAGGGTGCTGCCCAACAGAAGAACCTCTCTCTCTCTCTCGGTGACCGTCGCCAGCAACAACCAGCATGAGAGGAGACACCACACCAAAGAAGGAAGGAAGGCCAGAGCTAGGGTATCAGACCAGACCAAAGGACCAGACTACGCCGAGGACTATAGAGACCAATACCCGAATAAAGGTCAATATCTGCCTGGGTACTTGCCAGTCACGCAAAAGTCAAGTCAAGGACTAGTATTGGACTTGAACTTTAGTATTCTGTAAGATAACTTAGTATTGATTGGCTGGGTGATTAATAATTGTGTGTGAATAAATATTATTGTCCTAAGAAGTCTACTCGCAATTCTTTGTCCATCGTTTAAGGGTTAAAACAGACTGTGCGGCAGGCACAACATAGCGAACAGGATAAATGTTTGGATATTTTCTCCCCAACCATATTTTTGTTGTTGCGGTTGTTGGGGGCAGACAATAATATCCCAATAATATCCCAAACCTCACCCACTGGGACCAGATGGAGATTTTTGGAGTTTTAAAAATGGGCTTTATTTCAAACAATAGCAAGGTAGCTGGTCATCCACCATGTGGTTTGCTCATCCCAGAACAAATGAATACAATGGCAATTGTACCTTAGGTTCAGTTACAAGTGATTTACACACATCAATCAAGAACTAACATTTAAAATTACTTTTATCTATACCCTAATACAATGAATATTCCTGTTTACGACACTCAGTATACATGATTTCAGTTAACCATATATACTGCCTAATTACAATATCTGAGTGCTAATAAGGCATGTCCATGTCCACATAATATACTATTTGATTGTTAATAAAGCACATATTTAAAGTCCTTGACTTTCTGTAACTGTTATCTGGAGCAGTGGCTTTAGGTTCTCTTGTGGTTACCAAAGTTACCATCTTTGCCCATTATTCTATTTTATGTGCAGTCACGGCTGCTTCACAGAAATTCCAACAGCATGTATCTGATTTTTAACCCTTTCATTGGTCATGTTGGCTTTGCTACCTTTTGAAATTCATTATTCATCGTAGAATCAATGGATTCAAGTTCATTACAAGCTGACCATTTATGCATGATTTTCAAATAAGTGATTTAATTCAATATAGTATAAGAAATTAACCAATTAAAATTTTGCATCGATACTAATCGTCTAGCACTTCTTGAGCAGCTAATGACTCGGTTATCATATATACGACAGAAAGCTTGTGCATCACCATTATCATTGGCAACTTGCATTCAAATTGTGGCTTTAATATACAGAATATATAAAATCTCCGAAAGCAATTCACAGAAGTGGAATGAAGAAATGGACACTGAGTCCGAGGAAGAGATATTAGGACGGGTGGCCAAAAGTCTGGTAAGAGAAGTGAAATTGAAGAAGTATTTTTAAAGACAAAGAAAAATGGAGAAAATTATGTGAGTTTCACTGCTTGGACATAGATATAACCACCAATGCTGTGGGAAGTGAGGGAATTATAATAATTCAACATTTAGTTTGATAACACGATGAACATTAATAGCTTTGAAATAGGCAAATATAATTATGAGCGATAACAGCTTTAAAAGTTCACAAGAATAGTTGTTAGTCCTCTTTCTCGACATGGTGGGAAATATAGCCAACACATAGACATGATGGTGTGGGAAACTAATAATCACAACACTTAATGGCCTTCACAGGATGGGTAAGCAAAAGTGTGGTAAGAAGCACAGACTGGAAGGATTTGATCACAGATTTGAGCCTTCCCCTGGTGAGGTAACATGGAATATCTGAAACCTGTACAATTCTGCTTATTTGGCGAAATATGATATATAAATATAGAATACCTACAGTGCTGAAGGAGGCCATTTGGCCCATCAAATCTGCACCGACTCTCTGACAGAGCATTCCACCCAGGCCCTATCCTCATAACTCCACACATTTACCCCTCTAATCTCCTTAACCTACTCATCTTGGGACACTAAGGGGAAATTTAGCATGGTCAATCCACCTAATCTGCACATCTTTGGACTATGGGAGGAAACCAGAGCACCTGGAAAAAACTCACACAGACATTGGGAGAAGGTGCAAACTCCATGCAGACAGTCACCCAAGGCTGGAATTGAACCCGGGTCCTGGTGTTGTGAGGCAGCAGTGCTAACCACTGTGTCGCCGTGTTACCCAAATGTTGTATCAGAGTATACAAAGCAGCCTTTGTATCATAGACACAGCTTGAAGAACCAAGCCATATCTCCCTAGCATGTTTGAATTTAAAAGATCTTTATTACTGAATTTACAGATGTGAATTGTTTCATTTTTTTACCACAACAGTTTGGCGTAGTTGGCAGGACCCTTGCTATGCCGGACATTGGCATCAGATTGAATGCTGAAAGTAGAGGACAGGTGAATATGTTCATTATTACCCATTAAATAGTGGGGCTGTAGTTTGAAATGGGAAGCTAGTGGGTTGGTTTGAGGGTCAGAACCAGCAAGTGTAGTAATCAAGGATAGCAGGACATCACGAGAATGATTTGTTTCCTTGGTCAAACAAGAAGGAAGGGATTATTATAATCACTTCTAGGATAAACTAAAGTAATGATAAAACTGGTGCGATAAAATGGCATTGACCATTTCCTAGTGTCTGGCCTAGTGGAAAACAATGTGGGACATGGAGTGATCCGTCTCCTAGTAAGAAGGCAAAAATAGCAGTGAGGCTATAAACTGAACATCAGACATGACGGATAAAAAAATTAAACTGGGGTCTTGAAGGGTCAGTGAATTTTTAGCAAACAATTTAAAAGGTAAAAAGAGAAAAATAAATTGATGCAAGTCACTGAAGCTTTTGTTCTGTGGAAAGAAAGAGGGAGAGAGAGAGTTGCTCCTGGGGGTTTTAATGAGCAGTGATGGGCAGAGGTTTAGGAAACATGAGCTCCATTTTGGTTATCCTGTAGGTGGGAGTCTCAAAGATTCTTTTACCCCCACTCCTACTTGAAGTGTTATTTACTAAGTTATGATAAATGTTATACAATTGGAAATATACATATCTTTATAAATGTGTGTGCATATGTGCAACGAAGAATTGGTCTGTGAACTTTCATGTGTTTCCTTCCCTAAATCGTTAATTGTGTGTGGCGTTTCAGCACTTTGAATTAAATATATCACAATGTGGATTATGAGTTGGATTAAAGGACAATATAATCAAACAAATTAAAGTTTTAAGGTGTGGGCTGAGATTCTGGCTAAAATTGCAATTCAATTCTACTCCGAAAGAAACAACAGGCTTTTCTGTCTATAAAAAGAATCAGGCCGGAATGTTATGGCCGTTCACGCCAGCGGGATTTTCCCATCCTGCTGCAGTGAATGGAGATTTGGCTGGGCGACTTTGCTGCAACGGGAGCTTGGCATGAACGGCTGGTAAGATCGCGCCCTTAGTCTTTATAACACACTCTTGCAGACTAGCAGGGAGTTAACTCTTCCTGATAGCAGGTTGAACTGTTAGGCTGCTGAATTAATCCATGAATAAAGTTAAGGAAAAAGGACACAACGTACAAACCTTTACGAGAACTGAATTTGATAATCTCGCCATTAGCTGAGACATTAGAATGGTACAGCAGGAGATAAGCAAAGATCTAGAGATGAAAACTCCTTTGACATGAAATGGTCAATATGACCTGAAGAAGCAGAATACATTTTTATACAACCAAGGCAACACAGAAACTAACTTCAAGAAAATCTTCATGGCCATGGAGAGTAAAAAAATAATAAATGCAACGGTACAAGGAAATTTTGGTTGAGGCAATAGAAGAGTACAAAAAAAGACTTAATAAGAGTTCACCACAAGGGAGATTCAAGTAAGTGGAGATTGGGGAAAAGGACAGGTAGATGTATCACTGACCATATTAACGCAGCTGTGAGCTACAACAGGTAAGACCACAGGAGTAACACCATGATCATAGACAGAGTTATGCATTGCCTCAAGGGAAATGCCTGGAAATGAAGATACTGGGCTGGTGAAAGAAAGGATAAGATGATGCATCGTAGAGTTGTGTAGACCAGGGTGAGCCAGCAGCAGGAGGTAGTGGGCCTTGAAAGAAGTGAGGGAGAACTGTTCCCCCAGGAAATGCCAGAAGTAGTCGATAAGGTAATGGTTAAGGCGGCACCAGAATGATCTGGATCTGCCCCATGATGGCAAGGACATTACTGGATAGTAATGACTAGTGACATATGTGTATGTTTGGAAGCATAGGTCACAGGTCAAACCTTATATCTCACGGTCTGTTTCTGTCAGCAGGAAAACAACCAGCAGCTCACTTAACCATTTTGTTTCAGCCAAACCCTCAGAGCAATGGCAATCTGAAGGACAGCAGCAGCACACATGCACACTCTTAACAGTAACAGCAACATGGGAGGTGCCCACTGTGAGCACCAATAACATCAATATAACCTGTCTGCGCCTAGGACAGTACATGCAGTGAGTGAGCCAAAGGAGGGAGTAAAGAATAGATGAGGAAATCAAGTGTTGGAATTTCTAACAGAAGTCACCACTATTGGTCATGGTGTTATTCAGGTTATATTATAAGAAAGGGGATAGAGTGACTCGGATAACATTGCCCCAATCTTTTACATTAATGACACAAATGGAAATGTGGACACAAGAGGAGTGTATAACATCAACTTGGGTGTGAGGGCTACTCTGTTTTCTGTGTCCAACACAGGAGTGAACATTATGGCAAGATGTACCAATTTGGCCCCTTTTGTCTAGGGACCAGGATTAGGATCAAACGCATTGTATAGATATCATTAATCGACTTAGTTATAGCAATACACAATGTTCTACTTTGTCAACTTTTGGATATCAGAAACCCACGAGATACCTGGTCACCATATCACTGCCTCGGGTGGGATCATTAGAAGTGGGACACCCACTGGTAAGGTGCTGAATTACATGGAGATCATTTTCTGGCCCTGTTCACGGCGAACGTAAACCCCGTTATGGCTGTAACCTCACAGGTGAGGCCCATACCGGGATTTGCAGCGGGGAGATGCAGAATGAGATCTCCCCTGCCCCCTGCTGGCAACATCATCAGATTCACGTCCAGTGATGGTGTGAACCTGATTACCATGGATTAACATACATTCAAATGTTCAAAAATGGCTTCACTCCAGTGCTTCCGGGTTCACGGTATGTCCTGTCTCCTCACCCCACCACTGTGATATCATAATGGTGGGAATCACCACCCTGTGGAGCTAGACTTGCCCGTGTCTTTAGGCCCCCACACAGATGGCACAAAACACGCACCCTTGCTTTAAAATGGCTAAAGATCTAGAGAGAAAAACTGTCTGTTTCTCTAGGGAGAAACACGTCAGTTTTCATTTAAAACCTGACACTTTGCCAATTTTTGAGAAAATTATGCCAATGATGTTACAACAGTTATGTTGGAAATGACCTACAAATTCACCAACCTGATCCTGACCTTACTGGCTGATTGGGCAAAGCATAAATTATGGTGCTTATGCCTGCGAGATAGCAAAATAAATCATAGGAGGACAGTGATGCGCAACACAAAGACTCAAATAAAATTGCAGTTATACAGTATCAGGAATATGTAAATTAGAGGGGTTAAAAATCATTCATATGACTGACTCGTAGCCTAAGGGGCGGGTATGTGACATGTTGGGTCGGGACCTGATAGATAATGTTAAATCAGATATTGAAGCTAAGATTTGGTACTGTACCTCAACACATATCAGGCTATGGAGAAATTGGACCATATTCATTTACAGCAAGAACAACAGGAACGATAGTTACACAGCCCAAAACAGGAGGTTTGGGAGACACAGTAACATTTCTGAGAGTATACGTAGGAACATAATAACAGAACATTATCAGGATGGATATAAATTTGAATTCCTGGAAGTGGGAGGGAATTGGTGAGTGTGCCAGGTGGGATCCTGGATGTTGGACTGATTCACAACATTACATCATCTCGACCTGTGACCCCGAAATTCACCAGGATAATTCTTAAGTTTAAGTTTATTTATTAATGTCATAAGTAGGCATACATTAACACTGCAATGAAGTTACTGTGAAAATCCCCTAGTCACCACACTCCGGTACCAGTTTGGATACACTGAAGGGGAATTTAGCATGGCCAATGCATCTAACCAGCATGTCTTATGAATTGCGGGAGGAAACCGGCATAGCATGTGAAGAACATACAGGCTCTGCACAGTGACCCAATGGAATGGAACCTGGATCTCAGGCGCTGTAAGGCAGCAGTGCTAACCACTGTGTCACTGTGCCACCCACTGTCATTGTGATGTCACTTAACCCTCTTGAAGGTTAAGGACAAAACATGTGGTCATCTCTGGTACGCTACCGGTGCCACGTGATAGCGAGTTGAGGAACAGGGAGAGAGTGCACTTAAACATGTGGTTGCAGGGATGGTGCAGGAGGGAGGGTTTCAGATACGTGGATAATTGGAACACGTTCTGGGGAAGGTGGGACCTCTACAAACAGGACGGGGTGCACCTGAACCAGAGGGGCACCAATATCCTGGGAGGGAAATTTGCTACGGCTCTTCAGGGGGATTTAAACTAATTTGTCAGGGGAGTGGGAAAAGGAGTTGTAGTCCAGAAGTCAGTGTTGAGGGTGGTGAGGTATTGGGGAAGGTATCAAAGTCAAGGGTGGGTACCGGTAGACAGGAAGATGGGTTGAAGTGTGTCTACTTCAATGCAAGGAGCATCCAGAACAAGGTGGATGAACTTGGGGCGTGGATTGCTACTTGGGACTACGATGTTGTGGCCATTACGGAGACGTGGGTAGAACAAGGACAGGAATGGTTGTTGGACGTTCCGGGGTATAGATGTTTCAGTAAGTGTAGGGAAGCTGGTAAAAGAGGTGGAGGAGTAGCATTGTTAATCAAGGATAGTTTAACGGCTGCGGAAAAGCACTTTGAGGGGGATATGCACACTGAGGTCATATGGGCTGCAGTTAGAAACAGGAAAGGAGCGGTCACGTTGCTAGGAGTTTACTATAGGCCCCCAAATAGTAATAGAGATGTGGAGGAAGAAATTGCTAAGCAGATTATGGATACGTGTGGGGGTCACAGGGTAGTTGTCATGGGGGACTTTAACTTTCCAAATATTGATTGGAACCTTTGTAGGTCAAATAGTTTGGATGGGGCACTTTTTGTGCAGTGTGTGCAGGAGGGTTTCCTGACACAATATGTGGATAGGCCGACAAGGGGTGAGGCCACATTGGATTTGGTACTGGGAAATGAACCGGGCCAAGTGTTAGATTTGGTTGTGGGAGAGAACTTTGGAGATAGTGACCACAATTCGGTGTCTTTTGTTATTGCAATGGAGAGGGATAGGGCCGGACGGCAGGGCAAGGCTTACAATTGGGGGAGAGGTAATTATGATGCGATTAGGCAAGAATTAGGGGGCATAAGATGGGAACAGAAACTGTCAGGGAAAGGCACTGATGAAAAGTGGAACTTTTTCAAGGAACAAATACTGGGTGTCCTTGATAGGTATGTCCCTGTCAGGCAGGGAGGAAATGGCCGAGTGAGGGAACCGTGGTTCACAAAAGAGGTGGAATGTCTTGTGAAAAGGAAGAGGGAAGCTTATGTAGGGATGAGGAAACAAGGTTCAGATGGCTCGACTGAGGGTTACAAGTTAGCAAGGAACGAGCTGAAAAAGGGGCTGAGGAGAGCTAGGAGGGGACATGAGAAGTCCTTGGCGGGTCGGATCAAGGAAAACCCCAAGGCTTTTTACTCTTATGTGAGGAATAAAAGAATGACCAGGGTGAGGTTAGGGCCGGTCAAGGACAGTGGTGGGAACTTGTGTATGGAATCAGTAGAGATAGGCGAGGTGATGAATGAATACTTTTCTTCAGTGTTCACCAAGGAGAGGGGCCATGTTTTTCAGGAAGAGAAGGTGTTACAGGCTAATAGGCTGGAGGAAATAGATGTTCGGAGGGAGGATGTCTTGGCAGTTTTGAATAAACTGAAGGTCGATAAGTCCCCTGGGCCTGATGAAATGTATCCTAGGATTCTTTGGGAGGCGAGGGATGAGATTGCAGAGCCTTTGGCTTTGATCTTTGGGTCCTCGCTGTCCACGGGGATGGTGCCAGAGGACTGGAGAGTGGCAAATGTTGTTCCTCTGTTTAAGAAAGGGAATAGAAATGACCCTGGTAATTATAGACCGGTTAGTCTGACTTCGGTGGTTGGTAAATTGATGGAAAAGGTCCTTAGGGATGGGATTTACGACCATTTAGAAAGATGCGGATTAATCCGGGATAGTCAGCACGGATTTGTGAAGGGCAAATCGTGCCTCACAAATTTGATAGAATTTTTTGAGGAGGTAACTAGGTGTGTTGATGAAGGTAGGGCGGTTGATGTCATATACATGGATTTTAGTAAGGCGTTTGATAAGGTCCCCCATGGTCGGCTTATGATGAAAGTAAGGAGGTGTGGGATAGAGGGAAAGTTGGCCGATTGGATAGGTAACTGGCTGTCTGATCGAAGACAGAGGGTGGTGGTGGATGGAAAATTTTCGGACTGGAGGCAGGTTGCTAGCGGAGTGCCGCAGGGATCGGTGCTTGGTCCTCTGCTCTTTGTGATTTTTATTAATGACTTAGAGGAGGGGGCTGAAGGGTGGATCAGTAAATTTGCTGATGACACCAAGATTGGTGGAGTAGTGGATGAGGTGGAGGGATGTTGTAGGCTGCAAAGAGACATAGATAGGATGCAAAGCTGGGCTGAAAAATGGCAAATGGAGTTTAACCCTGATAAATGTGAGGTGATTCATTTTGGTAGGACTAATTTAAATGTGGATTACAGGGTCAAAGGTAGGGTTCTGAAGACTGTAGAGGAACAGAGAGATCTTGGGGTCCATATCCACAGATCTCTAAAGGTTGCCACTCAAGTGGATAGAGCTGTGAAGAAGGCCTATAGTGTGTTAGCTTTTATTAACAGGGGGTTGGAGTTTAAGAGCCGTGGGGTTATGCTGCAACTGTACAGGACCTTGGTGAGACCGCATTTGGAATATTGCGTGCAGTTCTGGTCACCTCACTATAAGAAGGATGTGGAAGCGCTGGAAAGAGTGCAGAGGAGATTTACCAGGATGCTGCCTGGTTTGGAGGGTAGGTCTTATGAGGAAAGGTTGAGGGAGCTGGGGCTGTTCTCTCTGGAGCGGAGGAGATTGAGGGGAGACTTAATAGAGGTGTATAAAATGATGAAGGGGATAGATAGAGTGAACGTTCAAAGACTATTTCCTCGGGTGGATGGAGCTATTACGAGGGGGCACAACTATAGGGTTCATGGTGGGAGATATAGGAAGGATATCAGAGGTAGGTTCTTCACGCAGAGAGTGGTTGGGGTGTGGAATGGACTGCCTGCAGTGATAGTGGAGTCAGACACTTTAGGAACATTTAAGCGGTTATTGGATAGGCACATGGAGCACACCAGGATGGTAGGGAGTGGGATAGCTTGATCTTGGTTTCAGATGAAGGTCGGCACAACATCGTGGGCCGAAGGGCCTGTTCTGTGCTGTACTGTTCTATGTTCTATGTTCTAAGGTGCCTTCAAAGGCAGTCCAAACCTCCCCCTGTACACTGGTGCTTTCTAACAGAGTAAACAAGATTCCTCTATAGAAGATTAGTGTGTGATTATAACTTTATGAGCAAAGGTGTGATAAGAGACATTGACTGGGTGGATTTGATCACAAACTTGAGCATACCCCCTGGTGAGGTAACAGGGAACATCTGCAACCTGTATAATTCTGCTCATTTAGTGAAATATGATAACCAAAAGAAATAAATATGTTCTGCAGCTTTTGTATCAGAGACACCCTGAAGAATCAAGCTTTGTCTCCTTAGCATGCTTGAATAAAGAATACTTACTACTGAACTTACAGACACAAGTGGTTTCAGTCTTTTACCACCACACTGTGCTAAATGGGGGAAGGACAGTTTTCTAATGATGATGAGTGCAGATTGTTGATGTTGGAGCAACAACAACAGCAACAACTTGTATTTAAATAGCACCATTAGAATATTAAAACATCTCAAAGTGTTTCAAAGGAGAGCTACTCTTAGGACTGATGACCAAATGCTTAGTCAAAGAGAGATGCTTTAACAATTGTCTTAAAAAATGAAAGAGGCAAATAGATTCGGATGGGAATATCAGATCTTAGAGTTTAAGCATAGAACATAGAACATTACAGCGCAGAACAGGCCCTTCGGCCCACGATGTTGCACCGACCAGTTAAAAAAAAACTGTGACCCTCCAACCTAAACCAATTTCTTTTCGTCCATGAACCTATCTACGGATCTCTTAAACGCCCCCAAACTAGGCGCATTTACTACTGATGCTGGCAGGGCATTCCAATCCCTCACCACCCTCTGGGTAAAGAACCTACCCCTGACATCGGTTCTATAACTACCCCCCCTCAATTTAAAGCCATGCCCCCTCGTGCTGGATTTCTCCATCAGAGGAAAAAGGCTATCACTATCCACCCTATCTAAACCTCTAATCATCTTATATGTTTCAATAAGATCCCCTCTTAGCCGCCGCCTTTCCAGCGAAAACAATCCCAAATCCCTCAGCCTCTCCTCATAGGATCTCCCCTCCATACCAGGCAACATCCTGGTAAACCTCCTCTGCACCCTCTCCAAAGCCTCCACATCCTTCCTGTAATGTGGGGACCAGAACTGCACACAGTACTCCAAGTGCGGCCGCACCAGAGTTGTGTACAGTTGCAACATAACGCTACGACTCCTAAATTCAATCCCCCTACCAATAAACGCCAAGACATCATATGCCTTCTTAACAACCTTATCTACTTGATTCCCAACTTTCAGGGATCTATGCACACATACACCTAGATCCCTCTGCTCCTCCACACTATTCAAAGTCCTCCCGTTAGCCCTATACTCAACACATCTGTTATTCCTACCAAAGTGAATTACCTCACACTTCTCCGCATTAAACTCCATCCGCCACCTCTCGGCCCAACTTTGCAACCTGTCTAAGTCTTCCTGCAAACTACGACACCCTTCCTCACTGTCTACCACACCACCGACTTTGGTGTCATCAGCAAATTTGCTAATCCACCCAACTATACCCTCATCCAGATCATTAATAAATATTACAAACAGCAGTGGCCCCAAAACAGATCCCTGAGGTACACCACTTGTAACCGCACTCCATGATGAATATTTACTATCAACCACCACCCTCTGTTTCCTATCCGCTAGCCAATTCCTGATCCAATTTCCTAGATCACCCCCAATCCCATACATCTGCATTTTCTGCAGAAGCCTACCATGGTGAACCTTATCAAACGCCTTACTAAAATCCATATATACCACGTCCACTGCCTTGCCCCCATCCACCTCCTTGGTCACTTTCTCAAAAAACTCAATAAGGTTAGTAAGGCACGACCTACCTGCCACAAAACCATGCTGACTATCACCTATCAATTCATTACTCTCCAAATAACTATAAATCCTATCCCTTATAATTTTTTCCAACATCTTGCCGACAACAGAAGTGAGACTCACCGGTCTATAATTCCCGGGGAAGTCTCTGTTCCCCTTCTTAAACAATGGGACAACATTCGCTAACCTCCAATCTTCTGGTACTATACCAGAGGCCAACGACGACCAAGCAGTTGAGAATGCAGCTGGAAAAGGTGGGGCATTTAAAATATGGGATTCTCAAGAAGTCAGAGTGAAATCAAAGCAGATATCTTGGCGAGCTGGAGCACATTACAAAGATTCAGACGGGTGAGACCACTAAAACCATGAAGGTGATTGGTGAACAGGACTTGATGTGAGTTTTACATGGATAATCAAATTTTGGATAGCCTCAAGCTTATGGAAGGTAAAATTTGTGAAGAAGGCTAAGCAAATTGGAATAGTTAATCGGGAGTCAACCAAGACATGGATGAATGTTTCAGCAGCAGATGAACTGAATAAGGTCAGAGTCAGGTGATGGTACAAAGCTAGAAATAAGTGGTTTTAGTGATGTTATGTTTGACAGAAGCTTGTCTCAGGATCAAATCTGACACCAAGGCAATGTACCATCTCGTTCACATTTAAACAATAATTGCCAAAGTGAGAAACAGGGGTGAATTTTACCGTCCTGTCTGCGACGTGAATTGGAACGGGCGAGAGGCTGTTGACCTTGGGCTGGATTTTCTGATTTCGGGGTGAGCACGGCTGGAAAATCCCGCTCATGGAGTCAGTTGCTAGGTAGAGGATAGAGGGGGTGATTCTCCCATCCCGCTGTGCTAAAGAATTAGCACAGCGGGCCGGGAGATACTCATGTCAGCTGATTCATGGGATTCTTGCATGTGTTCGTGCCCCGCTTGCATCTCCCAACGCCAGATTTCTGGTGATGTCAGCTCTGCGCCGGAAATTGATGGGGCGGCGCAAAGCCCATTTAAATGGTAATTTTAATATAATTTCAATGTAATTAACGGGGCTAGGACTGACGTCTCTGGGTCCGCCAGCATCTCCACACCCGCCAGAGTAGTTTACTCCAGCAGGTGATTACAGTAGCTTCCCACTAATGGGGAACTAGCAAGTCCAATCCTGCTGGAGTGAAGGGGGCAATCGAGGCTCCCAGAGGGTCGGGAAGCGGGGGTGGGGTGCCCCCAGGGCATTGGCACCTTGGCAGTGCCAGCCCGGGCACCCCGGCACTGCCCAACGGACAAAGTGCCAATGCCCAGGGGGCACCTTGGCTCTGCCCATCGGGCATGGGTCAGTGCCAAGGGGACAGTGCATATGGGAGGATGCGGGGCCTGGGGATGCGGAACCTGATTGGTGTAAGTGGGTCTCGCTAAAAGAACAACGTAACAGGCTATTAAAAGTTCAAATCACATTTTTTTTCATCTGAGTGGCAAAGTCACCACTGGCACCTTAGACTATTTTCTGCAGAGCCTATTGCAGGAAAGGAGCAAGTAAAGAATCGAACACATGAGTGGATGGTGAAAACACAGTTTAAGTCTCAGACAATACTCTTACATCGACATAATTTATCAATGTGCTTCATTTTATGCAAACCATTGCTTTTCTACAATGCATTGTGAAAGTAGGCACTGATGAATTATTTGCCTGTTGTGATTTAGGCAGACACATCATGCAGATGACTTTTTACAATGTTGCCAGGTACTTTTGTCCTCCAAAGAAAATGCCTTCTGTTATCTTGTTTACTTCATAATTCACATTGGAGGGAGGATTGGCAGCACAGGTCAGCTTTGGCACCAGGGACCATGACTGGAATAGTAAACACATTGCTTGTGATAGTATTTTCTATAGAGATATGAATAGCTTGACTTGTGTTTGAAAATAATGGCTAGTCCAATTAGATGAGTATATCACCCTTTTCAAATTCATCTTCTCATGAGGAAAACACTCGTTCTTTCTATCCAAATAATTTTGACAAGCATGTACTAGTGCTTAACCAGCTCTCATCGAGCTTTTCACCTCCTCTGCTGTCATTATTTGAAGTTTTCTGGACAAAAATAATAACCAATGGATGAGAACCATGTTGTTTGCAGAACACTTATAAAAACTGTCAACATTGTTGTCTAGTTACGCACATCATTATTTTTAACAGTTCACACCATGAAGAAATTACTCTCTGCAGTGATTTGCAAGGGGAGATTGTGCTGATTCTTTGCCTAAGTGCAATGGATCACCTTGAATATTGTAATTCATTCAGAGAAAAATAATTAACTGGGGGGGGGGGAGGAGCCAACTTCAATGAGGCAAAACAGAGCTGGGACGGTTGAACCCAAATGAACCCACAGGAAAACGGTAGCTGAACAATGGGCTACATTGGTCCGGATACAGCTAAGGTATATTCCCTTATAAGGGAAAGGTACGGCAAATAGATCCAGAGCTCCCTGGATGAAACGGAGACAGAAGTTAAGATAAGAAAGAAAAAGTGTGCTTCTGACAGGTGTCAGGTAGAAAAGGTCATTGAGAACCAGGAGGAATACAGAAAGTTCAGAGGGAAGATGTAAAAGAACATTAAAGAAGCGAAGAGGGATTATGAGTAAAGATTGGCAGCCAACAGAAAGGGGAATCCCAAAGTCTTCCACAGACATATAAGTAGTAAAATCTTGGTAAAGGGAATAGGGCCAATTAGGCAACTAAAAGGGAATTTACGCATGAAGGCATGACACATAGCTGAGGTGTTAAATGAATCTTTTGCACCTATCTTTACCAAGGAGGTAGATGCAATCTAGGCCATGGTGACAAAGGAGGAAATTCTGTCCCTAAAAGCATTCAAAATTGAGAAGGAGGAAGTGTTGGATGGACTGTTGGTGCTGAAAGTTGACAAGGCACCAGGACCGGATGAGATGCATCCAAGGATATTAGAAAATTGCAAATATTATGTCCTTTTTCATAAAATGTTATAAGAATAGCCTCAGCAATTGCAGACCAGGCAGTTCAACATCACTGGTGGGCAATCTTCCAGAAACAATTATTTGGGATAGTCACATGGAAACATGTGGTTTAATTAGGAAGAGCCAGCTTGGATTTCTAGAGAGGATATCATGTCTAACTAACCTGCTGGAGTGTTTTGAAGAGGTAACAGAAAAGGTGGATGAAGGTAATGCAGTTCATGGGGTGTATATGGACTTTCAAAAGGCATTTGATACAGTGCCACAGAACAGACTTGTGAGAAAAGTTAAAATTCATTGAATAAAAGGAACTGTAGCAATGTGGATACAAAACTGGCTGAATTATAGGAAGCAGAAAGTAATGGTCAATGGATATTTTTCGGGCTGGAGGAAAGTTTGTAGTGGTGTTCCCGAGGGGTCAGTATTAGGGCCTTTACTTTTCCTGATATATATTAATGATCTTGATTTAACTTTTCTCACAGGTTTGTTGTATGGCACTGTATCAAACCTCACCTCTCTCCCAAAAATGACTAAGTGTGGGAAAATTGCTGGCAGACATGCTGGCAAATCAGGCCTGTTTGCCCACCAAAAATGGCACTTGGAGGGATTCTCCAGGCTGGGGCAGATAGTCCAGTGCCCTTGGGTGGAGATCCAGAAAAATGTCTATGAAAGAATTTTGCTTTTCAGAAGACATTGGGGGTGACCTTGCAAAAAAAATTCCAAGTCCAGAACGGGTGTGAAAATGGGAGAGTTTCAGACCTGTTTTTTCGGCGAGTCCAAATGTCGAATCTTAGGCACTCTTGTGCATGAAAAAAAATCTGTTTCTCGCCAGTAAGGGGAGTGGGTGGGGCCTAAATTGCCCAAAAGCTGGCTGATAACAGCAGAGGGCACAATTGTGCATGTGCCTCTGATCTGAGAGCAGCAGCGACCTGTCGCACAGCCTCTGCCTCCGTGGCCTAAACTCACCCCGCCACGATACTGCAGAGCCCCTCGACCATTTGCACCCCTCCCTGCCCAGCTGGACTGATCACCCCTCCCCCACCCTCCCCAACCGGACCAATCACCCCACCCTCCCACCCTCCCCAACCAGACCAATCACTACAGTCTCAACTTCGACCGACGAGGCCATCACGACAGGTCCCCGTTGATGGGGGACCATACATGATCCTCGTCGGAGAGAATGGCCCTCAGCGAGGCCACACAGGCAAGTGAGCCTTTACGATACCCTCTTGGGTTCGCTAATTCCATTTAAATTAACATTGAATAAATTTAAATAATGAACTGAGCTTGGCACTGGAAATGGGTGCGAGACTGAAAGCGCCAGTAAAACCGCGAGAGGCGAGAAATTGGGTGGGAAAATGATTTTTCGACTCTCATGATCTTACCGGCTCACTTCACCAATCGGCTGGCGGGGTGCGATCGTTTGATCGCCCTCATTGTCTGTGATTTAATGGAGCCCACCTGAATGGGCATGACGGCAGGGTGTCCTGCCAGAGTGGGCATGATGGTGTCAGAAGAGGCAGAGGCCAGGAGAATCAGGAGGGAGTTCCTGCTTCCAATTCCCAGTATTAGGAATTTAGTAGGGGCAGGGATGGTCCAACAAGAGAACTCTGTTCACTGGCAGTGGGATGACAATTAGGTTCATTAATGAGCCACTTAAAATCAATAATTTAATTTAATGATGGCTCAGAGATTTAACAGGACTCACTCATGTCTCTAATGACTCCCAAAGGCAGCACAGCAAATCCTGTTGGGTTTGCCTCTGGCAATAATATGGTGGTGGGGCGGGGGGGGGGGGGGGGGTGCATTTTCACCAGAAAGGCACCCCTGCCCTTGCACCCGGCACCCTTCTCGCTGCGTCTCGTCAACAACCCATTCCCTGCAATCCCATCCTTTCCTCTGCACTCACCTATCTCCTGGGCTCCAGTAATGCCCCCTGGTGAAGGCCTTGGTGCATTACAGGCAGTAGCCCAGTGCTACCAGTAGGATTGCTGGCAATGGAGCTGCTGGCCTCTGATTGGCCAGCAGCTCATGAATGTGGTACTTCTGCCCTGCTGGGCCCTTGATCATGTGGCAGGCCTGACACAGGTCGGTTAAGTGTCTAAGTGCACTTTAATTACACAAGCCTCCCAGCTTGAAGAAGTTTGGGGCTTCCACTAGTTCTCCATCACTGGAACCAAATTTTCCCCATTGTATATGAAAGTAATTGGCTTATGGAACAATATCATTCAAAATGTTGTCATTCTATAATCCACACATCAGTGGAATTATATTTAAAATTAACTGCTATATTTGATTTTCATGGGGGATGCGATGGCCTAGTGGTTTTATCGCTAGACTATTAATCTAGAAACTCATGTTCTGGGGACCAGGTTTCGAATCCCACCACGGCAGATGGTGGAATTTGAATTCAATAAAAAGTATCTGGAATTAAGAATCTGCTGATGACCATGAAACCATTGTCGATTGTCGGAAAAAACCCATTTGGTGACTAATGTCCTTTAGGGAAGGAAATCGGCCATCCCTACCTGCTCTGGCCTACATGTGACTCTAGAACCACAGCAATGTGGTTAACTCTCAACTGTCCTCGAAGGGCAACTAAAGATGGGCAATAAATGCTGGCCAGCCAGCAACGCCCATGTCCATTAAATAAAAAAAATAGAATTCAGATTGCCTCCTTAACCAGTGATGGAAGTAAAATGTAATTCACATTTTATTTGTGATATTGATTATGAAAGATTTATATTTTGGCTCTCTGACTTATCAGGTCATTGTACTAATTATACATAACATGCCCTTGAAATGTCTGCTTGATTTATCCACTGATACAATGACACAGATTTTGCTGTCAGAATTAACAATGAGGCTAATGGTGTTCACTATTATTTAGTTATAACTGGCACAGCAACTTCAGGCGAGGAGAATGCCTCATCATGGGAACATTCTGAATGGCATGAAGTTGCTATAATTGTGTAGTCGAGTCAAGCTCACCACAGAAAGCCAAATCTTGTCAATATACATCTAATTATCCTTTCAACCATGTGGTAATTCTTAATTACTGCCAAGTAGCTTCTCTGGCACTGAAAATTAATCAGCAAAAGTGTCAAATCGATTTCTTTCAGGTATTAACTATTGTTTTGAAACTTCTTTTCACTTTTTCTTCCTGTCTTTTTTTCTCTCTCCCTTAATTCAATTGTTCTTGCCTTCTCTTTATTTCTTTCTATATCTGACTTGACATTGAATTCACCCACTCTAACTTACATTTCCTTCTTAGTCCTTGTGCTGTTAATTTCACAATCATTCAAACTCACTGATTAAGGAGATATAAAGTAACCTGAGCTGCTCACTCACATCTCAGATGCCCTCTCCTCTGGCTGTGACCTTATCATAAAAGCATAGAATCCCTACATTACAGAAGGAGGCCATTTGGTCCATCGGGTCTGCACCGACCACAATCCCATCCAGGCCCTATCCCCGTAACCCCACACATTTACCCTGCTAATCCCCCTGACACTATGATCAATTTAGCACGGCCAATCAACCTAATCCACACATCTTTGGACTCTGGGAGGAAACCGGAGCACCCGGAGGAAATCCACGCAGACATGGGGAGAACGTGCAAACTCCACACAGACAGTCATTCGAGGTCAGAATTGAACCTGGGTCCCTGGCATTGTGAGGCAGCATTATTAACCACCGTGTCACTGTGCCGCCTTGTATCGTATCCATCTGCAATTTCAGCAATTCGCACACAAAGAAAACCTACCTGTGCACCTGGCTGTGACCGAGCTGAAGTCTTCAGCTTCTCACCCATAGTCGCAAGGGACACTAGAATGGTACCTGTAGACCCTAACAACAGCGAGCAGGGCATACTACTACGAGTACCACTGTGACTGGATAAAGGACTAGTTTTTCTTCTGTTTACTACCAGAGATTTACCCAATGAGTCCACTGGTTTTGCTTCATTTAAATTTGCTTATGGACATCAGATGAGAGGTCCTCTGAAACTAATCAAGCCGAGGTTTTTAGAGCAGAAGGAGGAAATCGCCATGTTAGATTACATAACCGTGTTTTGTGAGTGACTCATGAAAGCCTGTGTATGTGGCTCGAGAACACTTAAAGATCACCCACAGAGCTATGAAAAAACAAGCAGACAAACATTCCAGGTCCTTTCAGCCAGGACACCACATGTTAATGTTCCTACCAATATTGAGTGAATCCCTTAACGCCTGGTTCAGTGGTCCATACAGATTAGCAAAGAAGCTTGGGCAAGTAAACTATCTAACTGACACCCCAGACCTCAGGAAAAAGTAAAGGCTGTGTCAATGTCAATATGAAAAGGCAATACCACAAGAAAGGGACAAGCAGGTAATACTCTGTCCCATAGCCACTGACCTAGAAGAAGAGGCTAACAGTGGAGATGAATTAGAGGGAGACGTGGATGAGCCCTACGTTGAACCCCTTAATATACGGCTAACAAACACAGAAATACTAGTGTACCTGGACTCCATATTTACCCACCTAAGTGCAGAACAGCAAGCATACTTGACAAGGTTGTTCATTGCATTTAAATCAGGCAGCAACACATCAGCACTACATGATATAGATGTGGGTTAGGCTCCCCCATAAGGCAATATCTCTATTGTCTAGGCCCAGAAAGTTGACCCAGTTTTGGGAGGAGATTAACTACATGCTGGAATACATTAACCGAGCAAAAGTGGCTGGAGATCCACAGTTGTGCTCATGCCCAAGCTGGACAGCTCCACAAGGTTCTGCATTAACTACTGAAAAGTTAATGCAGTGACCAAACATGACTCCTACCCGATTCTCCACCTGGAAGACTGCATAGATAGCCTCATAGCACCAGATACCTGGGTTCAATTCTGGCCTTGGGTGACTGTCTATGTGGAGTTTGCACATTCTCCCTGTGTCTGTGTGGGTTTCCTCTGGATGCTCCAGTTTCCTCCCACAGTCCAAAGTTACGCAGGTTAGGTGGATTGGCCATGCTAAATTGTCCCTTAGTGTCTGTCCCAAATGTCAACGTTAGTTGGATTGACCATGTTAAATGTGTGGGGTTACAGGTATAGGGTGGGGCAGAGGGCCTGGATAAGATACTCTGTCAGAGAGTTAGTGCAGACTCGATGGGCCGAAAGACCTCTTCTGCACTGTAGGGGTTCAGAATTTTTAAAAACTGAAACCGAAAGAAAGAGGAGAAAGAAACAATACCGTCATCCGAAAACACTGCTGGAAGACAGCAACAAAGATCTCTCTCTGAAGACAAACAGTGTCTTCTTCACAGTTAGCTAAAGTCAACTCCAGAATTCTACAGGAAACCAAATAACTTCAGAATGCTGCAAGGTTCAGCAAACAATGCCTCAAAGACAAGCAGAGGATTTAATTGTACATTCTTTAAAATTTTTATTGGACTCTAACTTTCTTACTTCTGATATCTATGAGTGTATATGTTGTCATGTCTATTAATCTTGGATTTAGTAACAAATAAATGGACACTTTTGTTAATTCGAGAAAACGTAGTTTGATTGGCTCCTTATCAACAAACAAATACATTTTGTTTGGAAAAAGCATTTATGGGGAAAATAAATTTTAAACCCTTTGCTGCAACCAAATGAGGGGACTGAATAGATGGGGAGTAAGTTCTGTCTTCCTCACCCAGTCTTAACAATGAGCTAGTTTAACTGCTGGTAGTTGCTGCTCGATATCCTACTATAGCACAAAGCTGGCCAAGGTAATATCCTTGCACATGTAGATGACTAATTTACAGAATATGGATTTACAAAGGGTGGGATTCTCTGGCCTCCCCACAGATGTTTCCCATGGCGGGAATGGGCACACCGTAGGCCGGTGGCAGGATCTCCTGGTCCTGTCGCTGTCAATGGGATTTCTCATTGACTCCACCCCACATTGACAGGAAACTTGTGGCGGGAGTGCGCCGTCACTGGGATCAAAAGATCCCACTGGCGTGAACAGCTGGGAATTTCCAGCTAAGATTTCGATTTACTTGTGCGTTATGTTATTGACCTGTGATTATGCTGACTGTAAAACAATCCCATTGTCCCCTGAGGGCTTAGAGGTCACAATCACCACATCAGTACAGAGGAATAATTGGCACCCGGGTGAATGAAAGCTTGCCAGAAATATTTCTATTCACATTGCATATCTGTTCTATTTCTGTCCACCCAATTTAGTCATCAAGACTCTTCATAATCACAGATCAAAAAGGAAAGAATATGACAGGAGTATGACGTTGTAAGAATTACTTTCATTATTCAGAGCAAAAATAGAACGTTGACAGGAGCTTAACATATTGTTTAGTGCTGTCAGTAATCAACTTTATAATTTTTTAAATATTATATTGCCAGTCTGTCCAGCAAGACATGTGTATTCAAGTAGGCAATATCAAAAGATATTATTATGGTGAAAACCTCACAAAAACAATCCAATGAATACCTTAAGATAGAAATTTATATTCAGCATTTTATTATTCAAATTATGTTTGTAATTTGCAAAATTGATCAAAGTATTTGCAAATTTAATTTTGCTTTTCAATCTTTGCATTCATTATTTTAATCCATTCACATTTTTATTCTTGCAATATGGGCTAAATTAATTTATTTACAGTCCATTCATTTCTTTAATTTCACATTTAATTCTTTTAATTCAATTGCAGCAAATGTGCATTTCAGGCTCGAAGTGACATTTTAGAAATGCCATTAATATCTTGCATTTATTTTGCTGCCATACATGGATAATCTGCTTGAAGGTTTAAACACTCCACATTGTTCATTATTTTATAGAGCGCATGGTATTATAAAGTATTTACAGGCCAAAATCAGCCATTAGGTCTCACAAATCCATGCTCCACTTAAACCTCCTATCCTTCTTCATTTAACCAATCATGTATTCCTCTATTTTTCCTTCATGTGTTTATCTAGCTTTAATGTGATTATGCTAGTCATTTCAATGCCCTCTGTAAGAGTGATTTCCACATTCTCTGGGTAAAGAAATTCTGCTTGTATTCCTTATTGGATATATTAATGAATTACACGGTGGTGCAGTTGTTAGCCTCACAACGCCAGGGACCTGGGTCAATCCCGGCCTTGGGTCACTGTCTGTGTGGAGTTTCCACATTCTCCCCGTGTCTGTGTGGGTTTCCTCCGGGTGCTCTGGTTTCCTCCCATGGTCCAAAGATGTGTGGGTCAGGTTGACTGGCCATGCTAAGTTGCTCATTAGGGTTAATACATGGGGTTACGGAGATAGGGTTAGTTCTGGGATCATTTGATTAAATCCTACCTAATCTCTTGCCAAACATTTTCCTAATGATTTTCTTTTGATTTATTTCCTCAGCAACTTGTAGTCCTTTTGTCATCCTTACCCACGACTCAAAGCCAAAATACTTTGATATCACTGTTAACCATATAGTGAGTTATCAGCAATACCTCCAGAACACCAGGTCCAAGGTCAAGATAAGAATGAATCTCATGTGGAAACTGACTAGTACCATCTGGGGCACAAGAGGCAACACATTATGAAATGCTTCACTCACTCTCCTCTCCCCAACAGCAGAGTGCTGCTGCTCAACCTTGGTCAGGAGCCATCACACAATCATTGCAGATATCCATCGCCAGGAAGTCGTGAGAATTATTTCTAGAATGCTGGGACCAACATAGCTCAAGTGGCTTCCAATGCTTGTACACATACTCTCTGAATTTTCATCCCATCCATATAGATGAATGAAGCAGAGAAACACATGCTTAAGCCCATAAGACGTAGGAGAAGTAGGCCATTTGGCCCATCGGGTTTGCTTGGCCATTCGATGAGATCATGACTGATTTGATACAATTTTCAATTCCACTTTCCTGCCTTATCTCCATAACCCTTCATTCCCTTGCTGATTAAAAATCTGTCTGATCTTCCTGATCTTCCTTTGAGTTTCGTGTTGACCAACAGTCGCACTTTTCCCTTCCTGCATCTTGCTTGCTCTTGAGGTGTGGCTGTACTTTGAAAAGTACAGAAATCCACCCGCCCCCCAGTGTATCAGAGTATTATTGACACTTGTGCTCAGACATAGGGCCCGATTTTACCATTTCCATTCTAAGTGCAGGGTGGACTTGAATCTGGGAGTGTTTCAGATCTGATTTTTAGACCCATTTTCGAGCACCCCCAAACGCACTCTGCCTGAAAAAAAATATCAGCGATTCCGAATCATGCTGCACAAGCCTGTGGGCGGAGCTTAACGCACCCAAAATCCTGCAGCTCTGATCGGCACCTCCAACTGTGCTTGCTCACCAAAAAAAAAGATAGAATACTGCTCCCCTATCACATCGCGCCTGGGCCAGACATTGTCCCACCCCCACACCATTACTGACCCCATTACATCCCCCTCCTGCCCACCATCCAGACCGATTGCAGCCCCCTCCCCTCCTCCCCCCCACTGATCTCAGGCAGAGTGGCAGCGACTCCCCCTTTTCCCCTCACTCATCTCAGGCAGAGAGATCCACCCTCCCCCCTACAGATATCAGGCAGGGTGATTCCCCTCACCCCCACCCCGACCCTCCCGCACAAGGCCCCCATCTCCTCCGGACTCCCATGGCTGTGTGACACCTCCCCCTCTCTCTCCTGTCCCCAATCATTGAGGCATTGATCCACCAGCTGCCCCCTTCCCCATCAACGCACCTGCAAGTGCTCACTTGCCTTCCCCTCAATGCTAACAAGCAAACTGCATGGAACTTGCTGGAATGCTCGGCCAAACTGCCTGCAGCTGATCTGCCCTAATGAGGGGCAACTCCATTAAAAACACAAGAATGGACAGGCAGGCAGGCATTCCTGCACAAAATGTGCGCACGACCAGCCACCCGATTCTCTGAGGGTGACCTGGGGAGGCTGCTGGAAGCAGCAGAGGCGAGGCGGGTCACCCTCTTCCCCCCAGGAGGACGCAGACTAAGGGGGGGCTGATGGAAATGCGGCCTGGGAAGAAGTCGCCGCCTCGGTCAGTGCCAGGGCAGTGGCCCCCGAATCGGGAAGCAGTGTCGGAAAAAAGTCAATGACCTCATATGTTCTGCAAGGGTGAGTGCTTAACCCCATCTTGCATCTTCCCCCATATCTCCCCCAGATCCTCCCATCCCCAGCACCCTGCATGCTTCCAACTCCTGACCCCCAAGCACCTCCTTCCTTTCCCCCCAATGAACCCCACTGTGTTTGCCCTCTAAGGGCCACCACCTAATACTCTGCAGGAGTCACGCCACCATTTCTTTCATGGCTCCTTCTGTCTCCACAGGAGAAGACGAAGGAAGAGCGGTGGATGTGGTCTATATGGACTTCAGCAAAGCGTTCGATAAGGTCCCCCATGCAAGACTTCTTGAGAAAGTGAGAGGGCATGGGATCCAAGGGGCTGTTGCCTTGTGGATCCAGAACTGGCTTGCCTGCAGAAGGCAGAGAGTGGCTGTGGAGGGGTCTTTCTCTGCATGGAGGTCAGTGACCAGTGGAGTGCCCCAGGGATCTGTTCTGGGACCCTTGCTGTTTGTCATTTTCATAAATGACCTGGATGAGGAAGTGGAGGGATGGGTTGGTAAGTTTGCTGACGACACCAAGGTAGGTGGTGTTGTGGATAGTTTGGAGGGATGTCAGAAGTTGCAGCGAGACATCGATAGAATGCAAGACTGGGCGGAGAAGTGGCAGATGGACTTCAACCCGGATAAGTGTGTAGTGATCCATTTTGGCAGATCCAATGGGATGGAGCAGCAGTATAAAATGAAGGGTACCATTCTTAGCAGTGTAGAGGATCAGAAGGACCTTGGGGTCCGGGTCCATAGGACTCTTAAATCGGCCTCGCAGGTGGAGGATGCGGTCAAGAAGGCGTATGGCGTACTGGCCTTCATTAATCGAGGGATTGAGTTTAGGAGTCGGGAGATAATGCTGCAGCTTTATAGGACCCTGGTTAGACCCCACTTGGAGTACTGCGCGCAGTTCTGGTCACCTCATTACAGGAAAGATGTTGAAGCCATTGAAAGGGTGCAGAGGAGATTTACAAGGATGTTGCCTGGATTGGGGGGCATGCCTTATGAGGATAGGTTGAGGGAGCTTGGTCTCTTCTCCCTGGAGAGACGAAGGATGAGAGGTGACCTGATAGAGGTTTACAAGATGTTGAGGGGTCTGGATAGGGTGGACTCTCAGAGGCTATTTCCAAGGGCTGAAATGGTTGCTACGAGAGGACACAGGTTTAAGGTGCTGGGGGGTAGGTACAGGGGGGATGTCAGGGGTAAGTTTTTCACTCAGAGGGTGGTGGGTGAGTGGAATCGGCTGACGTCGGTGGTGGTGGAGGCAAACTCGTTGGGGTCTTTTAAGAGACTTCTGGATGAGTACATGGGATTTAATGGGATTGAGGGCTATAGATAGGCCTAGAGGTGGGGATGTGATCGGCGCAACTTGTGGGCCGAAGGGCCTGTTTGTGCTGTGGCTTTCTATGTTCTATAAGACCGAGCACAACAGCTGTGAGAGGGTGAAGACAGGGGGTGGTGAGCCAGACCTCGGGATCCTCACTCCCCTTTGAGGAGCGGGTGCTGGAGCTCTCCAGAGAAGGGGAGATTTGAGCTGTCAGCGACAGCATGGTCCGGCAGCCGTCAAGATGTGAGTACCTGTCATTCCTTCAATCACTTTGAAGTAACTTCTCGGGGGCACGAGTTTCGGGTGCGAGGGGCAAGGTTTAAAGGAGATGTACGAGGCATATTTATTTGCAAAGAGAGGGTACTGGGTGCCTGGAACTTGCTGCCAGGGGAGGTGGCAGATGTAGATACGATAGGGACCTTTCAGGCACATCTCTACAGCTATGTGAATGGGATGGGAATAGAGGTATCTGGTCCCCGGAAGGGTAGGGGGTTACAAATCAGATGGGTAGCCTGGTTGCTACAGGCTTGGAGGGCCGAAGGACCTGCTCCTGTGATGTAATTTTCTTGGTTCTTTGTTCTATGTTCAATGGAGAAATGTGAATCACGTTTTTGGCATCCCGGATTCCTCTCCCTCCCTTGCACTTAACTTTGCGTCCTGTGTTGCAGGGACAGATCTGGATGCCCCGGGTCTTGCTGGACCTCAGGCCCCTGCTGCAGCTCCCGCCCTCCTGGTCCAGACAGCTCGGATGAGTTCTGAGGATTTGGATGAAGGGACTTTTGAGGTTGGCACCGTTTTGGCGTCAGCTTCCACCTCACAACTCACCATCCCAGATACTGACACGTCGGTGGGTCCAGTTAGTGTTGAGGCTTATGGGTCACTCTCTGGTGAGCGACACATCTGGTAATGTACATCAGGTGGAGGAGGGAACGTCCAAGGCCTCTGGTATGCGGGGGCCTGCTGGAGGCGAGGACTCAGCTGGCCCCAGGCTACATGCTGAGCCTCTGAGATCACTTCTCCCTCAGCTGCTGGAGATGCAGCAACAGTGCCAGGGAATGCAGGAGGGGCTGACGGCCACACTGGACCGACTGCGAGGCTGTTGGGAGGAGTCCAAAACTTTCAGGTGGACCAGCTATTGCCTGCCTTGCGTGCTTCCCAGGCCAACACTGCAAGGGTGGCGTCCGCAGTGGATAGCCTGAGGCAGAGGATCCTTACCACTTGTGGCAGGCTCCAAGCGATGGCTGAGTCACAGCAGGCCACAGCTGAGGGACTGAACAGGCTTCTCGAGATTCTGCGGCCCATGGCTGAAAAGCTCGAGAGCTTGCAGGAGACCCAGCGGGACAGTGCTCAGACACAGCAAGCAATGGGTATGCCTTTGAGAACGTGGCCCAGTTGCAGGGGGCCATGGCTGAGGGGCTGCAGAGTGTGGCCCAGTCTCAGAGGGCACTTGATGTGGCCATTGAGAGGTGGCCCCCGACCCAGAGGGCTCGACCACCATGGGTAGGACGCAGGTGGTCCTCCAGGACTGGCAGTGCCAGGTGACACCAGAGCTTCTGGAGCTCACTGCAGAAGCACTGCCGTCCCGTGGAGTGACCCAGGGGCCTATAGGAACCCCAAGGGAGGAGGAAGGGCTCGAGCCCATGCCGGGGCCTTTCAGCCAGGAGGCTTTGGCTGTGGCTACATCTTCTGACTCCCCCCTGCCTGACACCATGGCATCTCAGGGGCAGCGGGATGAAAAGGGTGTCATGGAAACATCTCAGGCACCTGGAAGCCGGCCAGGGCCCTCAAGGTCCAGGGTCTCCAGAGGATGCCCGCCATGTGCATCACAGGTCATGGGGCAAGGTAGGCAGCTGGCCCCTCCACCTCCTTTGGGGAGTCACTTAGATGTAGTGGTAGGCCACGTAAGGTTAGGAAGTTGTAGTTGCACTGAGATGGCACGGGTGAAGGGCTGCACTCATTAGAAAGATATTTAAGCACCTTAACATTTTCTGTTCACAAGTTTTTATGTTAGAACGTCTTATTTAAACACCTTTATTGTAAATAAATGTTTTTTCACCACCCACCTGTGACTAATTTGTCTTTTTGATTATGAATCCTCTTCCATTGATGATCACCGGAGGGAGGCTTCATGTTGATGTCAGTTGGGGAGGCCCCTCAATGCTGTGTCACTGAGAAAAGGAAGCCATTGGTTCCCCAGACCCCACGAGCGATTCCCTCCCGTCCCCCACCCCATCCACCCCAGGGCCCTGTATGGGGGTTTCAGATTCCTTACCCACTGCACAGACATGGGCCCAGGTGCCAGCGTGCATGTGGATCTCAGATAGGAGTCAGACTAGTTTGCACCAGGGAATCATCATTATGGTGTTTATCGAGTTGTCATCACCCTCCTGCCTGCCAAAAAACTCACTAACACAGCGTACCCAGGCCCACCACTCTGGTGTGACAATGTTGCAGGATATAGAAGGATTTGGGGGTGGGGGAATGGGGGGATGGAACCCACAGACACAAACCCCGAGCAAATAAACCGCCTGGTGATCAGGCTTGCTGCCCTCGCATGCCTCATTTGGGTTGTCAGCCCTCGAGCACCTGGTTGGTGTTCCTCGGCATGCTCTTCCTCATCCTCCTCCTTCTACTGGTCATCCTCCCCAGCGACGGCCGGCTGGTCATCCTCCACATCCTCCTCCTCCAATAGGTCACCTCTCTGTAGAGTCAGATTGTGCAAGGCACAGCACATGCCACTACGCGGAAAGAGATCATTGGGCTGTACTGGAGGGCCCCGCCAGATCGGTCCAGGCACCGGAATCGCATTTTGAGGAGTCCAATGCATCTCTCCATTATCGTGCAGTTGGCTACATGGGCCTCATTATAGCGGGTCTCTACCTCAGTCACAGGCCTCCGCACAGGCATCATCAGCCATGTCTGAAGCGGGTAACCCATATCACCCATGAGCCACCCCCGCAGCCTGGGCTCCTCCTCAAATGTCTCCAGGATGTCTGAGCTCCTGACAATGAAGCTGTCATGCACACTGCCTGGATGTCTGGCACAGATGTGCATGATGGTCATATTGTGGTCACACACTCGTTGAACATTCAGGGAGTGGAACCCCTTCCGATTTACAAATCTTTGTGGATTCTGTAGGGGGGCCTTGAGGGCGATGTGTGTGCAGTCGATGGCCCCCTGCAAATTCGACATCCCCGCAATAGCTGCGAACCCGGCAGCCCAGGCTTCCTGATGGGCCTGGTCCAGGTTGAAGTTAATGAACTGGCCAGCCCGGGCATACAGGGCTTCAGTGAGCTGCCTCACACAGGTGTGCACAGCAGATTGGGAGATGCCACAGACATCTCCGCTCAGGGTCTGGAAAGAACCAGTCGCATAGAAGTTCAGAGAGGCCATCATTTTGACAGCACCAAACGTGTCTGCCCGCCTCCCCTCATTCCCCCCCCCCCCCCCGCCACCTCTCGGTGGCAGGTCCTGCTTGCACAGGTGTTGCGTGTTGCACTGTCTCCTTTTGGAGTCGGAGATGTCGGCGGCACTCGGTGTCCGACATCTGGTTGAAGGACACTCGTGCATGGAACTGCTGGGGTCTCTGCTCCCTCCCTCTCCTACCACCCCTCACCTCCTCCCCCTCTAACCCCCACCCCCCCGCCGGTGAATGGCGGCCTCTGGTGGCTGTCTCCCTCTGGTCCTGCAAGTGGTAAGGCCCGGGCCTCCTGTGCTGCAATTCTTCCTCCTGCTCCTCCTCCTCAACTCCAGCAGCAACCAAAAGGACAGTTAGATCAATTGGTTGCATAGAAAAAGGCCATGATGTCACTCTGAAGGGGGATGGGGAGGGGGGATGGAGAGGAACACACATAGAGGTTATGGAACGCTACTCGCCCCTAGCCCAGAAACAGTCACTGTCCATACCCCCAGCCACATGTTCCCCATAATCGCAGCCCCCCCAATTCCTCCAAACACATGCACCCCACAATCACAGTCCCCCTAATTCCCCCAGCCACATGCTCCCCACAATCACAGTCCCCCCAATTCCCCCAGCCACATGTTCCCCATAATCACAGCCCCCCCAATTCCTCCAAACACATGCACCCCACAATCACAGTCCCCCTAATTCCCCCAGCCACATGCTCCCCACAATCACAGTCCCCCCAATTCCCCCAGCCACATGTTCCCCATAATCACAGCCCCCCCCAATTCCTCCAAACACATGCACCCCACAATCACAGTCCCCCTAATTCCCCCAGCCACATGCTCCCCACAACCACAGCCCCCCCAATTCCCCCAGCCACATGCTCCCCACGATCACAGCCCCCCAATTCCCCCAGCCACATGCTCCCCACAATCACAGCTCCTTGCAAAGTTGAGAGGCTGCAGCAGTGCAATTTGCAAGGGCTTTGTGCACATCCTTCAACTGGAAGTGAGCTGAGTGCACTGGGAACCAGCAGCACTGCAATACCTAAGGTCAGTGCTGAGACCCGGGTCAGTGCTGCAAGTTGGACATCGGAGACCCTGCTGAGGAACAGCCCCCCCCGCCCCGCCCCCCCCTGGTCCCCTGATGCGCGACAATCAAGCACGTGGAACAAGGCTTCAGTATCGAAGGCTTTTATTGTCTAACAATGGAACTACTAACACGAATACACCAGTTCAGACTGAAGGGGTCCTGCCGGAGCAGAGGGTCTTATACCTCTCCTCCGGAGGCGGGGCCCCACCGGGATGTGCCATAATAACATCAACAACAGGTAAACACCCTAACCCAACAACATTGTACAACCCCCACAGTGACAACACCCTAACCCAACAGTAACCTAAGAACAACCCCCAGTGGTAACCAACGATGGTTCACCACATTCACCCCTCCTTTAAAAACAAGGCCGGCGGGGTGCAAAAAAAAACAGGTCATATGTACAAAATTCACAAGTCCAGACGGTCTGGAGGACTGCACCGTCGCTGTGATCTCCTCAACACCGGTTGCGAAATCGGAGCAGGTGCTTGCGGTGGCGTTCTCTCCAAAACAACGTCCGGCTGTCCCCTCAAGGACTCCCGGGCCGGTTGGCCCTGGTGAGGCGATGGTGCAGGGGATCCTGGAACCTTCGGAGGTGGCGCCGATCTCCGAGTCTCAGGCAAGCTGTACATGGGAGTAGAACTGTTATGCACTGGTCCCGGTGCTGACCGCGCCACGTCTGGGGAAGAAATGAGTAGTAGGGGATCCGTGACAGGGGGTATGGGAGCGACAGGAGTTGCTACGTCCCCTGCGGGCGCCAGGTCTCTAATGGAGACAGTGTCCTCTCGCCCGTCAGGATATGCCACATAGGCATACTGAGGGTTGGCGTGGAGGAGTTGGACCGGTTCGACCAAGGGGTCGGACCTGCGAGCCCTCACATGTCGCCGCAGAAGGACGGGTCCTGGGTACGTCAACCAGGCCGGTAATGAGATCCCCGAGGACGACTTCCGAGGGAATGAGAACATCCTCTCGTGGGGAGTAGCATTGGTTGCCGTACACAGGAGGGAGCGGATAGAATGGAGCGCATTTGGAAGGACCTCCTGCCAACGGGAGACTGGAAGGCCCCTGGATTTCAGTGCCAGTAGGACAGCCTTCCAGACTGTAGCATTCTCCCTTTCCACCTGTCCATTACCCCTAGGGTTGTAGCTCGTGGTTCTACTAGAGGCAATCCCGAATGAGAGCAGGAATTGCCTCAAGTCGTTGCTCATGAACGACGAGCCCCTGTCGCTATGAATGTAGCAGGGGTACCCGAACAGGGTAAAAAGCTCACTGAATGCCTTGATGACGGTGGCAGTCGACGTGTCCGCACAGGGGACAACAAACGGGAACCGGGAGTACTCGTCTATTATGTTGAGGAAATAGACGTTCCGGTCCGTTGAGGGAAGGGGGCCCTTAAAATCCACACTCAGCCTCTCAAAAGGGCGAGTGGCCTTGACCAATTGTGCCCGGTCTGGTCGATAAAAGTGTGGTTTGCATTCTGCGCAAATCCGACAGCTTCTCGTCACTGACCTGACATCCTCCACCGAGTAGGGCAGGTTGCGGGCTTTGACGAAATGGTAGAGTCGGGTGACTCCAGGATGACACAAGTCATTGTGGAGGGCCTTCAAGCGGTCCTCCTGCATGATGGCGCATGTTCCGCGCGAGAGGGCATCCGAGGGCTCATTGAGCTTCCCTGGACGATACATAATATCATAATTATAGGTGGAGAGCTCAATTCTCCACCGCAAGATCTTATCGTTCTTGATCTTGCCCCTCTGCGTGTTGCTGAACATAAACGCCACGGATCGTTGATCCGTGATCAGAGTGAACCGCTTCCCCGCCAGGTAATGGCGCCAGTGTCTGACTGCCTCCACAATGGCCTGAGCCTCCTTCTCCACCGCTGAGTGCCGAATTTCGGGGCCTTGAAGGGTGCGGGAAAAGAACGCGACGGGCCTGCCTGCCTGGTTTAGTGTGGCGGCTAGGGCGAAATCAGATGCATCACTCTCCACCTGGAAAGGGATGGATTCATCCACCGCGTGCATCGTGGCTTTCGAAATGTCGCTTTTCAAAGCCTTGAAGGCCAATTGGGCCTCCGGCGTAAGTGGGAAGGTCGTGGACTTGATGAGCGGATGAGCTTTGTCTGCGTAGTTGGGGACCCACTGCGCATAGTACGAAAAGAACCCGAGGCATCTCCTCAGTGCTTTCGTGCTAGCGGGCAAGGGAAGTTCAGTAAGGGGGCGCATACGGTCTGGATCAGGGCCAATGACCCCGTTTTCCACCACGTATCCGAGGATGGCTAACCTGCGCGTACGGAATACGCACTTCTCCCTGTTATAGGTCAGATTCAGGCGAGATGCGGTGCGCAGAAAGTGTTGGAGATTCGTGTCATGGTCCTGCTGGTCATGGCCGCAGATGGTGACGTTATCCAGGTACGGGAAGGTAGCCCGCAACCCGTTCTGGTCCACCATTCGGTCCATAGCACGCTGGAAGACCGAGACCCCATTGGTGACACCAAATGGAACCCTGAGGAAATGGTATAGACGACCATCCGCCTCAAAAGCCATATATTGTTGGTCCTCTGGGCGGATGGTGAGTTGATGGTAGGCGGACTTAAGGTCTATGGTAGAGAACACTCGGTACTGCGCAATCTGATTGACCATATCAGAAATGCGCGGGAGAGGATACGCATCCAGTTGCGTATAACGGTTAATGGTCTGACTGTAGTCGATGACCATCCGAGGTTTGTTCCCGCTTTTGACTACCACGACCTGCGCTCTCCACGGACTAGCACTGGCCTGTATGATCGCTTCCTTGAGGAGCCGCTGAACCTCAGATCTAATAAAGATCCGGTCCTCAGCGCTGTAACGCCTACTTTTAGTAGCGATGGGCTTGCAGCCTGGTACCAGATTCTTAAATAGGGATGGTGTAGTGATTTTCAGAGTGGAAAGATTGCATGCGGGGCGCTTTGGGCAATTTGGAGGCTGCGGCTGATTCCCTACTGCCAGTGAAGGGAGTGGCCCACCGTACTGTAGGATCACACTCTTCATGTGGACCATAAAATTTAGTCCGAGGAGAATTGGCGCACAAAGGTGAGGTAACACAAGGAGCCTATATTGCTCGTAAATTGTGCCCCGTACCTCTAGAGTTACCATACATCGTCCTTGGATCGGTACAGACCAGGACCGTGATGCCATGGAAATTGTCTGCTTGGCAGGGAGAACCCGGAGTCCACACCTTTTAGCAGTTTCAGGGTGTATGAAACTCTCGGTGCTCCCACTGTCAAACAGACAATTCACAGTTCGACCATTTACCTTTACATCCATCATTGAATTCTCAAGCCTGTGATGCTTAGTCTGGTCCAGGGAGATCGACGCCACCGTTGGCCCCTGGGCGTCACTGCATGCCGCCGATGTTGATGCTGAGGACCCCTGCTGGTCGCTCCTAGTCGTCGTGGACCATGATGGCCGCCCCCATGAATCGCACGTGGGCGAGGGCGCCAAACGCAGCGACTCCTGGTGGTCTTCCTCCTCCTCCGTCAGCCACGATGGCGCCGTCCTGGATTCGCACGTGGTCGGACCTCGTGGGTACTGCGACGCCGAAGGAGATTGTCTCCGTTCTGGAGGGTTACAAGCTGCACTGCCGTTTTTGGACTTCGACCTGCAGACTTTACCGTAGTGGCCTTTTTTACCGCACTGGCTGCAGGTTGCCGTTCTTGCCGGACACTGTTGCCGTGGATGCTTGGCCCCACCGCAAAAATAGCATCGCTGGCCACCTGGAGCTGCCGCCGTCGTCGGATCGATCTGGGAGCGCGGGTTTGCGGGGCGAGGAGGGAGCTGAGCTTGCTCTTGCCACGTTGACTCCACGTGGTCCTCGGGGTACAGCGCCAAGCTTTTCGACGCCGCTTCCAGCATCTCAGCCATCTCCATCGCTTGGGTCAAGTCGAGGTTCCCCTTTTCCAGTAATTTAAGCCGGATGTACGAGAACCCTACCCCTGCTACGAACGCGTCTCGGGCGAGGTCATACATGTATTGTTTGGCTGATACGTCTTTACAATCGCAACCCCTGGCAAGCTGCAGGAGCTCATTGGCGTAGTCCTCCATGGTCTTGCCCGACTGCCGACGTCGTGTAGCGAGGAGGTAACGAGCGTGTATCTCGTTGGGTGGTTTCGTGTATCGTTTCTTCAAGAGCTCGACGGCCCTCGGGTAAGTGGGAGCCGCACGAATCGCGAGATAAATCGTGTCGCTTACCCTTGCGTGGAGGACTTGGAGTTTGTCGCTGTCTGTAGTAATAGCCACAGAGGCAGCCAGGTAGTCTTCGAAACACTTCCACCAGTGGTCGAAGGTGTTAGCGGCACCGACCGCACGTGGGTCCAATGCCAGACGATCTGGTTTCAAGATCTGTTCCGTACTCTTTTTTTTGTACAGCTGAGAGTTTTCTGTTAGACAATAAAATTGATGCGCGACAATCAAGCACGTGGAACAAGGCTTTTATTGTCTAACAATGGAACTACTAACACGAATACACCAGTTCAGACTGAAGGGGTCCTGCCGGAGCAGAGGGTCTTATACCTCTCCTCCGGAGGCGGGGCCCCACCGGGATGTGCCATAATAACATTAACAACAGGTAAACACCCTAACCCAACAACATTGTACAACCCCCACAGTGACAACACCCTAACCCAACAGTAACCTAAGAACAACCCCCAGTGGTAACCAACGATGGTTCACCACACCCCCACACTCGCAGAGCCACTACCGACCCGAGACAGAAAATGGCCGCAACAACAGGACACCCATAAGCAGCAGAGAGCCATCGGACGCTATGCACTTATCTCCTCACTAACCCTCACTGATGGAGCGCCCGAATCGGACTTTTATGGAGCATGTCTGATTCACGCCGATTCCGGATTGACGAAAGCGGTGGTAAAGGGGGACGTGCTGGTAATGTTGGGCGTCCAGCCCATTAATTCAATTTAAATGCAGTCAAATGCATTTAAATTGCTGTCGCTCCCGATCGTGACCATTTTAGGTGCTTGGTAAAGAGGGAACGAGCACAGAGGCGGTCGCGGATTGTGCTACTCCCCTCATGTCCAATTTTACCAAGCTTTTGCACCCAAAAATGGGTGCAACTTGATGGTAAAATCAGGCCCAGAGTCTGCCTGGGTTTGGTAAGAAATAACAGATCTGTTGCCAAAACGGAATACATATTAGATCACTGAGAAATGAGATTTCTAAGTAATTGAAAGTCTTGAAATGGTATTAATTATAATAATCCTTAATTTTATTATCCTGAGAGACTGGAATAAGATGAAATGTTGTCAAAAATGTCAAGTATTTCGAAACAATCCTTTATCAGAATGTTGCATGCCTAAAAAGAAACGTGCTACAGCTGATTCTTGGTTAAATTTTTCAATGATACTGAAATAGAAATTAAATAATACATTGGGTTCAAAGGGAATCTCATCCAAATGACCTGATTGGGAAAAAACACAGGTCAAGTATCAGACCAGTGTTGTCAAGTGAAAAGTGGAAAAATGTCCCCTGACTAACCTTGACTAGTTTGCAGTAACGCTTCTTAATTCATGGGTGTTACGCGGTGACATAGACAAAGGGGACAAGAGTCAGGTGACGGTCCAACACAACCTTATTAAACACTTTATCAAGGAAAACAACATTCAATTTCTTCACAGGAGTCTTCAGTAAACAGTCTCAAATACACACTAGCTATCTACTTCTGACACTTGCTTCTGAGGACTCCCTCTTCCCTAACCACAGGTCCCTACCACTGTATTTGAATTGTTTGTCTGAACAGAACCTGGTAATTCCCATTCAATAAGGCTGGGTTCCTCAGTCTTTGAGCTTTGGCTGATGTTTCAGGATCTGCAGTCATCGGTTTGGGCTTCCCCTCTCATCCAGGACTGGTTCTGATCTTCGGGTCGTCTATTGGGGTGGCTTTCTGAGTCTGGTCAGTCTGATGATGCTCGCCACAAGGTACAAGAAGCTGGAGATGCTGTGCTGCTGCTCGGCTGCCTGTCAAAGGTGCTCTCTGAAGATGCCGTTGAAGAAGGTGCAAAAAGCAGAGAGAGCTGGGGCTCACGGTTATTCCTATTATCCCCATCCTCGCATCCTTCTCGAAGATTCTGTGTTCAATATTAGCATCGGGCGGGGGCAGAAAGATCCAACGAGGTGACTACTTTTCATATTTGGAGGTCACAGAACATGGTTTTGAATCTTCAACTATCCAGTGCTGTGCTTGTCATGCTATGCCACTGGCCTCCTACTGAGCTAGATACCACCAAGTCTGCGTAGCATCTTCTAACAAAGCAAGTTCACTGGAGGTGAAAACAGTGGTTCATTCTGATACAATGTGGCCATTAACACTTGGCCAAGTAGTTCCAGGTCTGTCTGATTTTGACTGGAAGTTGATTGTCCAAGGCCTGGCTGTATGAAAACTGTCTGTTCCAGCTCTGCAGTTTGCAAATTGCAGAGTCTGGCTAGGTTTAAACTTGGCTTCCGCATTTTGTGTTTTTATCCATACTCATGAAAAGTATCAATATTTCTGTAATAATCCTGGAGGTCATGAGTCATCTGACCACACCAGCAGTGGGAGATATTTAAATAGATTGCATGAAGTTTTCTTTGAAGTACTGCAGGATACAAATAACAAACATTTAATCACATTCACAAATAACATGCAACTTTCCAAGTGCAGAATACAATAATTAATTGCACACACTAAAACATCCCCAAAACAGCTCACTCACACTCCAGCTCCAAGCGCAAGTGTCTGAATCCAGAGATTGCAGATGTGACAATTTAGGACAGTCACATTGTTTACAAGTCCCACATATCACAGTCCTGATACATTGCCTGTGCTGCCACAATCTTTATTTGTTTGGTAATTAGCAGTAGTTTATGTCTCAAACTATTATTGCAATTAACAATTAGTTGATTTTTTTTGCTAAGACACAGCAGATAGTTATTTAGTGCAGATTTGATCTGTTTAATAATATAATTTAATCTATTCAGCTTACTTTGGGTTCAGAGATCTATTTAGTTTATTTAGATCTATTTGTTTACCCTAGCAGATATTATGCTCTCAATGCTTAAGTAAATTATACATTTCTCTGATTGCTTGACTCAGCTCTGCTCACACCGTACTCACTATAATGTCATTTTCTGAGCTTTTCGCTGTTCAAACAGATTGTTGGTGAATGAAGAGACCAGAACCATAGAATCCATAAAATTTCTATAGTGTAGAAGGAGACGAGTCAGTCCATCGATTCTTCGCCAACTCTCCGAAAGAGTGTCTTATCCAGGCCCGCCATCCCGCCCTATCCCGCAACCCCGCGCATTTAGCATGGCCAATACACCTGACCTGCACATCTTTGGAGTGTGGGAGGAAACCGGAGAACCCGGAGGAGATCCACGCAGACACGGGGAGAATGTGCAAACTCCACACAAGCAGTTACCCAACGTCGATATTGTACCTGGGTCCTTGGTGCTGTGAGGCAGCAATGCTAACCACTATGCCACCGTGACACCAAGGCCACGATTCTCCCATCTCAACCCGTTACTTTTTGGCGAGTTGGGCTGGGAGAATCACATGTGCGCCAATTCGCAGGATTCACGCCTGTGTTCCCAACACGCGTGCATCTCCCAGCGACGGATATCCGATGGGTACCATACTGGAAACCGGCGGGACCAGCAGGTAAGTAATTTAAATCTTATTTTAATGTCATTTGAGTGTGATTACATTGACTGAATTCTCCCAGGCCCGATTGCATCCCCCACCTCGCCAGTACAATTTCACTCCGGCGGGGTTTAGAGTAGCTCCCCACTTTCGGGGAACTAGCAGGAGACCCCGCTAGAGTGAAGGGGAGGCAATCGGGGCCCCCCCAGAGGTTGGGCGGTGGGGGTTGGTGCCCCCTGGGCATGGGCACCCTGGCAGTGCCAGCCTGTGCCCCTTGGAACTGCCCAAAGGGCAAAATACACATGCCCAGGGGGCATGTTGGCACTGCCCACCGGGCATGTGGCAGTGCCAAAGGGGTGCAGCCAAGGGAGCGGGGCCTGGGGGCAAGGATTAGGGGGCTGGGCTCAGGGTGTGATCAGTGGGAATGGGGGGTCCCACTGCCACACTGCATGGGGACCGGTTGGGGCTTGAGGGAGGCTAGCGATTGTAGCGGGCGGGGGGGGGTGGTCTGCTGGGGGGGGGGGGTCTGCCTCTTGGTGGGGGGGTCTGCCTCCCATGGGGACGGGGACGGGGGGGATCTGCCGGCGGAGGGGTGGGGATGGGGGGGGGGGCATTGTCACTGCTGTGGGAAGTGCTGGAGATCATTGCGCTGTTGGACGGGTGGAGGTCGGGACTGGCCCGGGAATGTTTGTGGGGGCCACGATTAGGCCATGGGGGTGGCTGGAGGGGCAGCTCTGCGAGGGTCCCGGGCTGGCCAGTGATCGAGCTGGCCAGCGAAGTGCATACTGACAGTTCGGGGCCACTGAGCATGCTGGCGTGAATAGTCCCCCAACCCCGAATTTTTAATGAGATTCAGGATTGTGACCTCTGCATTGCACAGAGTGTGGGAGATTCGAGTCTGAACTCCCACTGAAAAAACAATTGTGATTTATACCAGTTTTCGTGCAAATTCAGAGCTTAGAACTGTTTGGGGAGAATCGCTTACCCCCCCCGCCCCCTCAATTCTCAGATTTTAGATTTATTCACAAACATTACAAATGAATAGTTTCTAACTTTACATTCCCTACCAGTGTACCTAAGCTTCTCTTTAAATATGATTAAATAATTAATCAATGAGTGCTCGCCCCACTTGTGTACACTTAAGCTGGAATTCTCTGACCTCGCCAGTGACTGGGATTCTCCAGTGCTGCTACAGTGAAAGGAGTTTTGGCTGAGCGTCAAATTCTCCATTCTCACTGGCAGCAGCGGCGCGGTGAATGAGACCAGAGAATCCCAATGTTAATCTTCATTTAAACAGTTATCATTCCCTCTCTGGTGTCAGCTGCTGCTTCTGACTGCTACTGTTGCTTTTCAACTGTGTGGGGGTTTCTTCTCTTTAATCTTCAGCTCACGGTTGCTGCTGTTTATCTACGCACCATTTTGATTTAGAGCAAATTCAATACTGCAGTAATTCATACAAACACCAGTTTTGCATCACCAAGCAATTATTATTGTGCAGCAGCAGACCTAAAAATCCCGCTGACCACTTTGCATTGGCTGAGCCTCCACTTGCTCAATAAGAAAGCTCGTACTCCACGAAGCCCACTGGGAGATCTATTGATGATCCCCCATGTCCATCATAACAAATCCATTCACAAAGCAATCTGATCTTGCAATTTTTCAACCATCACTTCACCAGAGATGAGTTAACTTGCTTTGGGTTAGGGATTTGGGTCTAAGATTCTCTGGCTCTCTATGTTTCGGTTCACCATCCACCTATAATCAACTTCAACATCAATATGTACCTATTAAGCAAACCTTGTGGATAACATCAAACTTGCACTTTTAACACCCCTATCACACTTCTTTAAAATATATTCATTCATGATATTTGGGTGCCATTGGCTAGGCCAGCATTTATTGCCCATCCCTAATTGTCCTTGAGAAGGTGGTGGTGAGCTGCCTTCTTGTACCACAGCAGTCCATCTGTTAGAGGAATATGCACAGTGCTGTTTGGGAGGGCGTTCCAGGATTTTTACCCAAACACAATGAAGGAGTGGTGATATATTTCTAAGTTGGGATGGTATGTGGTTTGGAGGGGAACTTACAAGTGGTGGTGTTCGCATTTGCCTACTGCCCTCCTCCTCCCAGATGTTAGCAGGCATGAGTTTGGAAGATGCTGCTTGGAGCTTTGGTGAGCTCCTGCAGCACCTCTTGTTGATGGTACACACTGCAGCCACTCTGAGTTGGCGGTGGAGGGAGTGAATGGGAGTGCCAATCAAGTGGGCTGCTTTGTCCTGGATAGTGTTGAGCTTTTTGAGAGCTCTTGGAGTTGCACTTATCCACTTCCTTGTGCAGTTAAAGGAATTTTTCTCTATTATTGTCATTAATGCTATTCGCAAGGAATAAACAAAGATGCTGACAAAATGTAGAATGATGAAGTAATGTAAAAGTTTCACCACGTCCTAAAATATTATTTTCAATGCTGGCTTGGTCAAGCGTGGAGTTCAATGAAAGCCACAAGGAAGCGTTGCATATCTATCTTCTAATGGTCTGTATCCTTTCATTCATACTTGGGAGATTTAAGCACTCATGCCTGGCAAATACAATGAATATTTTTCCCAATAAGACCACTTTGGCATCATATATGGCTGTTTTCCTAAATCATGGGAGTGGATCTCTGACATTTCCGGTACAGGTGAGTAGCAGTGAGAATCCCCAGAATCGATAGAATGCACAGGGGTAGCTGCTCAAGGATGCCAAAAGGAATGAGAGTCAATGAGGATCATGCATGCAGTAGATCATAAATGCAACAATGGGAACCACAGAGTCAGTGCAGTACCAAACAGAGAGCAGAAAGTCAGGACCATCAGAAGTCAGGCAGCAAGAAGGACCAAGGCGACTGAAAAAGATCTGGTGTGCAGAGGTGAATGTTTGTGAATATCTGCTGTCATGCCCAGTAAAGGCGTATCCTACATTTCATTGTCGACAGGAATAGTGCCAGAAGACTGGAGGATAGCAAATGTTGTCCCCTTGTTCAAGAAGGGGAGCAGAGACAACCCTGGTAATTATAGACCAGTGAGCCTGACTTCTGTTGTGGGCAAAGTTTTGGAAAGGATTATAAGAGATAGGATTTATAATCATCTAGAAAGGAACAATTTGATTAGGGATAGTCAACACGGTTTTGTGAAAGGTAGGTTGTGCCTCATAAACCTTATTGAGTTCTTTGAGAAGGTGACCAAAGAGGTGGATGAGGGTAAAGCAGTTGATGTGGTATATATGGATGATGCACCACTGATTACGCAAAGACTAGATGTTGCGAAACAACAGGCTTTTATTAACAAAGAACAGAAACACTCCCAAACTGATGGCTAATCCAGACTGAGGCAAAAGGGGCGGAGAGCAGTCACCTTTATACCCCGAGGAGGGCGGAGCCCCGGATTGAGGCAGCAGGGGCATGTCCAGGCATATCACATAAACTATCACATAAACAGACAACTACAGTGGTTCACCACAATGGATTTCAGTAAAGCATTTGATAAGGTTCCCCATGGTACGCTATTGCAGAAAATACGGAGGCATGGGATTGAGGGTGATTTTGCGGTTTGGATCAGAAATTGGCTAGCTGTAAGAAGACAGAGGGTGGTGGTTGATGGGAAATGTTCATCCTGGAGTTCAGTTACTAGTGGTGTACTGCAAGGATCTGTTTTGGGGCCACTGCTGTTTGTCATTTTTATAAATGACTTGGATGAGGGCGTGGAAGGATGGGTTAGTAAATTTGCGGATGGCACTAAAGTCGGTGGAGTTGTGGACAGTGCGGAAGGATGTTGCAGGTTACAGAGGGACATAGATAAGCTGCAGAGCTGGGCTGAGAGGTGACAAATGGAGTTTAATGCGGAAAAGTGTGAGGTGATTCACTTTGGAAGGAGTAACAAGAATACAGAGTACTGGGCTAATGGTAAGATACTTGGTAGTGTGGATGAGCAGAGAGATCTCGGTGTCCATGTGCATAGAACCCTGAAAGTTGGCAGCCAGGTTGATAGGGTTGTTAAGAAGGCATACGGTGTGTTAGCTTTTATTGGCAGAGGGATTGAGTTTCGGAGCCATGATGTCATGTTGCAGCTGTACAAACCTCTGGTGCGGCCGCACTTGGAGTATTGCGTACAGTTCTGGTCGCCGCATTATAGGAAGGATGTGGAAGCATTGGAAAGGGTGCAGAGGAGATTTACCAGGATGTTGCCTGGTATGGTGGGAAGGTCTTATGAGGAAAGGCTGAGTGACTTGAGGCTGTTTTCGTTAGAGAGAAGAAGGTTAAGAGGTGACTTGATAGAGGCGTACAAGATGATCAGAGGATTAGATAGGGTGGACAGTGAGAGCCTTTTTCCTCAGATGGTGATGGCTAGCACGAGGGGACATAGCTTTAAATTGAGGGGTGATAGATATAGGACAGATGTCCGAGGTAGGTTCTTTACTCAGAGAGTAGTAAGGGCATGGAATGCCCTGCCTGCAACAGAGGTGGACTCGTCAACTTTAAGGACATTTAAAGGGTCATTGGATAAACATATGGATGATATTGGAATAGTGTAGGTTTAGATTGGTTTCACAGGTCAGCGCAACATTGAGGGTCGAAGGGCTTGTACTGCGCTGTAATGTTCTATGTTCTATGTTCTATTAATAACTTTACAAATGGATTGAGCTCATATGAAAGCTGCTGGAGTTGTATTTTCTTTATTCAAATAGACATTGATGGATGGTTAAGATGGCTGCCAAGAGTTTAGGTGACCTTTGTTTATTCAACACGGACTATCAAGCTTCTGGAAAGTTCCAAATTGAATAACCATGGGTGGGGGCTTTCCCATGGTACTATCCGCCAAACATGCTAATTTTGCATGATATTTGTTAAGTACTTTAAATTTCAAAGTTGTTTGGATATGATCATTCAAAAACATTAATTGGAAGCTATAGTGAAAATGGTTATCACATTATACCAATTTCTGACAGTATTGATCCGGATTTTATGGGAAGGAACTGCCTAACAAAATATCATTTCAGAGAGTCCCAACAGTGCAGAAAAGGCCCTTTGGCCCATCAAGTCTGCGGCAACTCTCTGACAGAATATTTTACCTAGGCCCTCTCCCCCACCCTATTCCCGTTACCCCACACATTTCTCATGACTAGTCCATCTAACCTACACACCTTGGGACACGAAGGGGAAATTTAGCATGGCCAATCTACCTAACCTGCACATCTTTGGGAGTAAACTGGGGAACTTGGAGGAAATCCAGGCAGACACAGGGAGAAGGTGAAATCCACACAGACAGTGACCCAAGGCTGGAATTGAACCCGCGTCCCTGGAGCTGCAAAGCAGCAGTGCTAATGACTGTGTCACCGTGCCATCCTATATCATCTATAAATAGTCCCAATTGTACATCACAGGAGTAAGTACCTGCAGGCTTAGTGAGTTTTTGCTTTTGTTTGCTGATATTAAATAACTCAGTGGGGCATCACAACAAAGTAAAAAGCTGACTGGTAACTGGGAGGGTTAATCAGGCATCTACCAAAACTGGCTGAATTTATAAGAGAGGAAATCTTTAAAAATCAAAGCTGTTGGGCTGGAAAGAGTAAATGTCACTGAACGGATTTGCTTATTGCAAGGTTAGTCTGGAAATGTAGTCATATTTATTGTAAAAAGGCCAAATAAGCATGCTGACATTTCCCTAAATTAATACTCACTTCAGCAAAAAACAAGTTTCTGAAAATGTTAAAGCTGTTTCTCAAGCCCAGGTTTATTAGCATACAAATATTAGAATTTTTTTTCTACCAGAATACCATTTTATATTTCGACAAAATATAAATGCTCAAACATTCATAAAACCCTTTTCACTGCTTTATATTCACCTTTACTTGCTTGCTAAATTTAGCAAAGGCAAGAATTGAACCTCTTAGTGGAATCGATGGTTCCGCCAGGTTTTGCATATGTCACTTAATTTTCATGGGTTAGTTCTCCTTGCTGTCATGATCTTGAAGGATTAATGAGTAATCATATCTGGATGTTCCAAATCCCATAAAATCTGACTCCAAGATGATTCACTGGACTGGCTCAAACTTGATTCAATAACCTACTGAATGAATGACAGGTGTCCTAAAGCACAAATAATTAGACCTTCACACCTTAACGTTTCAGACAGAAATGTATTGCTGTTTGCTAATACCTCTTGTAACTTTTGTAGGATGTACTTACATAAAAATTATACATCCTCAGCAGTTTCTACAGAAGATTCATAATTCTCATACAGGAAGAAGCACACTTACTAGTTGACCTTTAATAACATGCATCCTGATCAAATGCTTCATCAAATCTTTCACCCATGCGAACATATTTTCAGACTGAGTTGTATTTCATTTGATGTTCCCCAAGATGGTGCTTTCACTTCCCTGGCTGTGCACTTATGGCAAAGTTTCAAAAATGAAGGTTTTAAATTCACATTGGGCCATAATTTCTGAAGAGTGGCAATCACAGTCGGATTCCTGCTCAGCTCCTTTTTACTTACCCAAGTCAGGAGCTGCACATTCCTCACTCGCTTTTCCGATCCAGACCTGTGAGAAACGTGCCTAGTTCCCCAAGACCTCCCAGTGCAGTGCAGCAATGTTAGGGGACATGAGATGATGCCCTCTTGTTACAGTGCTAGCAGCTGTAAATCAGGCAGATTTAAAGGTATCTGTGTTTAAGGGCACTTTGGAAACCAGGAAGAAGATAAATGTACAGGGTAGGTTGGTAGGATGGAAGGTGGGGGTGAAGGATGGATTGGGAGAAAAAATGAGTTGATGATATGATAGTTTTTGGGGGGTTGTCAAGTGGTCAGTTGGGAGTGAGAATTGTTGGGAGGGTCGTCGGAAGAGGGGGGCTAGTTGGGGATTAGTCAGGGAGTCAGAATGTTAGTCAGGGTTGCAGCCAGCAGGTTGGGAGGGTCGTCAAGGGATGAGATTGTTGGGGAAACTCAGGGTTTTGGGTGGGTAGTTGGGGAAGTGCAGGGTGTTCAGGACTAATTGAGTGGTTGGGAGGGTAGTCAGCTGGTCCAGAGGGCACTTGAGGGGTTGTCAATACCATAGTTATCCAGGAGTTCAGTTAGTTTTACTCCTTCTAACTTTTGCTGGGTAACTATTTTGCCAAGAGAGTTGGAACAATTTGATTTAAATCTGAGTTTTGGATTGTTCCCAGTGCAAGATAATTGTCCAATGCAAGTTTAATAGGATGTTTTAAACAATTTGCACATGACTCAGGTATTAATCCAGACTTTACTATCTTTTGGGTTCTGCTTTTTAATTTCATCCTTAGCTCTTCATATTGGCTGTGCAGAACCTCTTTCCTAGTTATACCTATGTCGTTAGTGCTTACATGGACCATGACGACTGGGTCCTTCCCCTCCCACTGTAAACTTCTCTCCAGCCCTGAGCAGATGCTCTGAACCCTGTCACCAGGCAGGAAATACAGGAGGCCTCAGATGGGACTGCCCCTGCCCCAATTGAGGGCCTTAAGTGGCCAATTGATGGCCACTTAAAGGCAGTTTTCTGTCCAGCCTCAAAATTTAGGCTGGTGGAAGAATTGAGGCTTCATGGGAGAAGGCCAGAAATAATCCAAGTTAGATTTGGGCAGGAACGTAGCCTATGCTTCTTTTTAAATCCAATTCTTTAAAATAGTTACAATAAGGCTTATTGGGCTTGTGTGTGTGAAAATAAATCCTCCTGATCTGTAGTATTATTTGAGATCAACTGATTTTATCATCAGGACATCTAGTTGTGTTAGCAAAGGACAAATTAAATAACTGCTTATGAGACACGATCATTAAATCATAATTAGGACTAAACCAAGAGTAAAAGAAATAAAGGTATGCACACCATATTGCCTTACAAACAAATTTATCAACCTGAGTCCCAGTGCTTGAGCAAACTTGTCAATATCAGTTTCCCATTTCACCTTCCCTCCATCATAAGGTCAGAAGTGGGGATGTTCGCCGATGATTGCACAATGTTCAGCACCATTTGTGACTCCTCAAATACTGAAGCAGTCCATGTTCAAATGCAAGAAGGTCTGGACAATATCCAGGCTTGGGCTGACAAGTGGCAAGTAATATTCACGCCACACAAATGCCAGGCAATGACCATCACCAATAAGAGACACTCTAACCACCGCCCCTTGACATTCAATGGTGTAACCATCACTGAATCACCCACTGTCAACATCCTTGGGGTTACCATTGACCAGAAATTTAACTGGACTTGTCACATAAACACAGTGACTACAAGAGAAGGTCCGAGGCTAGGAATAGTGCAATGAGTAAATCACCACCTGACTCACCAAAGCCTATCCACCATCTACAAGGCACAAGTCAGGAGTGTGATGGAATACTCCCACTTGCCTGGATGGGTGCAGCTCCAACAACACTCAAGAAGCTTGACACCATCCAGGACAAAGCAACCTGCTTGATTGGCACCACATCTACAAACATCCACTCCCTCCACTACCTCAGTAGCAACAGTGTATACTATGTACAAGATGCAGCAATTCCCAAAATATCCTTAGACCGCACATCCCAGATTCACGATCACTTCCATCTGGAAGGACAGGGCAGTAAATACATGGGAAGACCACCACCTACAAGTTCCCCTCCAAGCCACTCACTGTCCTGACTTGGAAATATATTGCTGTTCCTTCGCAGTCGCTGGGTCAAAATCCTGCAATTCCCTCCCTAACGGCATTGAGGGTCAACCCACAGCACATGGACTGCAGCGATTCAAGAAGGCAGCTCATCACCACCTTCTCTAGGGCAACTAGAGATGGGCAATAAATGTTGGCCAGCCAGCGACGCCCATGTCCCATGAATGAATAAAAAAAATTAGCTGGCTACTCCTGTGATTTGCTAATAGCTGCATTGAGATCCTCCTCATTTAGCTTTCTTTACGAAGAGTCATTTTAATCACATTGTCTGTTTCCTGTTCTATTCTGCATTGCTTATATTGTTGGCTCCATTTAAAATCTATCTACTCTTTTTAAGCAACCCACTTAATGACTTGAGAATGCTGTCTTGCTGTCAGTCTTACCGAGTATGATCAGTGAATATTCTATTATTATAAATAATTGGAAAGAATTTCCATGTGGTTCTAATCTCTGGCACAACTTCAGAAGAATTAATGAGATGTATTTTACTTTTAGAATTTGGATATGGCCATTTATTTATTCATTTTTGATATAAAAAATATATTTCCTCATATTACACAGAAGGGAAGTAACAATTAGCTTCATATGCCTGCAGAGTATCAGCACCATATCATGTTTTCTAGTGGGATGGAAGAAGACCCTTCAACAGTACCTTTATCAATCATGCATTTGTGCCGCACAGCTAATTAAAATGTTGGAAAATATTAAATAACTTGCAGAAGAAGGTTGTAAATTTAATGATTAAGGGAAACAGCTGTGTCTTTATTTTCAAAAGCCTCAGGCTCACATATAATGAATCCTGTTCATTAAGTTGCCTCTTTCATACTCAGCAATCTCATTTCACTTTTAATTCCATAAGGTCTAATGGGATGGATAGCTATATACTTCCTCAAGATGGTTTCTGTTCTGCTCACTTTCATTTCTCAATTTGAAGTGCAGTGATAACACACCAAGATGCTTTTTGTAATATGTTGGCTCTGCATTGGCACCATTTTCAAAGCCTCCCACTTCGTCTCAGGTGAATTTTCAAGAACCTTAGTATTTAATCAAAGTATATTTTATACCTTTGTTCAAGTGTCATGGAGCAGAGTTTTGTTAAATACAAGTCTTTAGTGTCTATTGTTTTATAAGAGGCTCCTGGAAAAAGTGTTTAAATTCTATTTACAGGGAAAACCACAGAATCACAGAATTCTACAGAGCAGAAGAGGCACTTCAACCCATTGAGTCTGCATTGGCACATGAAATGCCCTGACCTGCCCACCTAATCCCATTTGTCAGCACTTGGCCCATAGCCTTGAATGTATGGCATGCCAAGTACTCATCCAGGTACTTTTTAAAGGGTGTGAGGCGTCCCGCCTCCACCACTCTTCCAGGCAGTGCATTCCAGACCGTCACCACCGTCTGGGTAAAAAGATTTTTCCTCAAATGCCCCCTAAACACCCCATCCCTCACTTTTAACTTGTGTCCCCTCATAACTGACCCTTCAACTAAGGGGAACAGCTGTTCCCGATCCACCCTGTCCATGCCCTTCATAATCTTGAATATCTCAATCAGGTCGCTCCTCAGTCTTCTCTGCTCCAGAGAAAACAATCCAAGCCTATCCAACCTCTTTTTATAACCTAAATGTTCCATCCCAGGCAACATCCTGGTGAATCTCCTCTGCACCCCTTCCAGTGCAATCACATCCTTCCTATAATGTGGTAGCCTGAACTGCACACAGTACTACAGCTGTCGCCTCACCAAAGTTCTATACAACGCCATCATGACCTCTCTGCTTTTGTAACCTATGCCCCAATTGACAAAAGTGAGTGTGCCATATGTCTTTTTCACCACCCTATTTACCTGCCTTTCTACCTTCAGAGATCTATGGACAAACGTGCCGAGGTCCCTTTGCTCTTTGGAACTTCCGAGTGTCAGACCTTTCATAGTAAACTTCCTTATCAAATTACTCCTTCCAAAGTGTATCACCTCACACTTTTCAGGGTTAAATTCCACCTGCCACTTATCTGCCCATTTGACCCTCTCGTCTATATCTTCCTGTAATCCAAGACACTTAACCTCACTGTTAACCACTCGGCCAATCTTTGTGTCATTGGCAAACTTACTGATCCTATCCCCCACATAGTCATTTATGTCATTTACATAAATGACGAACAATAGGGGGCCCAGCACAGATCCACTTGTCACTGGCCTCCAGTCACTAAAGCAGCCATCTGTCATCCTACCGTCTCCTACCGCTAAGCCAATTATGAATCCACCCTTATCAGATCACCTTGTATCCCATGTGTATTTGCCTTCTTAATAAGACTCCCATGTGGGACTTTGTCAAAGGCTTTGCTGAAATCCATGTAAACTACATCAACCGCACTACCCTCATGCACACACTTGGTTACATGCTCAAAAAGTTCAATCAAATTTGTTCGGCACGGCCTCCCTCTGACAAAACCATTCTGTCCTGATCAATCATTGCCTCTCCAAATGGAGATAGATTCTCTCCTTCAGAATCTTCTCTGGTAGTTTCCCAACCACAGATGTGAGACTCGCTGGTCTATAGTTTCTGGCTTATCTCTACAACGTTTCTTAAATAGGGGGACCACATTAGCTATTCTTCAGTTCTCTGGCACCCCGGTGGCCAGGGAGGAATTAAAAATTTGTATCAGTGACCCTGCAATTTCCATTAGGTGCCTTTAGGTATGCTGTAGCACCATGAGGTACGACAGCATACGAGGGAGAAAACTTATACAATCCACATTAAATCAAAGGAAACTGCAACAACATTTATATTGGAATACAAAGAATTGATTGAGGAGTAATATCAATACTTCTCCCTCTGAGGTTGACTAATCCTCAACACATGAAACGTATGACCCAGGTATGATCCAATATTTTTCATAAATGAAGCTTGTAAAATTTAAATCTGTAGTTCCACTGGGGATGGTGATACTGAAGCTGGAGACTCTCTGAGTAAGTTGTGCAACACTCCAGACTCTTCTGACATGAGGAGCGAAGGGCGCTTGTTGGCGCATCTCTTGAGTGCGCCAAAAGGTTCCAACTGGTTTTAGCAAGATGCAGATTTGATGCATGATTTGCAAACTTGGACCAGGCAAATCCATTCAATGTATTCATTTGTCACTGGGGAATATGGGTGGATTTTTGTTGAGACAGATATTGACAGTTGAGAATTTTCCCAAACCCGCAATTCCATCTTCATCCTGAAGGAGCCTGTTTACCATGTTCTCGTGTTGGGAAGGCGGACATGGGCTGGAGACTGACCTGCCTCTGGATTCAGGCCCAATGTGGCCATGGAGGAGGGTGGATGGCAAGGCCGGCAGGTTAGAAGGGCTGCCTCCATTTACAGTGAGATCAGCACAGTTAAAATCATGGTTGTTGGGCCCTCACCCCTCACCCTCCCCATCCCTATAACCCTTCCATGTCCCCCACCCAGCCTACATGTCCCCTCCATGTCTCCTCATATCTTCTATGCCTCTACTATGCCCCCAAAATCCCCAATTCTCCTCCAGGCCCCTAAATCTTCCATATTCCTTCTATATCCCCTTAAATCCTCCACGTCCCCTCACATATCTCATGTCCCCATTTGCCCCCATATCTTCATGCCTCCTCTATGCACCCTCATATGCCCAATGACCCCCTCCATACTCACTCACCCAGGAAGTCCCAATGAACCATATAATAACACTGACAAGTCATTGAAATGCACAAGAGACAAAAAAAGATTCATTCAAAAATCCCTTTTAAAAATATTGCACATTTTATCATCTCATAAAGTTGGTCATCAAACACAGGCATGGAAAGTCCCATTGAAGAAACTATAAATCCACTTCACACCTCTTAACCTCATCCAACTAAATACACAGGCATTGAAAAACCTCTTCACGGGGGCTGCCTGCCAACTGGCGAGATCAGCAATCATGATGGTATAATCATGAGCTTTTTATTTCCACCCCCATTTCCAACATTTCCCCTTCTGATTTATTGCTTTCACCACAGAACCCGGCCAACAAGAATAGTCCCAGGAAGGAGAGAGAGAGCAAAAACAGGGCTTTATCACTTCAGCTGACACTTATAACCACAAGACCAGATATTGGCACTGCACATAAATTAGAGGCATGTATAGAGTGGCCCCATGACTTGGAGTATTATGTTACAGAATCATAGAACAGTTACAGGACAGAGGCACCCATCCTGCTCATTGTGTCTGTGCCAGACCTTTCCCTGTAGTCCTGTGATTACTTTTTATCTTTAGGTGCTTATCTAATTTCCTTTTGAAAGCCATGATTGAATCAGCCTCCACCATTCTTTCACATAGTCTATTCCAGATCCTAACCATTTACTGTACAAAAAGATCTTGCATTCATGTTGCTTCTGGTTCTTTTACGAATCATTTTAAATATGTGTCCTATGGTCCTGAATTTTGCCAATGGGAAATTTGTCTCTATCTGAACCCCTCATGATTCTGAAGACCTCTATCAAGTCTCTTCGCAATCTTCTTTTCTCTAAGGGGCACAACCCCAATTTTTCCACAAAACATCCTTGCTGTCACTTTTCCTCTTATTTCATGGACTTCACCTTTGCTGACAAGCCTGTCATGTGGCACTTTATCAAACACTATTTGGAAGTCCATATCCACCATATCAACTACATTACCCTCATGAACCCCGATTTAAGAACTCAATCAAGTCAGCTGAAAAAGATTTGTCTTTAATTAATTCATGCTGACTTTCCTTAATCAGTATACATTTGTTCACGTGACTGCCAATTTTGTCTCAGATTATCTTGTCTAACAGCTTTTGTACCACTGAGATTAAACTGACAGGCATGTAGCAGCTGTATTTATTCTTATACACTTTTTTGAACAAGCTTGTTAAATTTGCAATTCTTTGGTTCACAGGAACCATCCCAATTTTTAAAATGGACTTGAAGATTATGGCCATTTTACCACCCTTACTACTACCTGCCACCCTTAATTCACTCAGCATTCCTGGATGCATCCCACCTGGTCATGGTGACTTATTAACTTTAAGTACAGCCAGCCATTCCAATACCTCATGTTTATCAATTCTAATCCTATACATTGGAGGGACTTCACCGATCTTGTCAGATGGTCAGCAGGAATCCCAATACCCTGCTGAATGGGGCATTGGCCAAGAGTCAGGATTCCCACCAGGCGTGAGGGCTATCGGGTTTCATTAATACGATTAATAAAATTAGTGGTCTTGACGACCCATTCACCGGTCCCCTGCCACTCACCTGCCTCTCCAGCAGGAAATTCAATGGGCAGGCTTTTATTGAAAACTCAATGGATTTCTACTCAGCCTTTCTCTTCATGTTTGAATGCATCTCTAGTACCCACATTGTTCCTAACCGCAGTGTTTATGAAGACTCTAAGCCTGATTGACAGCTGTGGTTTCTTCAAAGGGAATAAGAGTTTTACTTCCTATTTAGCAGACCTTTATAAATAGTGCCCCGATCTCCGAACAGCAGGACTGGCTAGCGTGAATTGCAGGATACATAAATTTACATCCGTCAGGTAAGTGAATCCCACATGACAGACGTTCCCAGCGACAATGCAATTCACTCCCATTTTCATGCCAGCGAGAGCACTTAGCCTGAGGACGGATGGATCATGGCCAGTATCTTAAATCCTTTCTCTTTCGCAACAACTTGAGCAGCATCTGTTTCTTTGGAAGATAGATGCAAAGTACTATTTTGGCACCCCAATCATGCCCACTGCCTCCCATTTTTGGTCTCTAATTGACCAACTTCTCCTCTTACAATTCTTTTTCTATTTATTTCTCTGTTGAAGACTTTTGGATTCTCTTTTATCCGAGCTTTAAGTCACTTCTTATATTTGTTGTCCCTTTTATATCCTCTTTCACTTCTCCTTTGATCTTTCTATATTCAGCCTTGTCCTCATTTGTAGTTTGAAGGGTTGACAGAATGGATGTGCTAACCTATGAGCTACGTAATGATATAGTACTGACAGCAGGCAGTCACATGCCAGGTGCTCTAGGCAGCAGACAGGCAGCCATGAGGACATTTGTGCCTTCCCTATAACCCACTATGCACATACTGTAAATAAACTATTTTTAAAGTAAATACCCTGATAGGCCTACAGCTCTTCCTTGGTGAAATCCAGGCTTAGCACATTCTACAACACAAGGAATGCACGTCTGCTTGTCCACAGCTTGTTCTGCTCTACTTTCTTCTGAGATTTGCCATTTTGTCCTACGGAGATGTTCTCCATTCATTCATTCATGGAATTTGGGTGACTGACAAGATCAGCATTTATTGCCCATCCCTAATTGTCTTGGGAAGATGATGGTGAGACACCTTACTGAACCACTGCAGTCCACATGTTGTAGGTACACACACAGAGCTGTTATAGAAAAATTTCCTGTATTTGATCCAGTGGAGGAACAGCAATGTAGTACCAAATCAGGATGGTGTGTAAATTTCACAGGAAATTTGTAGGTGATGGTGTTCCTATTTATCTGCTGCTTTTGTTGTGCTATGTGGTAGAGATCACTGGTTTGGAAGATGCTGTTGAAGGAGCCTCGGTGACTTGCTGCAGTGCATCTTGTAGTTGGTACACATAGCTGCCACTCTGCCCTAATATTGGATGCAGTGAATGCATAAGGTGGTAGATGGGGTGCAATCAAGAAACCTGCTTTATTCTGGATGGATTTCTTCCTGATATTCTGTAGCAGCCTCACCCCATTCTCACAGGGCTTAGAAAATTCACCCATTGTTACAAAATTGAATTTGTTTTGTTAATTTTTGCCCCCAATCAGACAGGATCACAAGGGATATAACACAAGGAATATGGGGTAAAAACGTCTCTCCACCTGATCAAAATTTCCTCTTCACACTGGGATGGCTGTTGGCTGCCCTTTTACTGCAGGTTGCATGTAAATGCTGAAGAGGTGTCCTCTTCCCTAACTACTGTTTCCTTAGCCTGGTGATCAGTGGAAGTCTGGTGTAGGAGCAATAATGTCTCCAAAATTTAGTTTGGAGGTTTCCTCTCCCTCCAATCTTTAACCTGTGTAGGCAGGGGTCTTTGCTGAGGTCTTCAAGGCTGCAATTCCTTAGTTTTAGTAATTTTCCTTGAAGGTCTCTCAACTAGTTCTTGTAGCCTGTCACAACCTATCTGCTTGGCATTGCTGGACTCTTCTTAATGACACTGGCTGGATCCTCTCAATGCTGGGAAGCCTGTTGCTGTGTCAACCCCCACCCAGGGAAATGGATTGGTCTTTTGGTTGTGTTAAAGTGGAAGGCAGAAGTCCTCTTCTGAACAATGCCATGAAGAGGAAAGCCAACTGTGAAATCTAAGCCATATTGCAAGTAACAAAGACATGTGCAGTGCACATTAACATTCTTTGTATAATCTGTATTTCACTCATGTTGGTTCATCTCAATGTTTAAATAATTTAATGCAGGCAATCAAGCTTAATGTTGATAAGTAAAGATTGTTCACAATTTACTTTGAACATTTTAATGGCACAATTAGGCATGCAAAAGCCATTTTAATTAAGTTCTAATTGCTGAAATGTAGTATAATTTTTACCCGCTGGTCACAAATTTTCAATGATTTAAATTTACTAACTTCAAGAAAATCTTATTTGTAGTCTTAAAATGTTAGCGAGAAACTTAGTTGTTTTTCTCTTGTTTTCAACTCGTTTTTAGGTGTGTCCAGGGGCAAGCAATAATGCTGTATTGAAATATGTTATTAATATCTACCTCCTGAAAATTAGAGCATAGAAAATTATATGCTGTTCAGGGAAATGTGTTAAACTGCAAGAAATGACATAATCAGAAAGGTTATCATTATGCTCTGCACTAAAAATATATTAAGCAAGCTTGAGACCTGGGTGAAAATATCAGTTGAATTTAATAACAACTGACATCGTGTCTGTTGATTCATAAGGAACATGCATCTGTTTTCGAGATGAAACTAATGAATTGTATTTCATATTGCGATGCCATTTGGGATGTACTTACTAAATACATAAAATATCTAATTGTCAGTTATAAATATTTCAGTTAAAGTGTAAAGGGTGTCTTTAATTGAATTTCTGATTGGTTGACAGATACTATTTTTAAAAATTCATTTGTGGGACATGGGCGTTGCTGGCTGGCCAGTATTTATTGCCCATCCCTCGTTGCCCTTATTCAGAGGGCAGTTGAGAGTCAACCACTTTGCTGTGGCTCTGGGGTCACATGTGGGCCAGACCAGGTAAGGACGGCAGATTTCCTTCCCTATAGGACATTAGTGAACCAGATGGGTTTTTCCGACAATCAGCAATGGTTTCATGGTCATCAGTAGATTCTTAATTCCAGATATTTTTTATTGAATGCAAATTCCACCATTTGCCATGGGAGGATTCGAATCCGGGTCCCCAGAACATTAGCTGAGTTTCTGGATTAATAGTTGAGTGATTATACCATTAGGCCATCGCCTCCAGCATCCTACTTATTGACCACTGTATTTGACACAGGTATTTGTTATGCACTGAAAATTGTCATTTTAATTAGTGCCATGTTAAATAACTTCCCCCTTATGATCCCTGTGGGAAAACTGGAAACCAAAATAATCAAATTTACTGAATTTGTAATTTGAAAAAAATACAAGTGTAAAAATTACTAACATGATTCCACTTTGTGCTATTACTTTAATATGAATCAGAATCAATGCATGATTTAATACTTCAAGTAAAAATGTAAAATTCACTTTGAAGAATGGATACAACAAATATGTTCCTTACATAATCACAAGTATTTGCATGACTCTGTGCACAAATGTGACACTATGTAGGTGCACAGTTCCATAATATGCTGTTCTTTGTTTAGTAAGAAGTTTAACAACACCAGGTTAAAGTCCAACAGGTTTATTTGGTAGCAAAAGCCACACAAGCTTTCGGAGCTCTCAGCCCCTTCTTCAGGTGAGTGGGAATTCTGTTCACAAACAGAGCTTATAAAGACACAAACTCAATTTACATGAATAATGGTTGGAATGCGAATACTTACAACTAATCAAGTCTTTAAGAAACAAAACAATGTGAGTGGAGAGAGCATCAAGACAGGCTAAAAAGATGTGTATTGTCTCCAGACAAGACAGCCAGTGAAACTCTGCAGGTCCACGCAACTGTGGGAGTTACAAATAGTGTGACATGACAATACACATCTTTTTAGCCTGTCTTGATGCTCTCTCCACTCACATTGTTTTGTTTCTTAAAGACTTGATTAGTTGTAAGTATTCGCATTCCAACCATTATTCATGTAAATTGAGTCTGTGTCTTTATATGCTCTGTTTGTGAACAGAATTCCCACTCACCTGAAGAAGGGGCTGAGAGCTCCGAAAGCTTGTGTGGCTTTTGCTACCAAATAAACCTGTTGGACTTTAACCTGGTGTTGTTAAACTTCTTACTGTGTTTACCCCAGTCCAACGCCGGCATCTCCACATCGTTCTTTGTTTACACAGGGCAGGTCAGGAGGCCTATCAAATGACAGTTTTCATCTTGAATTTCATGGGTCCGATTATTATCAATAATGGACACTTCTATAAACCCCCTTTCTCTCAGTAGTCCAAATGGTGTATTTTTCCAGAATTATTTTTCAACTAACCAATCAATAACACCCCGGTTCACAATTTAGCTACACTGGAAAAATACCCAGTTCTTTAGCATCTCCAAGCTATTCACACAGCTTTCCAGGAATTGAGGGCAGGATTTTCCGGCCATGCTTGCTACAAGTCTGGAAATTCCCGTCCCAGGTCAACAGACCTTTGTATGGTCTGTGCCCCGCCTGCTACAATTCCCGTGATGGATGGATGGTAAAATTTCACCCCAGATCTTGCTTAGTACTTTCAAGATTTCCTATTTCCTTTTTACCAGGACCAACAAATAGTTAAGAAGGCAAATGGCATGTTGGCCTTTATTACAAAGGGGTTGGAGTTTACAAATAGGGAGGTTTTGTTGCAATTGTATAGGGTGTTGGTGAGACCTCACCAGGAAATATTGCATCCAGTTTTGGTACCCCTACCTTAAAGAGGAAATAGTAATATTGGAGACAGTCTAAAGAAGATTCACCAGGCTAACTCCTGGGATGAAAGGGTTGTCCTATCAAGAGAGACTAAATAGTTTGGGCCTGTATTCCTTGGAGTTTAGAAGAGTGAGGGAATGACCTTTTTTTAAATTCACTCTGGGGATATGGGCGTCGCTGGCTGGCCTGCATTTATTGCCCATCCCTAGTTGCCCTTGAGAAGGTGATGGTGAGCTGCCTTCTTGAATCACTGCAGTCCACGTGCTGTGAGTTGACCTACAATGCTGAAAGGGAGGGAATTCCAGGATTTTGACCCAGCGAATGCGAAGGAATGGAGGGAAATATATTTCCAAGTCAGGACAGTAAGTGGTTTGGATGTGGAACTTGCAGGTGGTGGTGTTCTCATTTATCTGCTGCCCTTGTCCTTCTAGATGGAAGTGGTTGTGGGTTCGGAAGGTAGTGTCGAAGGATTTTTGGTGAATTGCTGCAATGCATCTTGTAGAGAGTACACACTGCTGCTACTGAGGGTCGGTGGTGGAGGGAGTGGATGTTTGTGGATGTCATGCCAATCAAGCAGGCTGCTTTGTCCTGGATGTGCCAAGCTTCTTGATGTCTTTTCAAACATGTAAGACTCTGAGAGGGCTTGACAGGATAGATGGTGAGATGTTTTCACTAATGGGAGAGTCTCAAACAAGGGGATATAGCTACAAGATAAAGGGCCTGTCATTTAAAACTGAGATACGTGGAAAGTTCTTCTTACAGAAGGTGGTGAACCTTTGGAATTCTCTGTCCCAAAGGGTGGTGGAGGCTGGATCATTAGAAATATTTCAAGTAGGGATTTAGAAGTATTTAAAGTGGAGGTAGATAAATATTTGATAGATCAAGGGACAGAGAGCTATGGGGAAATGGCACTGAAAAGGAACTGAGGTTGGCATAGATCAACTATGATCATATTGAATGGCAGGAAGGCTTGAAGAGCCTGGTGGTCTGTCTTTGCCTCTATTTCTTGTGTTCTTGACCACCTTCCCAACTTCTGACTTTCCCCACCTCCTGACTACACCCCTGACTAACATCCTGATTAACCCCAACTACCCCCTCCCCCAACTACACTCCCGACAATTCTCATCCCTAACTGACCACTCAAACCCCTCCATAGTTGTTCACTCAGCACCATTCTATTCACACAGCTTTTATTTGAAGTCTTTGAGCCTTCCTAGAAAGAGACTTTGAAATACCTTCCAACCCTTTGAAAACGTTTGCTTCCATTCAATTTCATTCCATCCTTTTAACTCTAATTTGATTACCAGCTTAATAGTTTTCTACTCAGCCTCCAGTCAAATGTGTTTATTTACCTTCCCTTCACACTTGAATGCATCTCAAGTACCTCTATTGCTCCTTACCGCAATGTTTACACAAAAGAGGAAGTGAAAGGTACTTAGCTCTTTTGAAGTTGTCTGCAGCTCCCAGAGACAGAATGGAGTACTGCTATGGTTTAAAAGCCTGCCAGGTGACCAGGCGACTTCAAAGTTATCACAGATGACAGGCAGGAATGAAGATGTTGAGCAGAGAGCTGCCTGAAATCACCATGCCAGGGGTAATCTTCAGGTTTGCCAGGGCTAGAAGTGGCAATGCAGCCCATGGGACACCCACATTAGGGGACAGTGCCAAAATCAAGCCCGTGCCCAGCCTGAGCCCAACTAAACCTAGGAACCTTGTGGGACCCTCCCTCTGCAGCCTGACAGTGGCAGAGGGCACATGGGCACAGGGCTTACTTTCCTGACTCCCCTCAAGGTCCAAGGCTCCAGGCCAGGGTGTCTGCACCAGGGGACAGTACACCATTGACACGGTCAAGGAATGGGACCTGAAGGGGGATCTGAGTGGAGATCTGAGGGGGAAGGGGGTTGAGGGGGGCTGGCTGTGGGGCAGAGGGGGAGGTTCAGGTTGTCACCCTCATGCCCATGTGGTGTGGAAGGTGGTGGTCGCCCGTTATTTGACTAGTGGGGATGGGGGTGGGGGGTGCAGGGGGAGGGAGAATGCTACCCTTCGCTGAGGAGTTGGTGGTGCTCCGCTGCTGAGCAGTTTCTGGGGAGGGGACCTGTCTCCGACTGCGGAAATCGAGGCACCTTTTTTGATCTCTGAATAGCCGGGCTGGCCAATGTGAACAGTGGGATGCATTAATTTGCAACCGCCAGATGGGTAAATTCCACAATCCGCCTGACAGATTCTGCCAGCGCCAATGGGGAACACTCCGGTTTTCCCATTGGCATGAGCACATAGTCCCAATTCTGGAAAATTACATCCATAATGTCTGCCTGCCCTTTTTGATCTCATGATGAGCACAAAATCACGTAGGCAACGTAAAATCTCGGTCAATAGGCTTTTTAATGGCCTTAATTGGCCATTTAATTCTCAGTAGGCCTGGTTCTGACTCCCACGTGTGCCCGCTGACATCAATATTGCCCACGTGTGTGGTGATGTTGGGATACACACCTAAAGTCATCTCATGCAATTTTACGTGTGTTTGGGTTGGGAGTGCACCTGTGAAACATTGTAAAATTCTATCCCTGGGCTCTGGTGAAACACAGATCTGTAAGGCCCTCTTACCTGTTAGAGGTGAGGCAGGTGAATTATTCCCTGAAAACCATTGGTGGTTACAGCCTCCTGCTGAGAAGCCAGTACCCAAATGTTATCTTCTTGTTTGAGTAGTACTTGGACCACAACTATTTACGATCTTTATTGATAACTTAACTGAAGGAATTAAGTGCAATTTATACAAGTGTGCTAATGTTAAGTAGAAAAGGACGTGGTGAGGAGGATGTAAAAAGGCTGCAAGAGATTAGGTGAGTGGACAAGAACAGGACAGATGGAATGCGATGTGGTGAACTGTGAAGTTACCCACTATAGTAGGAAAAGAACTAAAAAATGAATGTGAGACATGGGGAAATGTTTGTATTTAAAGGGACTGTGGTATTCTTATATATGAATCACAGAAAGTTAAAATGCAGAGTACAGCAAGCAATGAGGGAGACAAATGGTATAAACTGCAGATACTGGAAATCTGAAATAAAAAAAGAAAATGCTAGAAATGTTCGGTAAGTCAGGCAGATTCTGTAGGGAGAGAAACAGAGTTGACATTTCAGGTCATTAATCATGTTCTGATTCAAAGTCATTCCTCTGGTGATAATTTGGGACATTGGAGGGCTGGTAATGTGGTGAGGAAAGCATCAGGAGGGGAGCGTGTGTCTTCCCTCACTGGGATTACCAGTGGCAGGTATCACAGTGGCATAGTTGCCCAATAGGTGGCCAATTCAGCCACTTAAGCGCCCTGTGAAGGCACAACCCATATCCACCTCAGTTGCATTTTGCCGGTGTTGGGAGGGACCTTAGTTATGTAGGGGAACTGCCAAATAAACCTCACATTACGGCCTCCTTGATGGCCACTCCATAACACAGAGAGAGATCCCCTGGTGGCAGTAGCTGCACTTGCGGCTATAGTGCCGAAATTTGTGCACCTCTCCATGGATTGCCCTTTTTCACAAGCTGCAGCTCAGGCAATGGCCATCGTGGTACTTCTAAGGCTGCTGAACTGGCGGCTCTCTGATCGGGCCGGAAGCCTGGGAGGTGGGCCAATATCTTTAGCGCTATGGTGGTCTCGCTTTGATCTGTTAATTGGCCGCTATTGGTAAAATGCCACCTTAGGGTCCTGCCATCAGCTGGCATGGAATCAGCTCCCACTTCCAGTCCCAGCAACAGGACATTTTCAATGTGGGCAGCTGATTAACTCTTTTTCTCTCTCCACAGAGACTGCTAGACTTGTTGAGTATTTCCAGCATGTTTTTTATTCAAGGCCAATGCTATGTTACAAAGCTTTTGATACAAAAAGAAATTGAGGCATAAGAATAAAAAAGTCATACTACAAATATAAGGGGAGGCAATGACCTAGTAGTATTATCATTAGATTATTAATCCAAAAACTCAGCTAATGTTCTGGGGACCTGGGTTCAAATCCCGCCATGGCAGCTGGTGGAATTTGAATTCAGTAAAAAATATCTGGAATTAAGAATCTACTGGCGACCATGAAACCATTGTTGATTGTTGGAAAAACCTATCTGGCTCACTAATGCCCTTTAGGGGAGGAAATCTGCCGTCCTTACCTGGTCTGGCCGACATGTGACTCCAGAACCACAGCAATGGGGTTGACTCTCACTGCCTTTGGGCAATAAATGTTGGCCAGCCAGTGATGCCCATGTCCCATGAATGAATAAAAAAAACTACAGGTAATTTGTGAGGACACGCCTGGAGCTTGTTTGCAGCTTTTCTCTCCTTTCCTAAGGAAGGATATACTTCCCTGGAGCAATTGTAACAAGGATCTTCCTCGTTCCTGGATGAGCGGTTGGAGGGGGCTCAACTTCAAGTCAGCATCATATACACTGGGATGGCCATTGCTGAGAAGAGCAGAAATATGTAAAAATTGCCACTGGGAAACATTTGTAGCCATAAAGGAGAAAAAAAAGACATTTCTATCGGCATTGAGAGAAAACAATGAAAGTAAACCAAAAGGTTCCTGCCTACTAAATACACCTAAAAGGTAAACAAACTATTGGGCCGAACATGTCATTCATTTAATAGGAACCTGACAACATGAATAGTTAATTTAAGCTTCATGTAATGGATTTGTATTAATGAATCTCTGGAGAATACAAACACAGAAATATTCCTCTCAGTTAAATCTATCCCTGAATGTGGTGTCAAAAAGCTGAATGTCAAAAAATTAATCAACTAGAAAACAACCAGATTGCAAGGGGACTGAAGGGAAATTATACTGGAAAATTGTCCATTCAGCTCTGGATGTTGGGATTGAATCTTCCAAAAAGAAGAAATATTCTTTATAATGGCTTTCAGCTCACTCTCAACCCTGAGAACCATTTTTGTAGTGCTCAGATTATCAGACCCCAACATAATTCCAAGAATTGAAGAGGAAAATTTTAACTTGGGCGATAGTGATAAATGGTCAATGTTAGATTGGTCACCCATTTCACACAACTTTGGATCTTCATTTCCATTGGGAATGGTATATAAATGGTGGCCAATCCAATGTCACTCGTCTTACACTATCAACAAATATTAAATTATATCTGAAGAGTTTTAATTCAGTTCACCCAGATTATCAGCCACATTGATCAATATTGCACTGGCCCCGATTTCATGAATTGAAGCAATATCCTGGTTGGCCATCCAAGAGTTAAATCCATCCTTTAGCATCTTAAATAAAATGGCCACTTGCCATCCAATTTGCAATGTAGATAGACCTATAGCAAAAAGTGATCCCCAATTCAAAGCTTAATTGTGGTGGGCTGAGTTTCAATCAGGTCAGCTTCCTTTTGACCTGATAGTAACCAAATCCTGCCGTTAGGATCATGAACACCATCAGTTCTCACCGAGCAATGGGCTTCCAGACAATATTAGAGTCACCAAAGTACATATCTTGACTATTTGAAAATATATTAACTGTTCTTTTCATTTTACATTTATTCCTTTGTTGTACCTGCCGCACAGTCTGTTTTAATCCTTATACGGTGGACAAATAACTGCGAGTAGACGTCTTGTTAGTACAACCAATATTTATTTAAGACACACAATCAATAATCACCCACACAACCAACAATAAGTTATCTTACAGAAAATACTAGAGTTCAAGTCCAATACAAGACCTTGACTTAACTTTGCGTGACTGGCAAGTACCCAAGCAGATATTGGCCTTTATCTGTGCGCTGGTCTCGGTCGTCCTCTGCGTAGTCTGGTCCTTTGGTCTGGTCTGACACTCTGGCTCTGGTCTTCCTTCTCTGGTGTGGTGGCTCTGCTCGTGCTGGTCGTCGCTGGTGATGGTCACCGGTGTTGTAGCTCATCCGTGGGGTCAGAGAGAGAGATAGATTCTTAGTTGTGCAGCACCCTTTATACCCCATTGGGTTTCGCGCTCCTTTTGGCCATTACCAATCAATCGATCAGGACTTGATCACCCTGATCGATAAAGTTCAATCGGGTGCTGCCACACCAATCTCTGGGTGTGTCCCCAACATCCATGTCTGCAGGTGCTGGGCACACGTAGAGTTCACACCTCCCTCCCAAATAAGGGGTTACGGTGCCCTTATGTCTGGTAAACAACCCAGTTTGACCAGAAAGTCCCTTTTGTCCTGGAGATGACCCATATCCTGTGTATTCACTCGTCTGGGTTGCAGCCTGTTTATCTCTGTCTTTTAGGCTGCAGCCTCTCGTTTTAGTTCTTGCCCAATTGCCCCAGAGTGCTTTACACATCGCCATTTTAGATGGCCCGTTTGGCCACGCCTTCGTCTTTGTATCCATCTTACTCAGTCAGAGAAGAAATAATCAGCGAGAGCAATTCTGTATATTGATACTAGTGATTGTTCATTTGGGAAGTGCAGCCGGAACTTAGTCAATGGCACCATGGGAGTTTCAGCTATACAAGAAGGTGTAACAAGGTTTGGACGAGCATTCATGTCGGTGATTCAATATGTGGAGATGCCGGCATTGGACTGGGGTGGGCAGAGTAAGAAGTCTCACAACACCACGTTAAAGTCCAACAGGTTTATTTGGTAGCACGAGCTTTCGGAGCACTGTTCCTTCATCAGGTGAATGGAGAGTTGGGTTCACGAACAGGGCATATTGAGACATAAACTCAATTACAAGATAATGGTTGGAGTGCAAGTCTTAACAGGTAATCAAGTTTTTACAGGTGCAGACAATGTGAGCGGAGAGAGGGTTAAGCACAAGTTAAAGAGGTATGAATTGTCTCAAGCCAGGACAGTTAGGAAGATTTTGTAAGCGCAGGCACGTCATGGGGGTTACAGATAGTGTGACATGAACCCAAGTCACATGAGTAACAGCCAATGTTTTCTACCTGATATGCTGCAGGAAAGGATGTCCCGAGGCACGGTACATTGGCGAAACCACGCTACGACAATGAATGAATGGACACTGCTCGACAATCACCAGGCAGGAGTGTTCCCTTCCTGTCGGGGAACACTTCAGCAGTCAAGGGCATTCCACCTCTGATCTTTGGGTAAGCGTTCTCCAAGGCAGCCTTCAAGAGGCACGACAAAGCAGAATCACCCAGCAGAAACTGATAGCCAAGTTCCACACACGAGGGCGGCCTCAACCGGGATCTTGGGTTCATGTCACACTATCTGTAACCCCCACGACTTGCCTGGGCTTGCAAAATCTCACTAACTGTCCTGGCTTGAGACAATTCACACCTCTTTAACCTGGGCTTAACCCTCTCTCCACTCACATTGTCTGTATCTGTAAAGACTTAATTACCTGCTAAAACTCGCATTCCAACCATTGGACCCGATTTTACCATTGCGTCGCGCCCATCTTCAGGTGCAGAAACTTGGTAAAGTCGGGCGTGAGGCCATTAACGCGACCCGCACCCGCGTCCGCGCAGATGCCCACTTTACCAAGGCCCGAAAATGGCTGCGATCCGATTCGCGCCCGAAACAGGCGCAACGGCAATTTAAATGTATTTGCATGCATTTAAATTGAATTAATGGGCTGCCCGCCCAACTTTATCAGCATTTCCCCCTTTACCACCATGTTGGCCCATTCAGATTTGGCGCGAAACAGACCTGTTCGGCAAAGGTCTGTTTGACGCTCCAGCTTCTGAAGAGGTAAGTTCAGAGCTTCCAACGGCTCTCTGACTCAGATCGGTGGTGGGGGAGGAGGGGGAGGTGGATAAGATCATTCTCTGGTGAGGGGAGGGTGGGAGAAGGAGGCTCAATCATTTTCTGGTGGAGGTGGGGGGGGGGAGGAGGCGGGTCAGATGTACCTCTGGTGGTGGGGGGAGGGGGGAGGGAGGGCTGAGGGAGGCCAGATCATTGTCTGGTTGGTGGGAGGGGCGGTGGGGAGGGAGGCGGGCCAGATCGTTCTCTGGTGAGGGGATGGGGAGGGGGGAGGAGGCGGGTCAGATGTTCCTCTGGTGGGGGGGGAGGGGGGAGGGAGGGCAGATCGTTGTCTGGTGGAGGGGGGGGGGGAAGGGCAGAGGGAGGCCAGATCGCTCTCTGCTTGGTGGAGGGGTGTGGTTGAGAATGGAGGCCCGATCATTCTCTGGGGACGGGGGGAGGGAGGCCAGATCATTGTCTGTTCAGGGTGGGGGGGGGGGAGGGACGCCCGATCATTCTCGGGGGGGGGAGAGGGGGTGGGGGCCCCATCATTCTCTGGTTTGGAGTGGGGGGAGGAGGGAGGCGATGTATCTCTGGTAGGGGAGGGGAGGCCTGATCACTCACTGGTGATGGGAGGGGGAGGCCAGATGGATCTCTGGTGGGGGGGATGGGGACGGGGGCAGGGGGACCCCTGCCACTCTGCGGGCGATCGGTGGGGGCGAAGGGGGCAGAGGGTCGCGATCGGTCTGGGTGGCAGGGGGGTGGGTGGATAAGGGAGTCGGTTATGTTGTGGGGGTGGGGTGATCTCTGTGGGGACCATTGCTTCCGCTTTTCGCTCCCGGGCCGCTTTATCTGCTTTTTGCCACCCAGGAGTGATGTGACAGGGGCGCATTTTTCAAATTTTTTTCTAACTGCGCATGCGCAGTTCAGAGCTCCGATCGTTTCGGACGCAATAAGCCCCGCCCACAATGCAATTCAGACTCGCGATTTTTTTTCAGGCTAAGTGCAAATGGGAGCGCCTGAAAGCAGATTTCCCAGTCGGATCTGAATTGCGCCCAGAATCAGCACTTAGAATGAAAATGGTAAAATCAGGCTCATCGTGTTGCCATTGAGCCTCTGTCTATATGTGCCTTGTTTGTGAACCCAACTCTCCACTCACCTGATGAAGGAGCAATGCTCCGAAAGCTCATGCGACCAAATAAACCTATTGGACTTTAACCTGGTACCGTGAGGCTTCTTACTGTGATTCAATAGTTAGGGGAATAGATCTTCGTGGCCTCTAAAATGGTATGTTGCTCCCTGGTGTCAGGTTCAAGGATGTCACTGAGTGACTGCAGACCACCCTGGCGAAGAAGGATGGACATCCAGCGGTTCATGGTCCACATCGGCAATGACATCGGTAGAAAGAGGGACATGGTCCTGAAACCTGAATTCAGGATGCTGGGACTCTAGCAAACGGGACCTCAAAAATAATAATCTCCAGATTACTCCCAGTGCCACGCACAATTGAATAGATAAATAGAAGGATAAGACAGGTGAATGCATCGCTGGAAAGATGGTAAAGGAGGGAAAGCTTAAGATTCTTTGATGGAGGGAGATGGGATTTGTATAATCTGGACAGGTTGCATCTGAACAGAGCTGGGACAAAGTTCCTTCCGGGGCATTTCCTAGAAGATTTTAAACTAATTTGGCAGGGATACGGGCACCAGGAGATAATATTAGACAGAAATACCAAGCTGCACAAAATACTGGGAGAGATCATAGAATCCCTACAGTGCAGAAGGAGGCCATTCAGCCCATCAAACCTGCATTCACAACAATCCCACCCAGGCCCTACACCCGTAGCCCATGTACTAACCCTGCTAATCCCCTGATCTTCTGACAATGAGGAGCAATTTAGCATCGCCAATCCACCTAACCCGCGCACCTTTGGACTGTGGGAGGAAACTGGAGCATCCGCAGGAAACTCATGCAAACACGGAGAGAACGTACAAACTCCACACAGACAGTGATCCGAGGCCGGAATCGAACCCAGGTCCCTGGTGCTGTGAGGCAGCAGTGCTAACCACTGTGACACCGTGCCGAGGACACCAGAGCAGGGAATAGTAAATGAATAGGTGGGGCCAGAGAAAAGGAGAAAGTAAGAGAGTGTAAATCAGGGTTTCTGCGCAGGTGTGTGAATACATGAAGTGTGGCAAATGAGATTGATGAGTTACAGGTGCAGATTGCCATGTGGAAATATGATTTTGCGGCAAAATCAGAAACTTGGCTCAAAAGGTGGCAGAACTGGGAGTTAAATATCCTTGGATACAAGGTACTGAGAAAAGATAGGAAAGAAAGAAAAGAGGAAGTGTGGTGGTATTGAAAAAAATGGTATTGTATTGCTAGATAAAAAGAATGTCCCAAAGGAGTCAAGGACAGAATTTAGTTGGCTAAAGGGCACAGGAGCAAAAGAGATGCAATTACCTTGCTCAGTCCAGTCAATAGGCCAGCAACCAGTGGGAAGGATGTCGAAGAATAAATTTGCAAAGAAATTACAGAGCAGCAAAAAATATAGATTTGTTTTAATGGGGGACTTTAATTATCCAAATATAGACTGAGGTAGCCATAGTATAAAGGGCAGTGAGGGGCAAGCATTCCTAGCATGTGTTCAGGAAAGTTTTGTTCACCAGTATGTTCCCAGTCCAACAAGGCAGTGCTAGCTCTGGTTCTTAGAAATCAGGTGGACCAAACAGATCAAGTGTTGGTAGCAGAACATACAGAACACACTGATCACTGCATGACACGATTTTGGCTCACTATGGAAAAGGACAAAGAGCAACCCAGAGTAAGAAAAATTAACTGGGGAAAAATCCAACTTCAATGGGGTAAGAACAGATCTAGGCTGAATAAATTGGAGTCAAAGGTTGGCAGAAATAATAGTAGCTGATCAATGGGCTAGCTTCAAAGATGAGCTGATTCAGACACAGTCAAGATATATTCCCTCAAAAGGGAAAGGAAGGGCAAACAAATCCAGAGCTCCCTGGATGACAAAGGAGACAGAAATTAGGGCGGCACGGTGGCAGAGTGGTTAGCACTGCAGCCTCACAGCGCCAGGGACCCGGGTTCGATTCCTGGGTCGGGTCACTGTGTGGAATCTGCACGTTCTCCCAGTGTCTGCGCGGGTTTCCTCCAGGTGCTCCACATTTCTCCCACAGTCCAAAGATGTGCAGGTTAGGTGCATCGGCCATGCTAAATTCTCCCTCAGTGTACCTGAACAGACGCCGGACTGTGGCAACGAGGGGATTTTCACAGTAACTTCATTGCAGTGTTAATGTAAGCCTACTTGTGACTAATAAATTAATTTTACTTTAAAGTGAGGAAGAAAAAGTGTGCTTCTGCCAGGTGGAAAATGCAACTGAAAACCCAGCTGACTATAAAAGGCTCAGGAAAGGTGAAGAAGAAAATAAGAGAAACAAAGAGGGAGTTTGAAAAGAGATTGGGAGTTAGCATAAAAGGAAATCCCAAGTCTTTCATAGGCATATAAATAGTAAAAGGGTGGAAAAATGTGGAGCAGAGCTGATCAGGGACCAATAAAAGGATCTGTTCATGGGTGCAGAGGGCATAGCTGAAATGCTAAATACTAAATTTCTCCAGCCCTGGAGGACTGGAAAATTGCAAATGTTATATCCTTGTTCAAAAAAAGGTGTAGAGATCAGCCCAGCAACTACACTCCAGGCAATTTAACTTCTGTGGTGAGAAAAGTTTTAGAAACAATAATTCAGGACAAAATTAATAGTCAGATGGACAAATGTAGGTTAATTAAGGAAAACCAGTCTCGATTTCTTAATGGATAATCATAGAACTATAGAAACCCTACAGTACAGAAAGAGGCCATTTGGTCCATCGAGTCTGCACCGACCACAATCCCACCCAGGCCCTACCCCCATATCCCTACATATTTTACCCGCTAATCCCTCTAACCTACGCATCTCAGGACACTAAGGGGCAATTTTTTTTTAGCATTTTTGTTTAACCTAACCCGCACATCTTTGGACTGTGGGAGGAAACCAGAGCACCCGGAGGAAACCCACGCAGACATGAGGAGAATGTGCAAATTCCACACAGACAGTGACTCAAGCTGGGAATCGAACCCAGGTCCCTGGAGCTGTGAAGCAGCAGTGCTAACCACTCTGCTACCATGCTGGTAATGTTTAAATAATATGCTGGAGTTTTTCTGAAACAGTAGAGAAGGTTAATGCTGTTGATGTGACTGACGTACATGAACTTCCAAAAGATGTTTGATAAAGTGCCACACAATAGACATGAGAGCAAAGTTATAGCTCCTGGGATAAGAGGGACAATAGGAATATGGATGCAGAATTGGTAAGTGACAGGAAATAGACAATAGTGATCAATAGATGTATTTTGTACTGGAGGAAGGTTTGTAGTGGTGTTCCTCACGGGTCAGTGTTGGGACCCTTGCTTTTCCTGATTATATATTAAAGACTTAGACCTTGATGTACCGGGCACAAATGCAAAGCTTGCAGTTGATAGGAAACTTGGAAGCACTGTGAATTGTAAGGAGGTTTATGTGCAACTTCAAATGGACTTAGAAAAGTTGGTAGAACAGATGGACAAGTGACAGATGAAGTTTAATGCAGAGAAATGTGAAAGGATTCATTTCGGTGGGAAGAACGTGGAGAGACAAAACAAAATAAAATACACTATTATAAAGGGAGTGCAGGAGCAGAGAGACTTGGGTGTATCTGTCCAAAGATCATTGAAGGTGGCAGAACAGATTGGGAGAGCACTTCACAGAGCATATAGTATCCTAGGCTTTGTTAATAGAGCCATATAGAGTACAAGAGCAAGGAGGTTATGTTGAATTTGTATAAGTCACTAGTTTGGCCTCAGCGAGTGTATTGTATTCAATTCTGGGTACTTGTAAGTTTTAGGGCAAATCCTCCATGATTAAAAACCCAGGGATAAGGAAAATGGCTGACTGGCTGTCAGGAACCTTTACAGCCACATGAATATGCAAGAGGCTGGGAATAACGAGAAGGTCGAGACAGGGATAATCTAATCAACAGGAAACAAAGGAGAAACCATGGCAGGCAGACAAGGAGTAAATAGCCCAGCAGTAAGACAATGAGAACAGAGATCATTCCATCCACAGACAACATCAATGACTCAGTTCGCTGATGGGATTCCAATCAGGATGACTCAGAGAACATTTAAAAGACATTAAAATGTCAATTAAGGGCGGTCCCGACAGTTCCGGCCCTTTTTGTCCCAGTCAATCGAAACTATCAATGATCAGAAACTGTTTTGTGTGAGAGAATCACTGGTTCAGGTTTTAAAAAGGGACAAGCAAGCTCTGGTCTCGCTCTCTTTTCTCTTCGGACCAGCATGGCAGCTCTCTCCACTCCCTTCTCCTGTTCCTGGCTGCCTCTCGTTCGTCTCCAGCACGCAGCCCGAAGCCCACTGAGCAATTTAAACTAGGATTGTGAGTACCCTCCGGTAATTCGTGAAGTTCCCGAGATCATCATAGTGGATGAGGCTTTGGGGAAAGGTCGGGGGGGGGGCTTTTGCATGCACCTTTCATAGTTTAAGACACTGGTAAACTTGTGTAAAGTAAGCATTCTTGTTGTGTCCGTTTAGTATTCCTTCCATAGCTACAGTCTTATAGAGCATAAGGCATTGTGTGTTGTTTTCCTGGTGTTTGGTGATCTTGACCTTGATGTTTTAACAAATATATATATATCTTTGACTTCCATTGGAGTCCGTTTTGATCTTTTCAATTTCTCACCAACAATCTCTTGACCAAGTCACAATATTAAATATCCCTTACCATAATTCCGGAGTCTAGAACTGAGGGTACCCTGGGCGCTTCGAAACCGCCCACTCAGGAAAGGCTGCCAGGTAGTGAATAGACAGCAGTTTCCTTTTTTCTCTCTTGGGAGCGCTACTCTAGTGAAGTAGACTCAAGATGGCCGTTGTTCCATCGGCGAGAGAGGGAATCACTCGGGCAGTGGTGGGGTTTGGGTAACGGAGAACCAAACCTAAAATAAGCCCAGTGGAGTTAAAAAGAGGGATCCCGCTACAGTACTGCACTTTAGTAAGGATGTGAAGGTATTGGAGAGAATGCAAATAAAATTCACAAGGATGGTTCCAGGGATGAGGAACTTCAGCTATAAAGATAGATTGGAGATGTTAGGTCTGTTTCTTGGAGAAGAGAATTGATAGAGGTATTAAAAATCATGTGCACAGAGTAGATAGGGAGAAACTGTTCCCACTCATGAAGGAATCAAGAACAAGAGGGCACAGATTTAAAATAAATAGTAAAACAAGCGAAAATGAGCTGAGAAAAAACCTTTTTGAGTAGTTATGATTTAGAATGCACTGCCTGAGGTTGTGGTGAAGGCATGCAAAATTAAATCAGATTGTTATCTGTAAAAGAAGAATATGCAGAGTTATGGGGAGAAGATAGGGCTACTGGTACTAGGTGAGTTGTTCATTCGGAGAGCTGGTACAGACATGATGGGCCAAATGGCCTCCTTCTGCACTGTAGCAATTCTGTGATTCTGTGAAACCTCTTCCCTGACTTTTTAAATTCTTCTATGGGATGTGGGTGTTACTGACGAGGCCAGCATTATTTTGGTCTCGTCAGTAATTGCCCTTAAGAAGGTGGTGCTGAGTTGCTTTCATAAACTGCTGCTGTTTTCAATTCAAATGTAGGTACACCCATATGCTACTAGGGAGGGAATTCCAGGATTTTGACACAGTGACAGTGAAGGAACAGCGGTGACAGTTCCAAATCAGGATGGTGTCATGTCAGCATATTCAAAGAATACCAATCATAGAATCAAACTCTGCTTTAACAGCAGAAAGACAAATTGAAGAATTAGTTTGCCTGCAATTTCAGTACTAGAATGGTGCTTTGCCTGGTTTGCAAGACTTCTCCTTTTTTGGATATCGACAGCATTATATTTGCATAGAGCTGTCGCTACTTACAATATTCCACAACATGTTGGGGGTGATTCTCCCAGCCCGCTGTGTTGCTTTTGCAGTGCAGCGAGTCAGGAGACTCAAGCAGAGGCCGTTAAGCTGGGGGTGGTCGGAGCTGTGGTGGTGGGGGGGGGGGGGGGAATTGGGAGATCGGTGTTGCCAGGGGGAGTGGGGGAGAGGGGTGGTAGAGGTGGGCTAGGCGGGGGGGAGGGGATTGAGGCCGGCTATGAAAAATGATCAGGGGGCCAGTGAGGCGGGATCGCAGGGTTGACCAGAGATTGAGCTGGCCAGCTATTGGGAGGCCGGCAGTGCAGGGCTACTGCACATGCACTGATCTCGCTGTTGACAGATTGGCACATGCGTAGTGGCCCGCTCAATACTATGCTGCCGGCCTCTCCAAGCAGGGTTAGCCTCGACCCATTGATTTTTTCATGAGAGTCATGCTAGTGCACACTGCACTGCTCAGAGTGTGGGAGATTAATTTTGAAAATCCTGCAGAAAAAGCCAGCGGGATTTACTCTAGTTTTTACGTGAATTCGACACTTAGAATTCTTTTGGGAGAATCGCCCCCATTAACTTCAGTCTATTACTCAGACATAAAAAAATTTCTGTATTAGTCAATGAGTTTGCCTACCGTTCTGTTGTTCCTGTCAATGAATTTCACCACAACAAAATAGTTCTCCTCCATCTTTCCCTCTTTGAACAGAGGGAAATATGATAGGATGAGGGATGAATTGGCTAAGGTAGACTGGGAGAGCAGGCTGGCAGGTAGGATAGCTGAGGAACAGTGGAGGATTTTTAAGGAGATCCTTTTCAGTTCTCAGCAAAAATATATTCCAGCAAAAAACAAGGATTGTAAGAAAAGGGAGAACCAGCCGTGGATAACGAAAGAAATAAAGGAGAGTATTAAAATAAAAACAGCTGCGTACAGAGTGGCCAAAAATAGTGGAGAAACAAGTGATTGGGAAAAATTTAAGAAACAACAAAGAGAGACTAAGAAAGCGATAAAGAAAGGAAGGATAGACTATGAAGCTAGGCTAGCAATTAATATAAAAAATGATAGTAAAAGTTTTTATAAATATATAAAAAGGAATAGAGTGGCTAGAGTGAATGTTGGACCCTTGGAGGACGAGAGGGGGGAGATAATAGTGGGAAATGAGGATATGGCTGAGTCTTTAAATAAGTTTTTTGTGTCGGTCTTCACGGTGGAGGACACAAATAGTTTGCCAAATATTAACGATAGAGGGTTGGCAGCAGGAGAAATACTTAATACAATTAATGTTACCAGAGAGGCAGTGCTGGGTAGACTAATGGGACTGAAGGTGGACAAGTCCCCGGGTCCAGATGGAATGCATCCCAGGGTATTGAAAGAAATGTCAGAGGTAATAGTGGATGCGTTAGTGATTATTTATCAAAACTCGTTGCATTCTGGGGTAGTGCCGGTTGATTGGAAAACGGCTAATGTTACGCCGCTGTTTAAAAAAGGAAGGAGACAAAAGGCGGGTAACTATAGGCCGGTCAGCTTAACGTCTGTAGTAGGGAAAATGCTGGAATCCATTATTAAAGAGGAGATAGCAGGGCATCTGGATAGAAATGGTTCGATCAATCAGACGCAGCATGGATTCATGAGGGGAAAGTCGTGCTTGACGAACATGTTGGATTTTTATGAAGATGTGACGAGGGCGGTTGATGGAGGAGAACCGGTGGATGCGGTGTTTTTGGATTTCCAAAAGGCGTTTGATAAGGTGCCCCATAAAAGGCTGCTGAAGAAGATTAGGGCACACGGAGTTGGGGGTAGTGTGTTAAAGTGGATTGGGGACTGGCTATCCGACAGGAAGCAAAGAGTCGGAATAAATGGGTGTTTTTCTGGTTGGAGGAAGGTAACTAGTGGCGTGCCGCAGGGATCGGTACTCGGGCCGCAACTGTTTACCATTTATATAGATGATCTGGAGGAGGGGACGGAGTGTAGGGTAACGAAGTTTGCAGACGACACAAAGATAAGTGGAAAAGTGAATCGTGTGGAGGACGGAGAAGATCTGCAGAGAGATTTGGACAGGCTGAGTGAGTGGGCGAGGATATGGCAAATGGAGTATAACGTTGAGAAATGCGAGGTTATACACTTTGGAGGAAATAATAACAAATGGGATTACTATCTCAATGGAAACAAATTAAAACATGCTACCGTGCAAAGGGACCTGGGGGTCCTTGTGCATGAGACGCAAAAGCCCAGTCTGCAGGTACAACAGGTGATCAAGAAGGCAAATGGGATGTTGGCCTATATTGCGAGGGGGATAGAATATAAAAGCAGGGATGTCTTGATGCACCTGTACAGGGCATTGGTGAGGCCGCAGCTGGAATACTGTGTGCAGTATTGGTCCCCTTATATGAGGAAGGATATATTGGCATTGGAGGGAGTGCAGAGAAGGTTCACCAGGTTGATACCGGAGATGAGGGGTTTGGATTATGAGGAGAGGCTGAGGAGATTGGGTTTGTACTTGTTGGAGTTTAGAAGGATGAGGGGGGATCTTATGGAGACTTATAAGATAATGCGGGGGCTGGATAGGGTGGAGGCGGAGAGATTCTTTCCACTTAGTAAGGAAGTTAAAACTAGAGGACACAGCCTCAAAATAAAGGGGGGTCGGTTTAAGACAGAGTTGAGGAGGAACTTCTTCTCCCAGAGGGTGGTGAATCTCTGGAATTCTCTGCCCACTGAGGTGGTGGAGGCTACCTCGCTGAATATGTTTAAAGCGCGGATGGATGGATTCCTGATCGGTAAGGGAATTAAGGGTTATGGGGATCAGGCGGGTAAGTGGTACTGATCCACGTCAGATCAGCCATGATCTTATTGAATGGCGGGGCAGGCTCGAGGGGCTAGATGGCCTACTCCTGCTCCTATTTCTTATGTTCTTATGTTATCCAATTCAACTTTGACAGTCATTAAAACGCTCAAAAAATAATGTCCTTAGAACTGACCTTAAGTGGGAAAAAAAATTAAGATTTGTAATTGTTTAGTGTCTTTGATAATACCAGTTGTCCAAAATGTTTTACAAGCAATGAAATACTTTAAAAGTGTATTCACTGATGTAATGTGAGAATTGCTTAATAAATGCTTAATTCTTTAACTGAAAATCCTCTCTACAATTTTTACTCATCTGTTATAACTCATTTGTTTTCAATGAGATGCAGCATCACTAAAATAGTCAAAACAGGACCCTGTGTTTGTACACCAGTACCTTATTATTCTCACAGAATATAGCAGCTCAGGGTTTAGTAACCTTTTATTCCAACAAGAAAGGTCAATTATTGATGCATTTTTATACTTTATTACAGTACGTTTTTGTTTCACTGGTTTCATCATTTGCTTGTCTAGTGATCACTGACAGCCTCAACAGATTTGTTCTTCACTTCTTCACAATCAGAGTCATCCCTGAATTTCTGCAATCAGTTCCAGCCTCGGCAATTTCTCCATCTCCCCATGAAAAATTCCAATCTCAAGAAATCCATAAGTGGCAAATATTTCAAAGCACCCATCTTTCTTCAGCCCTCCATTCTCCCTAAAAAACTGAACCCTGTGTCAGGCCTGTTTCACTACATTATTCAACCCATTGTTTATAGCTGATATCAAGCAACCTTTTCTCGAGAAGCAATAGGGAGAATGCATTATCTTGCTTCAGAGAATATATTAAAATGACTTCTGCACTTCTAGTCACTGTGAAAAAGATTAGTTTAAAGTAAGATTGGGCGGCACAGTGGCACAGTAGCAGAAACCTGGGTTCGAATCCGGCCTTGGGTCACTGTCTGTGTGGAGTTTACACATTCTTTCACATTCTTACACATTCTCCATGTCTGCGTGGGTTTCCTGCGGGTGCTCCAGTTTCCTTCCACAGTCCAAAGGTGTCTGGGTTGGGTTGATTGGCCATGTTAAATTGACCCTTAGTGTCAGGGGATTAGCAGGGTAAATGTGTGGGGTTAAAGGAATAGGGCATGGGTGGGATTGTGGTCGGTGCAGACTCCTCTGTACTGTCGGATTCTATGAAGATGTACATCTTTTTTTAATTCTGTCATGGAATGTAGGCATCATTGTCACAATGTTTTGCCCATCCCTTGTCATTGAGAAGGTGGTGGTGAGTAACCTTCTTGCACTACTCCAGTCCATCTGGTGCAGGTAGACCTCCAGTGCTATTAGGAAGGGAATTCCAGGATTTTGATCCAGCAACAATGAAGGAATGGCAATATAGTTCCAGGTCAGGGTAGTGTATGTCTTGAAGGGATAATTGCAGATGTTGGTGTTGGTGTTAGCAACCCTGTTGTTCTAGGAGGTAGAGGTAACAGGTTTGGAAGGTGCTTTCAAAAGTAGCCTTGGTGAGTTGCTGTAGTACATCTTATATATGGTATATACTGTTGCCACACCAGTGGTGGAGGGAGTGAATGTTTATTGTGTTGAATGTGGTCTCAATCAAGTGGGCTGCTTTGTCTTGGATGGTGTTGAGTTTCTTCAGTTGTACTTGTCCAGGCGAGTGGAGAGTTTTCCATCAGACTTGTGCCTTGCAGATAGATGGTGAACAGCTATTGGGAATCAGGAAGTGAGTTACTCTCCGCAGAAGCCACAGTATTTACATAATGGTCAGTTGAGTTTCTGTTGCACCAAAGCAGTTCAATGAGATTAGAATCCTCTATAACCTTTAATAAACACTAGATACTTCAACAAAACCATTCACAGCAGATCCTACATAACTTTAATGATTTTTTTTCCTTAATCCAGGAACTTCAAGCCATTTCCTCAATGCCATGGCAATTAAGATTAGCTAGTGTAGGTGTGGTGAACCATAGTTGGTTACCACTATGAGTGCTGAGCCATGGATGGTCAGCACTATGGGTGTTTGTAGATATGTTACTGTAGTTACTGTTGGTGTCAGGGTTGGGCTGTTCTACCTGTTGATATTGTTCTGTGGTACACTCCAGTTGGCTCCGCCTACCTGGGGAAGTATAAAGGTCACTGCACTGCCTGGTGTCCCTTTAGTCTGGGATTGTATTGTATATAGTGTGCTCCAATCTTGTTAGTAATAAAAGCCTTTATTTCCCGGGTACGATCTAGCCTCCCGAGTGATTTAATCGCGCATCAGTAGGACAAGGCAGATTCAAAACTGGGATCATGCTGCCCTGATTGACTCAAAAAATACAATGCTCTATTGGGACAACAATATCATTATTTCATTGTTCTTCTTCAGAAACATCACTTGATGCAATGGACAGCTGGGCCTGAACTGCCTTTTGACTCCACCCAAGATTGGGCTGGATTGGAGCAAAGAATGATAGAACATTAATACACTCCTGCCCAGGATTTCTGTACTTCAATTCCTACAGCTGACTGCTTCACTCCTGTCCATCAGTGCAAGTGGCAACAAGGGAATGGGGCCAAGATCATTGGCAAATTTCCCTCTCATTCTCCTACTTACCATCACTTGCCAGTGCTGTCCAGTGGAAGGGTCTGAGAAGTGGTGAAAAAGGCCCTACAATTCTCACATGGAAGGCTTTTAGAGGAATTTTCTCCCTCCAATTCAGGCCCCGTACTTATCTGGTGAAAGCTCAGAGGAATACATGGAACTTCCACCTCCCCAATACTTTGCCCAGAAGAGCTAGACAATCAAGGCCTTGGAGACTTAAGGCCAGAATTTTACCATCCCACCCGCCATGGGAATCAGAAAGGTCGAGGGGCGGACAATGGGAAGGTCCATTGACTTCGGGCAGGATTTTATGGTTTCAGGACAAGCAAGGCTGTAAAATTCCACCCTTAGAATCATTTATTTATAGAAAGATACAAAAAGGAGCTATTTGGCTCTTTGGTACAGTTATCCGAATTAGTCCCAACCTCCTGCCCATTTCAAATAGACATAATATTTCTCCTTCAAGTATTTATTTAATACCCATTTGAATGTTGATTCGGCTTCACTGATTTCGACAGGCAATGCATTTTGGCAACTGACAAAGCACTGCATAATTTTCTTTTCTTCGACCCACCTCTGGTTCTTTAAGCATTCAGCTTAAATCTGTGTCCTTTGGTTACCAACCCCTTTTGGATTGACTGGAAATAAATTCTTTTTATTCCTCGTCTACAACAAGAAAAAATGCTTGCTGCCAGAAATTACAAATATGTTCATCTTAAAAATGTCACTGTTTGTCAATTCTGATGTAAATCAAATCAGCTGCTGACAGTCAAATCAAAACAGCATCATCCTTCAGATCTGAAACCAACATCATGTAAATCCAATTACACTTTCTCCTATGTTAATGCATTTCCAAAATTTCTATATCTATTGCAAAAATTGAGAGCGGTATAACCTTTGCTTCAGAATTAATAACATTCTGTAATACTCTGACATACTTCATAAATACTTCAACACGTCACTGCAGGAACTTTCATAAATGGCAGGATCTGTAACAAATCTAAGACTGAGTAATTTGCGTACTAATATTAAACAACTGTTACTGTACTGCTTGGGACTAGCTGAATTACTAACATTATGTAATTCTTTAATTATCATTACAAAGACCATACAGCATGTAATAACTCTAATATAAGAGATGATTTTCAGAAAATACATTTTGACAACCCATTTTTCATTTCTTTATAAGCTCAGGGAATGTTGATATAAATCATATTGAAAAGATTCCCTCACATCACTTGTGCATGATTCAATATTGAAAAATAGCTTATGTTTCTTCTTTCCTTCAGAAAAAAAACATTGCCAGACAATATTCATGAATGCAAAGCCCTTTTAATGTATAAACTCTTGAGGAGTGTCAGTGCATAGATATTCACGAGAAACTCCTAAATTTCTGAATCTGGGAGAAAGGGGAAAGGCCCTATGATGTATTCTGGATGGAGAAGGTGGAAGTTCAGGCATGATCTGATTCATCAGGATCTCTCTGTCACCTCCACCCTCCACCTTGGCATCCCCACGCATCTCCCCTATCCCCCCACTCCACCCCGCCCTTTGGCCTTCTACGTTGTTCAATGAAGCTTATTGCCAACTTCAAGAACAGCCCCTTTCCACTCTGCAATTTTTAACTCTCTGACCTTAATCTTGGACTTTGAAAACTTCAAACCTTAAATATAACTCTCACTTCCTCTGCAACAGATGGGTCATAAAGTGAGGAGAGATTTCACACTTGATATGGGTTTCTCCATGCAAACACTGGTGATCTTCCCTCTTATTAATGCTGTTACCTTGTGAATCGCCAGCTTGGTTGATCAAAATGTCTGATATTACTAGAAGCATGTCAGAGGAATTGTTACCAAAATTATCATTGTTTGCAAGTGTTCCAACTCATGGTGGCGGGGCTGGGGAGATAGAGGTGAATTTCCTCAAGGCTTCTCTGTCTCCATTGGCAGAAGGTCGACAGAACTCCCATTTATCCCAATGTTGTTGGTAAAGGTATTGCCCCAGAAACCCATGAGGGACATACACAACAATAGGATGTTGAAGATGTACATGAGGAATTTCAAGTACCTTTATTTTCCCCATTATAATGCAATGGATGTATACGGCAAATGTCCCTTTGATTATCTCATTAAAAATGGGCTGCATAAATTTATGGTTGTGAGTGGAATTGAATTTTAATTAATAATCATAGACTAGAATAACTAATTACTTTGTGAAACAGTTATTGTAATGCTACTGGGATCAGGAGTCAATGAAAGGAAGGGTTGAAATCTATGAGAGACAGTTGTCCAAGTTTGAGGGTTGGAAATGGGGGATGAAGACCTATACTGCAGCATTGGTTGATCACCTACGGGGATCAGAGAGTACTTCTGCCACGATTTTCCTCAGTAACTTAAATAGTGGTTAAGACTCAGGTTAGGCCGACTGCAATTGGTATTGCACAGAGTGCAGGTTAAGGCTGTGGGAGACAGTTTTCGTTCAATAATTTGGCATTGGATTTAAACCAAACATACATAGTTGACAGCACATTTAGTTATTGTGATTTTTTTAAGCTCAAAGTTGAGGCTCTGATTTGCAACAATAAACGATTTTGTGAATTTGCAGCAGAATTTACAATTATCAATCTACATCTTTAATTTAAAAACTAAGTCTAATCTATTTTTAATGAATTCTCAATCTTCAAATATATTTAAATTAGATTGATTGGATCCAGAGGTTTAGAAAAAAAGTTCTCACACTAATTTGCTAGAAATTATTACTTCTTTGATTCTTGTTAAAGTGGAAAGATGTTCTTTTCTGCCATTCTAACTGTAATAAAATTCTCACTGTCGAAAGAAAGAAATGCCTTGATATCCAATTAATTCTCCCTGTCACATTAAGGTTGGAATTTTATGCCCCCCCTGACCAAGCCCTAGGGGGTAGGTTGGCTTTTGGATGGGGGAGGGTGGCAAAATAGGGGGCCATGCCAATGGTGCTATTCTCTAACCACCCCCACCTGCCTCTGTTGCAATTTTACAAGTGATGGGGGCTGTTGTGTTTTTATAATGGAATAAAGGTACCAAAATGTACCACTCACTCATAGAGGATTGTACAAACACATTGTGGGTTCATTTCATAATTCCAGCCACATGTGAACAGATATTCATGGACAGAAAAGCTTGGAGGCATCAGAGCTGCAGAGCTGTACCTGTGTGTTTTGCTAAAAGCAACAATGAACTAAACCTTTAAGGTTTTTAAGTTTATTAAGTTCATTTGTTATTATCACAAGTAGGCTTACATTAACACGGCAATGAAGTTAATGTGAAAATCCCCTCGTCGCCACACTCTGGTGCCTAGCATGGCCAATTCAGCTAACCAGTACATCTTTCAGACTGTGGGAGGAAACCGAAGCACGTGGAGGAAATCCATGCAGACACGGGGAGAACGTGCAGATTCTGCACAGACAGTGACCCAAGCTGGGAATCAAACCGGGGTCCTGGAACTATGAAGCAGCAGTGCTGGATGACATGATGCACTTGCTTTCTAGTATTATCATGCTTCTATCCCTTCAAGGCTTATTCTAACAGGGAGACATCAGTTGGACCATTTGCTCATGTGCCAATTAAAGCCCTTAAGTAGCCTATTCATAGTCAGTTAAGGGCCCCTTCCTGCTGCTATCAGGATCTTACCCACAGTTGGAGAGGCTAGTGCAAAGTGTCAAGTCTCCCAGGTAAAACCTATGCTAGATAAAACCTAGCATAGCAATGGCCAGGAAAGGGAGAGTTGCCTCCTTTGCAAGCCCCCTGCACCCTTTAGAGATACTCCCCCAAATTATTCCCACTCCTTTGTTTCCTAGTTTACCCCTGCCCACATCTCCATTTCTTGTATGCAGTTCCAGATGTGGCCAACATTCCCACTGGGGTTGCTAAGACCAGAGAGCTTCCAGCTATTTGATTGTCTGGAAGCTCTCAGTGGAAGGATTTTCTCTCCTGACGGCTGTCAAATGGCTGCAGGGTGAGTCAGCTTAGTGGAGGCGAGCTTGCCATTGACTTTTATGCCTGTAAAATTCAACCCTGGTTACTACTGTGCAGTAATTTCTCCAGAATAAAACATTGTCAGCACCAGGGTTAGAAAGTGCATTAATTTGTTTAATTGGCGCATGTTGATTGCACTCGAAGATAACAATGTTATACAAAACTTTCTATTAGTTCCTGATACCAGTATTAACTAGACAGTTGGTTAGTGATGCAGAGCGATGTCAACAGCATGAGTTCAATTCCCGTATTGGCTGAAGTTATTCATGAAGGCCCTGCCTTCGCAAGCTTGCCCTTCGCCTGAGGTGTGGTGATCGTCAGGTTAAATCACCACCAATCAGCTTTCCCTTTATGGGGCAAATCAGCCTATGGTCATCTGGGACTGTGGCAACTTTACCTTTTATTATGGAAAACCTTCATGAATGTAATAACGTACTATTATTCTTTCATTATGAAAAGTTAGGGTAGAAGAGATCATACAGTAATTGTCCAAAATAATTAAAAATCATATCTGGGCCCCATCTACTTTAACATACAAAACTATTACTGTGCAAGGTCATATATGTAAAATAAAACATCAAACCAAAGTAGAATTAAATAATTCAGAATAATAATAAACCCAAGAACATGTAGAAGCCATGTAGAAAGTTTCAGAATAATTTTTACCAATTCATTCATACTTGACCTGAAGTATTTACAAACATATTTCAATCACAAATCCCACATGTTACTTCTATGTGAAGCACACTGGAATGTTCTTCTGCATTGAAGTTGCTATATAAATGCAGATTATTGTTATTGTTGTCGTAGTAGTCTTTCGGCTTACTGAGATGGTACTGTTTTTTGAAGTAATAGTGACACTCAAAAACTAGCAGATCTCCTCTGGCATTACATAAGGGTCATGATGTGGAGATGCCGGCGTTGGACTGGGGTGAACACAGTAAGAAGTCTCACAACACCAGGTTAAAGTCCAACAGGTTTATATGGTCGCAAATACCATAAGCTTTCGGAGCGCTGCTCCTTCGTCAGATGGAGTGGAAATGTGCTCCCAAACAGTGCAAACAGACACAAAATCAAGTTGCAGAATGCTGCAGTTATATTGCAGTTTCAAAGTCAGGTTTGGATCCTGCGTGGTAGAATTGATGTCAGCGTTCTAAAGATAAATTCTGAGGTGAATGGTCTGCAAAAAAAAATGGAAAGGCTCCTTACTCCTGCATTTAAAAAAATGCCTTCTGGCCCAGGCACAATGGTCAGTGAGAAAGTAGAGGCCTGGCAAGTGGATTTCCTTTCTTAATTTAAGTCTGAAAGAAACTGTGATTTCAAGGCAATCATGCTATTCAGGAGCAGCTCTGTAAAAATAAAATCACAGATTGAGGTTTGGAAGTCAAAGGCAAGAGGCAGATTTCTTCTGTTTTCTTTTAAAACAGGTCTGAACGTTGTTGGATATATCAGCCAAAGGTGAGGCAAGAAGCAAGTAAGAGAAAGGATGATGATAGCCGGATTTTGTGTCAGTAATAATGGTAAGGCTATAGGGGAGGCGATGGCCTAGTGGTATTATTGCTAGACTATTAATTCAGAAACTCAGCTAATGTTCTGGGGAGACGGATTTGAATCCTGTCCTGGCAGATGATGGAATTTGAATTCAATAAAATGTATCTGGAATTAAGAATCTGCTGATGACCATGAAACCATTGTTGATTGTCAGAAAAACCCACCTGGTTCACTAATAGAAACTAGAAGCAGGAGTAGGCCATTTAGCCCTTCGAGCCTGCTCCACCATTCATCTTGATCATGGCTGATCATCGAATTAAATATCCTGATCTCCTTGATCCCTTTAGCCCCAAGAGCTATATCTAATTTCTTCTACAAATCAGACAATGTTTTGGCCTCAACTACATTGTGCAGTAGTGAATTCCACACATTCACCACCCTCTGGGTGAAGAAATTTCTCCTCACCTCAGTTTTAAAAGGTTTACCCCATTATCTTCAAACTATGACATCTCGTTCTGGACTCCCCCACCATTGAGAACATTCTACCCTCTCTAACCGTGGTAGAATTTTATAAGGTTCTATGAGATCCCCTCTCATTCTTCTAAACTCAAGTGGATATAGAACATAGAACATAGAACATAGAAAGCCACAGCACAAACAGGCCCTTCGGCCCACAAGTTGCGCCGATCACATCCCCACCTCTAGGCCTATCTATAGCCCTCAATCCCATTAAATCCCATGTACTCATCCAGAAGTCTCTTAAAAGACCCCAACGAGTTTGCCTCCACCACCACCGACGTCAGCCGATTCCACTCACCCACCACCCTCTGAGTGAAAAACTTACCCCTGACATCCCCCCTGTACCTACCCCCCAGCACCTTAAACCTGTGTCCTCTCGTAGCAACCATTTCAGCCCTTGGAAATAGCCTCTGAGAGTCCACCCTATCCAGACCCCTCAACATCTTGTAAACCTCTATCAGGTCACCTCTCATCCTTCGTCTCTCCAGGGAGAAGAGACCAAGCTCCCTCAACCTATCCTCATAAGGCATGCCCCCCAATCCAGGCAACATCCTTGTAAATCTCCTCTGCACCCTTTCAATGGCTTCAACATCTTTCCTGTAATGAGGTGACCAGAACTGCGCGCAGTACTCCAAGTGGGGTCTAACCAGGGTCCTATAAAGCTGCAGCATTATCTCCCGACTCCTAAACTCAATCCCTCGATTAATGAAGGCTAGTACGCCATACGCCTTCTTGACCGCATCCTCCACCTGCGAGGCCGATTTAAGAGTCCTATGGACCCGGACCCCAAGGTCCTTCTGATCCTCTACACTGCTAAGAATGGTACCCTTCATTTTATACTGCTGCTCCATCCCATTGGATCTGCCAAAATGGATCACTACACACTTATCCGGGTTGAAGTCCATCTGCCACTTCTCCGCCCAGTCTTGCATTCTATCTATGTCTCGCTGCAACTTCTGACATCCCTCCAAACTATCCACAACACCACCTACCTTGGTGTTGTCAGCAAACTTACCAACCCATCCCTCCACTTCCTCATCCAGGTCATTTATGAAAATGACAAACAGCAAGGGTCCCAGAACAGATCCCTGGGGCACTCCACTGGTCACTGACCTCCATGCAGAGAAAGACCCCTCCACAGCCACTCTCTGCCTTCTGCAGGCAAGCCAGTTCTGGATCCACAAGGCAACAGCCCCTTGGATCCCATGCCCTCTCACTTTCTCAAGAAGTCTTGCATGGGGGACCTTATCGAACGCTTTGCTGAAGTCCATATAGACCACATCCACCGCTCTTCCTTCGTCAATGTGCTTGGTCACATTTTCAAAGAACTCAACCAGGCTCGTAAGGCACGACCTGCCCCTGACAAAGCCGTGCTGACTACTTTTGATCATACTAAACTTCTCTAGATGATCATAAATCCTGTCTCTCAGGATCCTCTCCATCAACTTACCAACCACTGAGGTTAGACTCACCGGTCGGTAATTTCCCGGGCTGTCCCTGTTCCCTTTCTTGAATATAATCCTAACCGACTTAGTCTCTCCTCATGTGACAGACCTGTCATCCCAGGAATCAGCCCGGTAAACCTTCGCTGTATTCCCTCTATAGCAAGAACATCTTTCCTCAGATATGGACACCAAAACTACATACAGTACTCCAGGCGTGGTCTCACCAATGCTCTATACAATTCCATTAAAACATCCCTATCCCTAAACTCAAATTCTCTCTATGAAGGCCAACATACCATGTGCCTTCTTTACTGCCTGCTGTACCTGCGTGCTTACTTTCAGCGACTGATGCACGAGGACTCCAAGGTCTCATTGAGTATCCATCTCTCTCAATTTACACCCATTCAAGTAATAATCTGCCTTCCTATTATTGCTACCAAAGTGGATAACCTCACATTTATCCACATTATACCGCATCTGCCATGTAGATGCCCACACACACAGCCTGTCCAAATCACAGTGAAGCATCTCTGCATCCTCCTCACAGCTCACCCTCCCAACCAACTTTGTATCATCTGCAAATTTGGAGATAATATATTCGGATCCCTCTTCCAAATCATTAATATATAATGACACAAAATCCGGCTATCATCATCCTTTCTCTTACTTGCTTCTTGCCTCACCTTTGGCTGATATATCCAACAACGTTCAGATCTGTTTTAAAAGAAAGCAGAAGAAATCTGCCTCTTGCCTTTGACTTCCAAACCTCAATCTGTGATTTTATTTTTACAGAGCTGCTCCTGAATAGCATGATTGCCTTGAAATCACAGTTGGGGTCCGAGCACAGACCCCTGTAGAACCCCACGAGTCACTGACTGCCAATCAAAAAAGACCCATTTATGCCAACCCTTTGCTTCCTATTTGCTAACCAGCTTTCTATCTAAGACATTACCTGCAATCCCGTGTGCTGACTGGTGTGGCCACAATTCCCTTGTCACTCTTGCATCAAATGGGAATAAACAATTTCTGGAATTCACCCATTCCTTTAATGTCCTTCAGGGAAGGAAATCTGCCGTCCTCTCTTGGTCTGACCTACATGTGAATCCAGAGCCACAGCAATGTGGTTGACTCTCAATTGCCCTTGGGAAACTAGAGATGGGCAATAAATGCTGGCCAGCCAGCGACGCCCATATCCCACGAATTAATAAATAAAAATTCACACACGCTAAATCAGACAGCAGTGTCCACACATGTGCATTTAAACACAGAAATCCCAAAGTTGTTGCTGCATTTCTATAATGCGAAATGTATCAATCCACACAAATAGCTGGGCTTTGAAGTCACTGTAATGGTGTGAAGTTGAGGTACCTGTCTATGATTTACCCATTAATAATGCAAGAGAAAGTTAAGATTAGTATGACAAGATACAAGAACCCTGTCTCAATTCCATTTAGAATTTGTACATATTTAATGAGTCCTAAGGGGCTTTTCAGATGTCAGACACTTGTACCATGTGTCTGTGAGACCCTGATGTCTAATTCTTTTTCAACTTATTTGCACATTTATGTGGTATAGGTCTTGAAAGTTCTCAGTGTTACGATTCCAGTTGATGTAAATAGTGGACAAGTTAGATCCCAGCGTGGGGCCTGGCTTAATAGATCCTAACTTTTATTTTTTGTTTAGATATACAGATGAGCAGAGTTACAGGATTACCAATGAACTTGCAACAAAAGAATAAACTAGATTTGCAGGGGGATGGGAACCAGAGTGCCAGAGCAGATAGTGGAGCAGGGGTAAAAAGACAGGTTAGTTCAAGCAAAATCACAAATGAAAGGGTTGAGTGTGGTGGAAATAACCTTTTGAGGTGTGTCTATTTCAATGCCAGGAGTATTGTGGGGAAGGCAGATGAGCTGAAGGCGTGGATAGACACATGGAAATACGACATTATAACCATTAGTGAAACTTGGCTACAGGAGGGGCAGGACTGGCAGCTCAATGTTCCAGGGTTCCAATGTTTCAAGCGGGATAGAAGCAGAGGGATAAAAGGTGGGGGAGGGGTGGCATTGTTGGTCAGGGAAAATGTTACAGCGGTACTCAGGCAGGATAGATTAGGGAGCTTGTCTACAGAGGCCCTATGGGTGGAGCTGAGAAACAGGAAAGGTACGACCACATTAATGGGGTTGTATTATAGACCACCCAATAGTCAGCGAGAATTGGAGGAGCAAATCAGCAGACAGATAGCTGACAACTGCAAGAAACACAAAGTTGTGATAGCAGGGGATTTTAATTTTCCACATATAGATTGGGACTCGCATACTGTTAAAGGTTTAGACGGGGTAGAGTTTGTAAAATGCGTTCAGGAGAATTTTCTACATCAGTATATAGAGGTGCCAACTAGAGAGGATGCGATATTGGATCTCTGATTGGGAAATGAGTTAGGGCAGGTGATGGATGTGAGTGTGAGGGAACACTTTGGATCCAGTGATCATAATGCCATTAGTTTCAACCTGATCATGGATAAGGATAGATCTGGTCCTCGGGTTGAAGTTCTGAACTGGAAAAAGGCCAAATTTGATGAAATGAGAAGGGATCTGGGAAGTGTGGATTGGCACAGGCTGTTCTCTGGTAAGGATGCAAATGGAAAGTGGGGGGCCTTCAAAGGAGAAATTTTGAGAGTGCAGAGTTTGTATGTTCCTGTCAGGATTAAAGGCAAAGTAAATAGGAATAAGGAACCTTGGTTCTCGAGGGAGATTGTAACACTGATTAAGAGGAAGAGAGAGTTGTATGAAATGTACAGGCAACAAGGAACAGATCAGATGCCCGAGGAGTATAAAAAGTGCAAGAAGCTGCTTAAGAGGGAAATCACGAGGGCTAAAAGAAGACATGAGGTTGCTTTGGCAGACAGAGTGAAGGAAAATCCAAAGAGCTTCTATAGGTATGTTAGGAGCAAAAGGATAGTGAGGGATAAAATTGGTCCTCTTGAAGACCAGAGTGGTAGACTGTTTATGGAACCAAAAGAGATGGAGGAGATACTAAATGTTTTTTTTGCATCCGTATTTACTGAGGAAATGGGCATGGAGTCTACGGAAAGAGGGCAAACAGGTAGGGAGGTCATGAAACCTTTACAGATTAAAGGGGAGGAGGTGCTTGCTGTCTTGAGGCAAATCAGAGTGGATAAATCCCCGGACTGGACAGGGTATTCCCACGGACCTTGAGGGAAGCTAGTGTTGAACTTACAGGGGCCCTGGCAGACATATTTAAAATGTCAGTATTCACGGGGGAGGTGCCAGATGATTGGAGGGTGACCCATGTTGTTCCATTGTTTAAAAAAGGTTCCAAAAGAAATCCGGGAAATTATAGGCCAGTAAGTTTGACGTCGGTGGTGGGCAAGTTATTGGAAGGTGTGATAAGGGATAGGATCTACAAATATTTGGAAAGACAGGGACTTATTAGGGAGAGTCAACATGGCTTTGTGCGTGGTAGGTCATGTTTGACCAATCTATTTGAGTTTTTCGAGGAGATTACCAGGAAAGTGGATGAAGGGAAGGTGGTGGATGTTGTCTACCTGGATTTCAGCAAGGCCTTTGACAAGGTCCCTCATGGGAGGTTAGTTAGGAAGGTTCAGTCGCTGGGTATACATGGGGAAGTAGTAAATTGGATTAGACACTGGCTCAATGGAAGAAGCCAGAGAGTGGTTGTGGAGGATTGCTTCTCTGAGTGGAGGCCTGTGACTAGTGGTGTGCCGCAGGGATCGGTGTTGGGTCCATTGTTGTTTGTCATCTATATCAATGATCTGGATGATAATGTGGTAAATTGGATGAGCAAATTTGCTGATGATACAAAGATTGGAGGTGTAGTGGACAGTGAGGAAAGTTTTCAAAGCTTGCAGAGGGATTTGGACCAACTAGAAAAATGGGCTGAAAAATGGCAAATGGAATTTAACACAGACAAGTGTGAGATATTGCACTTTGGAAGGACAAACCTCTGGAAATCTGACATTCATATGAGGGTACAAGTGTCCCCAAACTCCACTCTCGATGAACACGCCTTGGGATCTTTTCCCAAACAACTCTAAGATGCCTTCACCATGAATCCATCTCCAGGATTTTCAACCTCTCCTTTCAATATTCCTTTGCTCCACATTCAAACTTCCAGGCAATCTCTCAGTCATACCAAAAGAACACCACTGCACTTGCATTTTGATCACCTTGGATATCTGGCTTCTTGCAACCCAACGTCCCTGGGTCTGCACCTGCAACCTTGTATTTAACTAAGAGTTTCTCTCTGCTCCTTACTTTAACTTCACTGAACAGGACTTTGTTCAGATTCCTATTCTTTGTTCCTTTGATTCCTTAGTTTTCCTCAAAGTTTCTTTTGTCATATTCCCTAATTTCCAAAATCTTGCTTTTCTTTAGCTTGGGCGCTGCCCTTTGCAGTTTCGATTTGTGTATTCCTTGTTCTGGCAGTTTTCAATGAAATCTGCTTTCTTCTGGATTATCTGACTCAGGTCCTTTTGCTGTCTCAGTGTGGCCCCTGGTTGCTAAGCAACAGCTGAGTTCTAGTTTAAACCCTTTTTCTTTAATGTTATAAAACCCTTATTACAATGCAGGCATATTTCAAAGTGACTGAACTGAAATCCTTAATCCTTTCTTAACACACAAATCCAGAAGCATAAAATCAAACTTACTCAAAGTTATACCTTATTTCTAATACCCACAAAAATAAATAAAAATTATTTAAAACTACCTCTACTTTCTGACATTAAGAAGGAAGCCTGTAAGAAATAAATGTGGCAAACTACATTTTAGTTGGGTTTCTCACTGCTTATGCATGTTATGCATAGAATAGGGGTTTGATAGAGGGAAGAACAAAAAAAAGATTGATGAACTCTGTCTGAGCTTCGCTGCAGCACTCGGACTCTGGGTAGCTGTTGCCTTTTCTGCAGTGGAAGCTGAGACATTAACTATTACATTATGTAGTGTTGGCAAGTTCTGTTAAAGAGCTGACTACCTCTCCTAGATTGGAAAGAATCTGCTCCCAGCTCTGCATAAATTCTCCTTGAGAGTGATACTGAGCTGTGTGACAAGACAGCCAATGTTTAAAATACCTCTGTGTGCATATTCATCACCGTCCTCCTGCCTGCCATCGCACTGAAGTCCTCATCTGAGCCTCTGCAGCACAACTCTTCTCTGACTTCAGTCTCCTTGCTTCTGGCACACATACTATACTGTCCCTTGGTCTTGCTGCAACTACCACACACCCCACATACAGATGCCATTCTATCTTGCTCTCTAAGGGTCACAGAATGCCAATACCTGAGCTGATGGCTGAGTGTCAGATTGAGTGACAGTGAATTTTCTAATCAGTGGTGTGTTGTTGCTCCTGTCTTTTCTCCAGGGGCACCTTTGGATGCACAGGCAGCAATTCTTAAGTGTCTGAAAGGAGAACGTTCAAAGATTAAGGTTTGGTTGAGGGAAAGGGATTGGGGTAGTAAACAAGAGATTGATGGTCATGCCAAATTCATGCCAGCTAACAGAATGATGGTGAAGTTTGATTTAAGAACAGGCATAAGGAAGGACATGCTCAATGGTGTCAGCTGGCCCCAGGCTACAGAGAACCATCTCTTCTAAAGGGTTCAGGAGAAGCAGATGAATATCTCTGTGTTTCGATGTGTTTGGTTGTTATGCCTGCCATAGCTGAAGAGGTGGAGGTATGTACCAGCAGGTGGGTGAGAGGTTGGCAGCACTGGAATGTGTGTAAGGACGCAGTACCTGGGGCTTTAGGCCTGGCTCCTGAGTGTCAGGGACAGCCAGTTGGTGAGTGATGCTTGTGTGGCGCACGCATTGAACAGCATGAGAGGTTCACGGTGCAGTGTGTAGGAGATGGCTGGTGAAAATACAATCACTGACCTTGACATGTGTGAGCTCATTGAACATCTTGTGGTGCTCTTGCTAATTCCTTTGGACCACTCTCTAGTTTGTAACCTCCTTGGCTATTTTAGGTTCCTTAAGGATTACCTGTCTTTGCATGGAAACATGGCCTCTTTCCTTCTGTCAATCTCCACTGTTAGGGCTACCAGTGCCACATTGTGAACGTAATTTCAGCCTATGTCACTAAGTAGTCTAACAACACCAGGTTAAAGTCCAACAGGTTTATTTGGTAGCAAAACCTGTTGGACTTTAACCTGGTGTTGTTAGACTTCTTACTGTGTTTACCCCAGTCCAACGCCAGCATCTCCATATCATCACTAAGCAGTCAGCAGCAGCCCTCTTCCAGTGAGCGCAACCCCCTTTAAAATTTTACAATCTGCCTTTAGGAGAAGCAGGCTGGCTGCAATTCAGGGTGGCACAGTGGCACAGTGGTTAGCACTGCTGTCTCACAGCACCAGGTACCCAGGTTCAATTCCGCCCTTCGGTGACTGACTGTGTGGAGTTTGCATGTTCTCTCTGTGTCTGTGTGGGTTTCCTCTGGGTGCTCCAGTTTCCACCCACAGTATAAAGTTGTGCGGGTTAGGTTGATTGGTGATGCTAGATTAACGCACAGTGTCATAGGGATTAGCAGGATAAATATTATGGGGTTATGGGATTAGGCCTTGGGTGGGATTGTTGTCAATGCAGGTTCAATGGGGAAAAGTTTCCTGCTTCTGCATTGTAGTGATTCTATGCATACTGCCCAGCTCTCTGTTGAGTGCTCAGGCCCACTCAAGCCAACACTACAATCAAGAAAATGAAGAAAAAGTATCCAGTTTGAGTGTTCCTACTTCAGTTGAAAAAGGTGCAGACTGACCATGAATTGCAATCTCTGCATCTTAAAATGGGATTTAATGAAATTCTAGCCCTTGATTCCTGCTGCAATGCCATTCTAGATGAGAGCATGATTAATTGATGGGACCATCGCAATATTGGGCCAATTACTGTCAGTCCTGTCCAGTCTGACTCCACTTTGGAAACGGAGTGATGCTAAATTACCTCTTTGTAGCCAATATTTAGTCTGAGGGCTTATGGAAAGGATACGATAAAACCTCTCAGTTAACAAATGACACTGTGTATGCAATTTGCTTTTTGTATTCATTCATGGGATATGAGCAATGCTGGCAAGGCCATTATGTGTGGCCTATCATTGTCAATCCCTAATTGTGTTTGAGAAGGCAGTAGGCTAATATTGCATCATTCACAAGAGAAATAACCTGCACTAATTTCTGCACATAGCTTTCTAAATTATTAGTGCTTCACAGTGACACTGACAGGCCGATCACATGCATCATGTCCTATATTTGATGATATGGAAATATTATACTATAATTCAGTTGACTGGCACGATCATTCTGATTTAAAATCTTTCATTTTTATGTGGATTCATTGCACATACGAATGTCAAATGTACCTGCTCACCATTTGTTCTTGCTTCAGAAATACTATGTTATTAATTATAATTTAATGCATATACATTAAAATTAGGCAGAGAACAACTTCATACAGCACATTAGGTAATGGTGAGGAAAAGAACACTAGTTCTAATTTCTAATTTTATAAATATAACAATTAGATATTTTGTTTTATTCTGTTATTCCTTATTTTATTACTTTAATATGTAGGTTTATTTATTACAGGGGAGCACATGGGATTGGGGGTAGCATGTTGAGATGGGTAGAAAACTGGTTGGCAAACAGGAAGCAAAGAGTAGGAATAAAGTCTTTTTCCAAATGGCAGGCAGTGACTTGTGAGGTACCACTTGGATCAGTGCTGGGACCTCAGCTATCCACTATATATATATTAACGATTTAGATGAGGGAACTAAATGTAATATCTCCAAGTTTGCAGATGACACAAAGCTGGGTTGGAGGGTGAGCTGTGAGGAGGATGCAGAGATGCTTCAGTGTGATTTAGACAAGCTGAGCGAGTGGGCAAATGATTGGCAGATGCAATATATTTTGGATAAACATGAGGTTATCTACTTTGGTAGATAATCTCATGTTTATCGGGAAGGCAGATTAAAGGGAAGGCAGATTACTATCTGAATGACCATAAATTAGGAGAGGGGAATGTGCAACGAGACCTGTGTGTCCACGTACACCAGTCACTGAAGGTAAGCAGCACACAGTAAAAAGGCAAATGGTATGTTGGCCTTAAGAGTGAGAGGATTCGAATACAGGATGTCTTAATGCAATTATACAGGGCCTTGGTGAGGCCACAACTGGAATATTGTGTGCAGTTTTGATTTCCTTATTTGAGAAAGGATGTTCTTGCTCCAGAGGGAGTGCAGATAAGGTTTAGCAGACTGATTCCTGGGATGGCAGGACTTACATATGAGGAAAAATTGAGTCAGTTATGATTGTATTAGCTGGAGTTCAGGAGAATGAGGGAATCTCGCAGAAACCTATAAAATTCTAGCAGGACTGGAGAGGGTAGATGCGAGAAGGATTTTCCGATGTTGGGGGTGTCCAGAACCAGGGGTCATAGTCTGAGGATACAGGGGAGATTGCTTAAGGCAGGGGTGAGGAGAAATTTCTCCACCCAGAGAGTGGTTGGCCTGTGGAGTTTGCTACCACAGAAAATAGTTGAGGCCAAAACATTGTATGTTTTCAAGAAGCAGTTAGTAAAACACTTGAAGCGAAGAGGATCAAAAAATATGGGGGAAGGCAGGATCAGGCTATTGAATTGGATGATCAGTCATGATCTTAATGAATGGCGGAGCATGCTTGAAGGACCGAATGGGCACCTCCTGCTGCTGTTTTCTATGTTTCAATCTTTCTATGAGCTAGTGTGAAACTCCAGACCTTTACATCGATAGACAGGGAGTGAACATTTTATGTGGCAAATAATGACTTTTCAGGCAGCTAACTTTTTAGGATATGTAGCACAGGTCATTTATTTTGAGATTGCGCCTGGAGCAAAGTTCTTTTGCCTGCCTTCGATTGCATGTATAGTCTAGATAGAAAATCAGGACTTATCATTTGCATTTCTTGAATGTATTATTTGTGGCAGGTGAAGACCTCGCCACCAGCATAGGCTCAGAAAATTTACTCTTAGAGCTGTCTTTTTCTCTGGAAAAGTACATCTCAGGTTACAGTTCCATTTTCTGATTTATTTTCCTGTCCACGTTATTTTCTTATAGGAATCAAAATTGAACCATATTAGTTTGTGTGGGACTGCAACAAATTCTTTCCAGTCTCAGTTTTTTGTGTATTAATTTAAAAAAGCATAAAAAACCGAAGCAGCATTAGGTCATTTGATCCCTCGAGCCTGTTCCACTGTTAATAAGGTCATGGCTGATATGATTATAGCCTTAACTCTACTTTTTGCCTGCCCCCCCAGGCCCTTTGACTCTCTTGTAGATTAAAAATCTGTCTAACTCAACCTTCAGTATGCTCAATGGACCAGCCTGCACTGCTCACTGGGGAAGAGGATTCCAAATACTAACGACCCTCTGAGAGAAGGTTTGCAATTTGAACTGAGACAGAATAAACTGCTTAAAAATGCAAGCGCACATTCCAAGGAAAAGATGCAAAATCCATCAAGTTGCCCTCAGGGAAATGTGAACAGAGACATTTCCTATCATTCAGACACCCATTGGAACTTGTAACTTAGGTACAGAAAATAAAATTGCAAAATATTGAAACAATCGGTATCACAAACGGGTGCACCCGATACCTCTTCAAAATATACCATAGTTTTAAGGCAAGGCTGGTTACGAGAGAGAGTTTTCAAGTGACACAGCTGGTATCAAGAAAGTCCTCAGCCGAGAAAGCACTCTGAGGGCTGCTCTGCCTCCCTCTCCCTCTTTTGAAATACGAGTGTCACCCAGTTCAGGAAGCCAGCTCCACCAAACGCCTACCAGCAAACTGAGATCTCTTAATAATTCCAACATCTTCAACAAATAACCCCATCCAAGAAACCAGGTAACCTAAATTGCCTGTAATGTTTAAAATCTATGCCTCAAGGACAATCAAAGGATGCTTAATTGTATTTTTTTTTATTGGAGTTTAACTCCCCTTATATCTGATACACACATTTGTGTGTGTGTCTGTGTTGCAAATGAGTGCACGAGGGCAGAACGTTTGACATCAGCCAGAATTCTCTGCCCTTGCCCGTGGCTGAGATTCTCTGATCCCATGGCAGTGAATGGAGTTCTGGCTGAACAGCAAATCTTTTGTTCTAAGTGGCAGCGATGGCAGGACGTTGGGCATTGGAGAACACCGGCCATCACCTTTTCATTATTTTTCTTGGATATCGTGATTCATAAATGCTCTTTGACTCAAGAAGATCCTCTTTGATTAGCTCCTTATTGATCGCAGCCTAAATATTTAAATACATTCTGATTTGGAAAAATAAACTTAAACATTTGCTGTGGTCAACTGAGAAGGGTAAATAGAGGGGAGCTAGTTCAGCCCTACATGTGACACTACATCCTGCACTCTCTCCTTTCCTTCTCTATGAACAGTATACTTTGTCTGTATAGCTTGCAAGGAACAATACTTTTCACTGTATACTAATACATGTGACAATAATAAATCAAATCAAATCAAATCTCACCTGGTCATAATAACGTTCCATGAACTAGCCTCCACACAATGATTGCAAATTTGGTTTGCCCGGTCTATATGAAATTTAATGTTCCCCAAGCTTACTATCTTACCCCTTTTAATTCACCTCTAATTTTGTGTTTCATACTCTGATCTACACGAGTATTGTTAGGAGACCAATAAATCACTCCCACTAGTGTTTTCTGCCCCTTTCTCATGCTTAACTCCACCTAAACTAATTGTAATTCCTAATTTTCTATCTCTTTTTAAGTCAAGTATTTTGGAAGACTTAGCCCCTTGCTCACTTTGCAACCATATCTTCATAATGGCTATGAGATAAAATCTATTAATTTCCCTCTGTTTCTCTCCATTCATTTATCTTATTTATTGCGAATGCTTTGCATGTTCAAATATGGTGCCTTTAGCTTTGACTTTTTTCTAATTTTTCCTGATTTCACTATAAAAAAACAATTGCCCTATTAATTTTGTTCTCTGTCTCTTCGTTCCACTCTGTTTATTTTACTCTCCAAAACCTTGACACTTCCTTTGCTGCTTTTGAATTTTCCCTTTGCTGAACCCAACCCCCCACACCCAACTTTATTGCTTTAAATCCCTGGCTAGTTATTCAGCAGAACAGCTTAAACACCACAACATCCAATATGCTTCTTGCACACCAAACCTTTTAACTGCTGGTGTTCCATCTTTCAGTTGAGAAATGGGTAGCCATCAGTTAATAGTTGATCCCTAGCTTAAACCTGGCAAGATAGAAGCCAAAGGTTACAACAATATATTTAGTGGGCACTGAACACGACTTACGTGACACCAACTTAGAATAGTTTATTGAATAAACCTGATAATAATTTGGAATTTAAAAGTTTAAGAATGAATTAATTCCCACATTAAATGTTATATTTCGGCAGGTTTTTTAAAAAAAAATGTTCTAGTTGTACCACTTTAATTCAGATGCTGTTCAGTGAAGATTGAATGAACTTTCTTGCAAATGGATTTTGTTATGTATTCATATGTAATAAGTGACCTGATTTTTGGACATACTTTAAAGATATATGATTTTTACTGAAATGTCATGTTAAGTTAAGTTCCATTAATCTTTTAAAAAGGCTGAATCATGAAGTTAACACAGAGTGTTGATGTTGTGAAGTGCAAATTAAATTTAGCTGAAATGGATTTTATCAAGAAATATAAATAGTTACCATTATTAGATTTTTTAAATACATATGACAACGACGAAGATGATTGATGAGGGTAGGGCAGTAGATGTTGTCTACATGGCCTTCAGTAAGGCCTTTGACAAGGTCCCTCATGGCAGACTGGTGCAGAAGATGAAGTCGCATGGGATCAGAGATGAGCTGGCAAGGTGGATATAAAACTGGTTCGGTCAAAGAAGACAGAGGGTAGCAGTGGAAGGGTGCGTTTCTGAATGGAAGGCTGTGACAAGTGGTGTTCCTCAGGGATCAGTGCTGGGACCTTTGCTGTTTGTAATGTAAATAAATGATTTGGAGGAAAATGTAACTGGATTGATTAGTAAGTTTGTGAACAACGCAAAGGTTGGTGGATTTGCGGATAGCGATGAGGACCATCAGAGGATACAGCAGGATGTAGATCAGTTGGAGACTTGGACGGATGGAGTTTAATCCGGACAAATGTGAGGTAATGCATTTTGGAAGGTCTAATACAGATAGGAAATATACAGTAAATGGCAGAACCCTTAGGAATATTGATAGGCAAAGGAATCTGGGTGTACAGGTACACAGGTCACTGAAAGTGGCAATGCAGGTGGAGAAGGTAGTCAAGATGGCATACTGCATGCTTGCCTTCATCGGCCGGGGTATTGAGTTCAAAAATTGGCAAGTCATGTTGCAGCTTTATAGAAGCTTACTTAGGCCGCACTTGGAATATAGTGTTCAATTCTGGTCGCCACACTACCAGAAGGATGTGGAGGCTTTGGAGAGGGTACAGAAAATATTTACCAGGATGTTGCCTAGTATGGAGGGCATTAGCTATGAGGAGAGGTTGGAGAAACTTGGTTTGTTCTCACTGGAGTGACGGAGGTTGAGGGGAGACCTGATAGAAGTCTACAAGATTATGAGAGGCATGGACAGAGTGGATAATCAGAAGCTTTTTCCCAGGGTGGAAGAGTCAATTACTAGGGGGCATAGGTTTAAGGTGCGAGGGGCAAGGTTTAAAAGAGATGTACGAGGCAGATTTTTTACACAGAGTGGTGGGTGCCTGGAACTCGTTGCCGGGGGAGGTAGTGGAAGCGGATACGGTAGTGACTTTTAAGGGGCATCTTGACAAGTACATGAATGAGATGGGAATAGAGGGATATGGTCCCCGGAAGCGTAAGGGGTTTTAGTTAAGTCGGGCAGCATGGTTGGTGCAGGCTTGGAGGGCCGAAGTGCTGTAATTTTCTTTGTTCTTTGTTTATATTAAATTAAGGATGATTTACAGGAGTAATTAATGATTTTCAATGGAGCATTTTCTTTATTAGCTGAATATGATGGTACAAGATATCTTTCTGAGGTCTATACATACAGCAGTAATATAGAGGAAGGAACAGTAAAGAGATTGTTTCAAGTCAAAAACCTATTTGTAATGTTCATGCTTGAGTTGATATTGCAGATATGTCCAGCTCATCCCGATCATGTCCTCTATATTCCTTTCATTATTACCAGAGGTGAACTTCAGATAAAATATGGGTAGGCACAGAGTCTAGTGAAACAATCCAATTTGATAGTCTGTCTCTAATGAAAAGAAACCATACACAATCAGTCAACTATATTGCTCAGGAAATGAACTTGTGCTAACATCTGGACAAGTTGATGTGACTCAGTCTCTGCCCTATGTTTAATAGCCCACTGATGCTGAGAAAATAAATATCTCAATTTAGGGGTTGCCAAGGAAAATTAGCACTGGACCACAAGGTATTGGAAACTATCAAAAGAACAGTGATCATCCAAATTCTTTTAGCTGAAGGACCTTTTTTCAAATGGATGTTAGTAATCATATACCACCCAACAAAATTTTAATACTGTCTAGTATTCTTAATACCTGAACTAATTTGTGTTCTTGAACTCTTTTTTTGAGTTCCAGTGGATTTAACTTTATTTTAACTCCCCTCTCTCGAGCAAAGTTGCACTTGCCTGGCACCAAGCTCCAGGTTTTGGTAACTATAGTTCTACCTGATGATCTTTATACTCTCAACATTTCTCCATATGTACTCCCTAATTCCTATGTGGGACAACTAACCCATTGCACCCTGCACGTATGGTGGCTACACTGCTCCTGCTTCTTTACTTGCACAAAGCCTGCCCTGCACACCGCTCATTCGCAAACCTCAGTTTGTGAAACACTGCACTAAACCATTGTGAATATGATGGTACCCTCTTGATAGTAGGTTCTCAGAATCACAGATGTTCGGGAACAAATGCGTGATCTAAAGCAGCGGTCTCCAAACTCCGATCCGGATGCGGCCCGCTGCAGGCCGGATGTGACCCGTGGGCCGTAGTTTGGAGACCCCTGATAAAGAATAGTAACTCATATAAGAGAGAACACCATGGTCCCTTGCTCTGCATGCATAAAACAATAGCAGAACATATGTGGACAAAAGAATGCTTTGTCTTTGCATTTCCAACAACGTCTTTCGTCATTCCAACTGGACCTTAGCCAAAGTGATTTGAATTTGATGATCTGATGGAGAAATTTGTTTGCATTGTGCCATTTTAGCTAGGCGAACGTACATAATTTCTCCCGGGTAGACAACACTGTGGGCTACAAGCGATCTGTGTAGGTTGAATAGGGTTCTTCATTGATGTCATGGAGGAATACTGCACAATCTGCACAGGTAGCAGTCTGTCCTGGGAATCAACATAGTCTGCATAACACTGCTAACCAAAATAACTTTTCCCCTTGGTGTCTACAAGTGAATCATAGATGAGCTAATCCAAATAGTTTTAGTCTTGAGTCATTTCACATTCAAACACAAATAGCTTCATCTGACTTCCTGGAAATTCCTTGACTGTTCAAACAAAGATCCAGGAAAATTCAAGTGACGTCAGTATTTATCTATTTCTTTTGTTCTTTCTGCTTCTGCATACAATAGTGCCAATTTACTAAATTATTCTTCCTTTTCTTTATTTTACAATATCTTCAAAGGAGCAAAATTAGAAGAGAACTTTGTATAAAATTACATCATCAACAAGAAACAGTTCAGACTGCAAATAAATGCCAGAACTACAGCCTGAGGGCTTTCATTTACTTAATCCTTTTTCAATTGTTGAGTTTCCAAAGTGGAATTCTTGGGTTACAGAGAACATTGCTTCATGCAGGCATTGCTAATATAAAAATAATCTGAAATAAACCTCTGTCAGTTCGTAAATTCAACAAGCAGGATGAGGGTAAGAAAATTTGGGTTAAAGCGGTCCTGAGCTCAATTGCTGATACTCCAGTTGACCTCAGCTGTAGCTGCGTGTTACCATACTTACTATAGTCAAAAAAAAGATGACTTTATATTGCACCTTTCCTGACCTCAGGACATTCCAAAGTACACAGTGAGCCATTATAAATGGCAATGGGATAATGGTCAATGGTTGAGTGATGTTTGTTGAGGGACCATTGTTGACTATAACATTGTGGAAAACATCCCTTCTCCTTTAAAATAGTGCCATTGGATCTTTTACATCCACCAGAGAGGGCAGGCAGAGCCTTGGTTTAACATAGAACATAGAACATAGAACATTACAGCGCAGAACAGGCCCTTCGGCCCACGATGTTGCACCGACCAGTTAAAAAAAAACTGTGACCCTCCAACCTAAACCAATTTCTTTTCGTCCATGAACCTATCTACGGATCTCTTAAACGCCCCCAAACTAGGCGCATTTACTACTGATGCTGGCAGGGCATTCCAATCCCTCACCACCCTCTGGGTAAAGAACCTACCCCTGACATCGGTTCTATAACTACCCCCCCTCAATTTAAAGCCATGCCCCCTCGTGCTGGATTTCTCCATCAGAGGAAAAAGGCTATCACTATCCACCCTATCTAAACCTCTAATCATCTTATATGTTTCAATAAGATCCCCTCTTAGCCGCCGCCTTTCCAGCGAAAACAATCCCAAATCCCTCAGCCTCTCCTCATAGGATCTCCCCTCCATACCAGGCAACATCCTGGTAAACCTCCTCTGCACCCTCTCCAAAGCCTCCACATCCTTCCTGTAATGTGGGGACCAGAACTGCACACAGTACTCCAAGTGCGGCCGCACCAGAGTTGTGTACAGTTGCAACATAACGCTACGACTCCTAAATTCAATCCCCCTACCAATAAACGCCAAGACACCATATGCCTTCTTAACAACCTTATCTACTTGATTCCCATCTCAACCAAAACACAGGAGCTCCAACAGCAAAGTATTCTCTCGGTGCTGCATTGGAGTGTCAATCTGGAGTAGAACTTAGCTGCACAATCTTCTGGATAGAGATGAGGGTGCTACCATATTTGACACCAAGGGCGGAATTCTCCCATGCTCAATGGCAGGTACAGGTTAGGGCTGGGGGGATGGGGAAATGGGGCGGGCGGAGAGGGGAGGATGCAAATTTATCAAGAGGCTCAAAACTTTTAAACCAGCATGAATTGCCCATTGGTGCCCACCATGGCAGATTGGGAAACCTATTGGTGGACCACGTGATTTGCATCCCACTAATGGGATGCAGATGAAAGTCCAACTCCTCCAATTTTGAAGGACCAATTTACCACAATGCTAGGGGGGATATGCATGGGTCTAGAACATGTTTGGAACAACGTGGTGTGTAGAAGTTGTAACCCAACTGAAGAATGCCTGGGGCTGCTTCTGGAGTTTGGGATTGAGGCTGTCAATGACCCTGTACATTGAAACACTGTAGCTGGGTTTGGGGGCAGATTCTATCAGGCGGACCTTCCAACTTGAATGCCATTGACAACTTGAATGTTCATCTTCCAGCCTCAGAGAGTTCCAGGAGGTCCATCTTCATTCTTCAATGGTGGGTTAGTGATATTGGGTACTTTTTAAATAGGACACCCAGATATGAAGGTGGGACGTGCGCTAACAAGTCAGCCCTGCCACTGAATACTCTGCTAAACTCTCAGATGCATAATTAATGAGGTCAGGGCAGGAGGTATGGCTTTCCGTCAGCCTCCACAGCGGGAAACATTCCACATCCCCATTCCCCCACCATAGGACTTGGTCCCAGATGGGAGAATTCCACCCAAGACTTTAATGTATGCAATTATGTGTCCTGGAAAAGGTAGATTTAATTGATTCCATTTTACTAAGTTAAGAAAAATATTAAAACACATTAGAATGTTGCAGCTTAAGTAAATGAACTGCCTGTGACATGTTGGTCAGAATGCATTATTGTTCACAAATTAGAATATTAGTCCCATTCCCCACATGGTTAAAGTGTGAAAGAAGGAGAATCTAGGACAGTATAAGTCGTGCTTTATAAACATAATGCCTGGAACCAGTTTCAAGATTGCTTTTTAATGGGGAACGTATGAAAGGAGCTGCAGTGGATGTTTCAATGTGATTTGTTTTCATTTTGCCTTTTATTTAGTGAAGCTGCTTTTTCTGTGAATTACAAACAGTGTGCTCACTAAAGCTAGATCTGAACTTTTATTAGATCACAACAAATCACATCATATTTAATGAACTATAATCTGGAGGGTTAATGAAAATAAACCTTTGAAAAAAAAGCTTTAATAGGAAAAAAGGTCCAGCGGGAAGCTAAAGTGAAGAAAGAGTGCAAAAGTAATTTCCCAGCCATCTTGAAGGATGGGGTAGACAGTATGTAAATCAAATTCTGTCCCAATTGCCTGGTCATATTGTAGGTGAAGCACTGCTTTGAATGCAGATTATTTTAGTATAATGATATGGAGGACAAAGCATTGGCAGCAACCTTTGCCACTAGGAATGTATTTTATTTATTCAAATATTGCAAACTAGTAGCTCAACACCCAACTAACTTGTATCTGCTATGTTCCAATGTGCAATACAAATAAAAAGAAATTGCAGTTCAGTGCTAACCAGCGTGGAGAAAGAAGATAGACGCATGCACGACTGGTCCATTCTAATATGCACTTTACTTCTACCATATTATGTTAATTGATTATTAGCCGCACTCAAAATGACCTTAAATCCTATTATAGTTTTCTTATACTAAGCAAGGAAAATAATCCATTAAATGTTATAAATTGAATTGTTTCATAATTGGTTATAGCAATTTTGAGGAGCACTGAAATTTTAGAAGTTCCAAGAAGTTAAAGGTTGATGGAATTTTGAGTGGAAGCGTAAGTTAATTCATCAAGGATCATATAAATTACAAATGATTTCAGTCTGTAATAGGCTGTGAATAATGATGGGTAAATTGAAGAATGAGAGTGTTGGAGAACAGAACATATTTCCATTTAATAGGAATCAAACCTTCCAGATCAAATATCATTTTGGATGTGCAAATCTCATGTTTCTCCTTAAATGGATTGACAATCCAGTTTTGGAGGTACTCCCTGTACAATAACAAATTAACTTTCTAGTCGGTCTAATTTAGCAACTCTTTTTGGCAGTTCGAAGCTAAGTGATTAATTAGTGTGGAATTTGGGGTATGTTTCTCTAAGACGTTCACATCCACTCGGGAATTGTTTGAAATTGCAGCAATTTACTTCATCTGTGGCCATCATTGATCTTCATTTCCTTTCACCCGGCTGGATGAAAAGCAAGGTGAAGGTCATTCAATATAGCAGAGCTTAATGCGTCATCTGAATTATCAACTATATTTAGAATAGAGTGCTGGTACTTAACATCTAAAGAAGAAAGACTCTTAAAAGGCGACTGCAGCCCTGAAAATCCATGTGCCAAGATGTGCCCTGATGTTGTCCAAGTTCTTGAAGTTCTGAAGAGATCCCACCATTGGAGTGGTCTACACCTTGACAACCGAATAATTTGCAAATTTATTACATTGCTGTCAAATATGAACACATTCAAAGCTCCCTTGACCACCCTCAAATTTCAGATCATGTAACTTGGAAAGGAGGAAGGTAAACTTCCTAATAGTGGTATGTTACATGATTTTCTTTTGTTATACATTTTATTCAACACAAGAAATTGCATTGCCTGGGGTATCTGTGTGCCTGACTGAGAGCAGTATACATTGTTCAGGATTGTATTGGTGCTCCATCATACTGAGTTCCTGATCAGTGGCATGGAGAGGCAATAAAGGAAATTTAGCCTTTGAGCAATAGTGTAAAATGAGTAATATCAGTTGAGTCAATGATTATATTGGAATTTGATGATGTAACTAGTAGAGTTGACTGAGGAGAACCAGTGTATGTGGTTTATTTAGACTTTCATAAGACTTTCGACAAGGTCTCACATACTATGACATAGACTACTATGTAAAGTTAAAGCACATGGGATTACAGGTAATGTCTTGAGATGGATAGAAAGCTGGTTAGCCGATAGGAGCAAGGAGTTGGCATAAATGGGTCTTTTTCTGATTGGAAGTCAGTAACTAATGTGTTCCACAGGGATCTGTACTAGGACCCCAACTGTTCACTTACATATTAATGATTTGGAAGAGGGAACTGAATGTTTTATCTCCAAATTTGCAGATAATACAAAATTGGGTAGGAGGGTGAGCGGTGAGGAGGATGCAGAGATGCTTCAGTGTAATTTGGACAGGCTGAATGTGTGGGCATCTGCATGGCAGATGCAGTATAATGTGGATAAATGTGAGGTTATCCACTTTGGTATGAAATAATAGGAAGACAGATTATTACTTGAATGGGTGTAAATTGAGAGAGATGGATATTCAGCGAGACTTGGGTGGCCTCATGCATCATTTGCTGAAAGTAAGTGTGCAGGTACAGCAGGCAGTAGAGAGGGCAAATGGTTTGATGAGGATATGAGTATAGGAATAGGGATGTTTTGCTGCAATTGTATAGGGTGTTGGTGAGGCTACACCTGGAGTATTGTGTGCAGTTTTGGTGTCCTTATCTGAGGAAGGATATTCTTGCTATAGAGGGAGTTCTGAAGCGATCCCAACATTGGAGTGGTCTACACCTTGACAACTGAATAATTTGCAAATGTATTACGTTGCTGTCAAATCTGAACACATTCAAAGCTCTCTTGACCACCCTCAAACTTCAGATCATGTAACTTGGAAAGGAGGAAGGTAAACCTCCTAATAACGGTATGTTACATGATTTTCTTTTGTTAAACATTTTATTCAACACAAGAAATTGCATTGTCTGGGGTATAAGGTTTACCAAGCTGCTTCTTGGGATGGCAGAGCTGTCATATGAGGAGAGACTAAATTGGTTAGGATTATATTCATTGGAATTTTGAAGAATGAGAGGGGATCTGATAGAAACTTATAAAATTCTAACAGGGTTAGGCAAGGTAGGTTCAGACAGAATGTTCCCATTGTTGGAGGAGTCCAGAACTAGCGGTCATAGTGTGAGGATCAGCGGAAACCTTTTAGAACTGAAGAGGAGAAATTTTTTCACCCAGAGGGTGGTGAATGTGTGAAATTCACTACCACAGAATGTAGTTGAGGCCAAAATGTTGTCTGATTTCAAGAAGAAATTAGATATAGCTCTAGAGGCTAAAGGGATTGAGGGATATGGGGGGGATAATCAGGATATTGAATTTGATGAATAGCCATGATCGAAATGAATGGTGGAGCAGGCTCGAAGGGTAGAATGGCCTACGCTTGCTTCTAATTTCTATACCTGTCTGCTTAGTGAGAGATGTATTATGGTCAGTTGAATCGATATGGTCCATTTTACATATCATCCAAAGTCAAAGTTATCCCCACTGTATAGAGACAAAACACTACCCCACAGGCAGTGGCAAAAATCAAAGAATCTCTATGCCATCCAAATCTCCACATACCTCCCAGCAGATATTTGGCAAGTGCCGATGATGAAGATTTAGAAGCAGACCAATATAAACTCTTGTGCCTTATTTGTAAGTAGAGCAGGGGATTGAAACATAGAAACTAGGAGCAGAAGTAGGCCATTTGGCCCCTTGAGCCTGCTCAATGGGGACTGCAGCATATGCTGGTGGTATGGTGAGTAACTTAATGTTTGGTTTGACCAAATTAATGTTCGTTCAGTGAAATAATAATCTGTTTTATAAAAGTGAAAAATAATCTGAAAACATATTTCAAATATAGATTAAAAGAGCATCATGAAATTTTGAATTTATTATTCAAATATAATTGAACGGCAATTTTTTATTTAAGTTCAATAGTTTAACATGCTATGTATGGCAAATTGAACTTTAATTTCTAAAGCTAAAAAATGAAGGAAATACTACAGTATAACAGGTAAATCAAATTAATACTTTTAATGAGGAGTTTAATTTCTGCAGCTATATAATACATCATATACGCTGTAGTCCTTAACAATGTATACTACTCTCAATCACATGCACAGAAATCCTAGACATTGCAATTTCTTGTGTTAAATAAAACAGTTAACTAAAGAAAATCATGTAACATACTGCAACCTGAAAGTTCACCTTCCTCATTTGCAAGCTATATTTGCACGCATATGCCTTCATTTGCGAATCTATTTGCACGTAAAGAAGTGTATGTGAGTAGCTAAATGTCTTAGTTATATACATGTCAATGCAGACCTACGTATATGTTTTTCTGCATCTATTTGGGGAACTGAGGTAATGAGGTAATGTTTTGGCAAGGCATTGTTCACATCATTTAGTTCAGTTTTTGAAACTCTTTTGAATCTATTCTCTTGTTTATCGACTCAGAGGTTGCAAAATGCCTCAACTTCTGTTGTTTAACAATTTATTCTTGGAAGCTTTTGGTCTTTATAACTTTGCAATTATTTAAGCAATTCATTGAGCTGTTTTCCATGTTTACTAGGACAGATAATCAATCACATTGATATATTCCTGTATATTTCTTTGCTTCCTGTGCCAAATAAGTTATTCAAGTATATATATGCTTGTCCTTGCTTCTTATACTTAAGGTGCCAACAGGCACTCTTCGTCCTCTCAGCATCTTCATTGTATTGAGATCAAAGTGGTGATTGATTCAAAATCATCACAAGGAGTTATGTCTACTGGAAATTATTGCACATACTGCACACAGTTTATCTGGCCACAATAAGGGCCAGACAAATTATACACAACACTGCCAGAATTTCCAGTAAGTACTTTCAGCAGGCAAAGTTCCCTGCACAAAACCAAATAAGATCACAATTTCCTAAATTACTCCTTCCCAGATTCTTAAACCATGAAATTCCTAACTTCTTACCCAATTCCTTTATTCCATCAATCTTAGCTCTTAAAACTCAAGCTTGGGCTTTTTAACCCAAACACAGTTATTACGACCTGTTCTACCTTGCCTCCTGTTCTTGATCTTTTTGTACTGCATGTTGTTACGACCCACCCCAGGTGAGGTTCCCCTAAGTTGTTGATCTGGGCGAGAAACCTCAGTTTGTCACCTCCAGGAGGGATACCCTAAAATTGTTACAATGTTAGATGAGGAGGAATAAACTGGCTCTGTCTTTATTCAACCTACTCTGGTCACTGCAACAAAATTTAATCAAGAAAAGATCTCTTTTCACGATACCTTTTTCCCAAATGCAATTGTTATGTTTTAAAAGGAGCCAATTTAACCAGACCCTAAGCAAGAAAGTGAGTTTATCTACAGGCATTTAGAGACGCAAGGACTGATTAGGGACAGTCGGCATGGCTTTGTGAGTGGAAAATCATGTCTCACAAATTTGATTGAGTTTTTTGAAGGGGTATCCAAGAAGGTAGATGAGGGCAGTGCAGATGATGTTGTCCACATGGACTTTAGCAAGGCCTTTGACAAGGTACTGCATGGTAGGTTGTTGCAAAAGGTTAAATCTCACGGGATCCAGGGTGAGGTATCTAAATGGATACAAAATTGGCTTCTTGACAGAATGTGGAGATGCCGGCATTGGACTGGGGTAAGCACAGTAAGAAGTCTCACAACACCAGGTTAAAGTCCAACAGGTTTATTTAGTAGCACAAGCCACAAGCTTTCGGAGTACTGCCCCTGCATCAGGTGAGTGGGAGTTCTGTTCACAAACAGGGCATATACTCTCTAAGGCGGCCTTCACGACACACGACAATGCAGAATCGCTGAGCAAAAACTGATAGCCAAGTTCAGCACACATGAGGACAGCCTCAACCGGGATCTTGGGTTCATGTCACACTATCTGTAACCCCCACAACTTGCCTGGGCTTGCAAAATCTCACTCACTGTCCCGGCTGGAGACAATACTCATCTGTTTAACCTGTGCTTAACCCTCTCTCCACTCACATTGTCTGTACCTTTAAGACTTGATTACCTGTAAAACTCGCATTCCAACCATTATTTTGTAAATTGAGTTTGTATCTATATATGCTCTGTTTGTGAACAGAACTCCCACTCACCTGATGAAAGGGCAGTGCTCCGAAAGCTTGTGGCTTGTGCTACCAAATAAACCTATTGGACTTTAACCTGGTATTGTGAGACTTCTTACTGTTCTTGACAGAAACCAGAGGGTGGTTGTAGAGGCTTGTTTTTCAAACTGGTGGCCTGTGACCAGCGGTGTGCCTCAGGGATCAGCGCTGGGTCCACTGTTATTTGTCAATTTATATTAATGATTTGGATCAGAATATAGGAGGCATGGTTAGTAAGTTTGCAGATGACACTAAGATTGGTGGCATAGTGGACAGTGCAGGAAGTTATCTCCAATTGCAACGGGATCTTGATCAATTGGGCCAGTGGGCTGACGAATGGCACATGGAGTTTAATGGAGAGAAATGCGAGGTGATGCATTTTGGTAGATTAAACCAGGGCAGGGCTTACTCAGTCTGTATTAGTGCATTGGGGAGAGTTACAGAACAAAGAGATCGAGGGGTACATGTTCATAGCTCCTTGAAAGTGGAGTCACAGGTGGACAGAGTGGTGAAGGAGGCATTCAGCATGCTTGGTTTCATCGGTCAGCACATTGAATACAGGAGTTGGGACGTCTTGTTGAAGTTGTACAAGACATTGGTAAGGCCACACTTGAAATACTGTGTACAGTTCCGGTCATAGTCATAGAGTCATAGAGGTTTACAGCATGGAAACAGGCACTTCGGCCCAACTTGTCCATGCCATCCCTTTTTTTTTAAAACCCCCAAGCTAATCCCAATTACCAGCATTTGGCCCATATCCCTCTATACCCATCGTACCCATGTAACTATCTAAATGCTTTTTAAAAGATAAAATTGTACCCGCCTCCACTACTACCTCTGGCAGCTTGTTCCAGACACTCACCACCCTCTGTGTGAAAAAATTGCCCCTCTGGACACTTTTGTATCTCTCCCCTCTCAGCTTAAACCTATGCCCTCTAGTTTTAAACTCCCCTACCTTTGGGAAAAGATATTGACTATCTACCTTGTCTATGCCCCTCATTATTTTAGAGACCTCTATAAGGTCACCCCTCAGCCTCCTACGCTCCAGAGAAAAATGTCCCAGTCTATTCAGCCTCTCCTTATAACACAATCCATCAAGTCCCGGTAGCATCCTAGTAAATCTTTTCTGCACTCTTTCTAGTTTAATAATATCCTTTCTATAATAGGGTGACCAGAACTGCACACAATATTCCAAGTGTGGCCTTACCAATGTCTTGTACAACTTCAACAAGACGTCCCAATTCCTATATTCAATGTTCTGACCGATGAAACCAAGCATGTCGAATGCCTTCTTCACCACTCTGTCCACCTGTGACTCCACTTTCAAGGACTTATGAACATGTACTCCTCGATCTCTTTGTTCTGTAACTCCCCAATGCCCTACCATTAACTGAGTAAGCCCTGCCCTGGTTCAATCTACCAAAATGCATCACCTCGCATTTGTCTAAATTAAACTCCATCTGCCATTCATCAGCCCACTGGCCCAATTGATCAAGATCCCATTGCAAATGGAGATAACTTTATTCACTGTCCACTATACCACCAATCTTGGTGTCATCTGCAAACTTACGAACCATGCCCCCTATATTCTCATCCAAAATCACCCTATTATAGGTAGAGTAGGTAGAGGTTTTTAAATCACCATTCTCATGGTGATAGGTTTAAGGTGAGAGGGGAGAGATACAAAAGTGCCCAGAGGGGCAATTGTTTCACACAGAGGGTGGTGAGTGTCTGGAACAAGATGCCAGAGGTATTAGTAGAGGCGGGTACAATTCTGTCTTTTAAAAAGCAGTTAGACAGTTACATGGGTAAGATGGGTATAGAGGGATATGGGCCAAATGCGGGCAATTGGAATTAGCTTAGGGATTTTTAAAAAAAGGGTGGCATGGATAAGTTGGGCCAAAGAGCCTGTTTCTATGCTGTAAACCTCTATGACTCTATGGGCTGATTTTACCATTTTCATTCTAAGCGTTGAATCTGGGTGTGATTCAGATCCGACTTGTAAACCTGCTCTCAGGCACCCCCATATGCACTTAGCCTGAAAATAAAATCGCGAGACTGAATTGCGCTGTGGGCGGTGCTTATCGCACCCGAAACGTTGCAGCTCTGAGCGGAGCTCTGAACTGCGCATGCGCAGTGAGAAAAAAATTTGAAAAATGCGCCCGTCACATCACTCCTGGGCCGCAAAAAGTGGATAAAGTGGCCCGGGGGCGATGGCCCCCAGAGATATCACCCCACCCCCCACAACATAACCGTCCCCCTTATTCACCCACCTCCCCCCGCTACCCAGACTGATCACGACTCTCTGTCCCATTTGCCCCCCACCGATCGCCCACAAAGTGGCAGCGGACCCCCATGCCCCCAACTCCACCCCCCCCGACCAGACAATGATCTGGCCTCCCTCCCGCCCTCTACCAGTGAGCGATCGGGTCTCCCCCCCCCCCCACCGAAGATACATCTTACCCGTCTCCCTCTCCCCCTCCCTAGAAAATGATCGGGCCTCCCCCACCCCCCCCCCCCACCAGATGACCATCTGGCCTCCCTCCCCTCCCCCCACCTGAGGTACAGCTGACCCACCTCCTCCTCCACCCCCCTACCAGAGAACAATCTGGCCCACCTCCCCCACCCCCCCACCACCAATCTGTGTCAGAGAGCTGTTGAAAACTCTGAACTTACCTCTGCAGCAGCTGGAGCGCCCGAAACAGATCTTTGCCGAGCATGTCTGTTTCGTGCCGAATCTGGACGCGTGAACGCGATGGTAAAGGGGGAATTGCTGGTAAAGTTGGGCGGGCAGCCCATTAATTCAATTTAAATGCATGCAAATGCATTTAAATCGCCGTTGCACCTGTTTCGGGTGCGATTCGGATCGCGGCCATTTTTACGGGCCTTGGTAAAGTGGGCATCTGTGCGGATGTGGGCGCGGATCGCGTTAATGGCCTTACGCCCGACTTTACCAAGTTTTCGCACCCGAAAACAGGTGTGCTGCAATGGTAAAATCGGGCCCTATGACTCTAATTACTAAAGGGAAGAAAATGGTAAAACAAATGCATGTACATTAGTCAGGTTAGAAGGGAGAACTGTGTTCAAGGTAAGTAAACATTTTTTAAAAGAAGGTATACGGAACAGTCCTTGACTCATGAGGAGTAGAGGATTGAGAGTTGTGGCCATTGCGATTCAAGACTGCAATAGAGTTGACTTCAGTGGGTGAATCACAGACTGAGATTCCAGTCGAGTTGACTTCAGTGGTGGAATAGTCAGTTTTGGGATTCCACTACTCTATAATATGGTGGAGTAGCTTCCCAGTTCACTTTTCAGCTGTGGACTATTGCTGTCTGGGCTGACCCTCACAGTCAGAGAGCGAGACAGAGATTTGAGAAGTGACTGCAAAATGGCTGTTTGCATTGGTACGGTGCGTGTGCGAGCTGGCTTTAACGTGTATCTTCTTCATTCATGTAAACAATATTTTGTTTGAAAAAGTTTAGAAAGTTAAAAAAAACTAACAACTCTTGCACTGACAGTTTGTAAAGATATATTCCTTAATTAACTCAACTAAAGATAAATGACCCAGCATCAGACAGGTTCTAATGGTATATAAGCTTGATTAGTGATCTGTTAGACCGTGTTAAGACAGTGATTACTTTTTTAGTTGGATCCAAGCAGTGGAGTATGCCATGTGGTAGGCCTTATCAAATTTTCTTGTGTGACAGCTATGAAAGATCATAAATGAAATGAGTTCCGACAGTCTGAATTCTATTCAGAGTTGACATGAACCGAATACAGTTTTAGCAGACTTGAACAGTTACAAGCTGGTTTGATTAGAGGATGGATGTGTCACGCTAGCATGTGAACATGTTGTCATGGAGTTCGAGCTGTGATGCACTGCATCCTTTGTCATCCTTTACCCCAGTGTTTGATGCTGATGGTGAGAATAAACTGCTAGAATAAGGTTCATTGTGCTTGCCAGCACTGTCAATCCTTGTTTTAGTGACAATATATAGGCACCATCATCAGTAGCTGTGTGTAGTACATAATCAGTTCCTCAAGAAGTACCAGTGTGGAACCAAAATCTTTAAAAAAATAATAACCTCTTTTCTGGTATTTGAGACGCTTTAATATTGTAACAGTTTCTATCAGAACTTTCAACATGTAATTTTTAAAATGCTTTAAGTTTAAATTGTTTTTTTTTCACCTTTTGGAGAAAAATCTATCTTTGGCTTGTTAACAGCAATGGTAAATGAGTTGCTTTGATAATATGTTTGCCTGCTAGTGCATAAAACAGTGAACTGTTTGCACATGTCCTTTTTCAATGGTGTTAAATTTATTACTTCTGGCATCAGGATTGCAAACGTGCAAGATATATTTGTGCTCTTTTCCAATAAGTGAACAAGCATTTAGAGTCAATACTAAAAAAAATCGATCAGGACTTTGCTGTTACGCCTCCCTCATTTATCTCATTTAAAGTTGTGGAAATATCGCAGCTTTTGTGGTCTTGTGTGTATTTCATGGGTCAGTGCTGTCTTTGTTAACACATTTCAGGTAGAGAGACTGCACGGTGCTGAAAGCTGATGACACTACATATGTGGCTGCCCTTTAGCTATGAGAAGGTCACAGTCAGCTCAGAAAATGCACTTCATGCAAAACTGTAGATTTTCTGGCATTCTCTGAGGAAAGTTGGATATAAAACTCTTGCTCAGTAATACCTAATTCAAATAAAACTCCTGCTTAGTATTACTTAGTTCAAATTTGCGTTATTAGTGGATGTGCCTGAAGAGGGGGAATTTTATAGTGGGTGTTATGGTCAATTACCCTCCCACCCAAAGTAGAAAAGTCAGTTGGCAATTCATTGACTTCAAAAAGGGCTGCAGCAATAATATGCTAGGGATGGTCTTAACAAGATGAGAGTAGGACTTCTTCCCCTCAGGGAGGGAAGTCCTGGTCTCTAGATCTGCCGGCCAATCGTATTAGCCAGCAGCTGAGTAGTCCTAGTGGTCCCAGAATGGAATAGTGATCATTACTTCGACTACAAGAGAGTCCAGAGAAGATCCATGGACATCAGGCTGACAGGTTGATGCGCGATATAACACACGAGAGGCTGGATGTACTCGGGAAATAAAGGCTTTTATTGCCAACAATAACAGAGCTACCATATACAGTATAAGATCCCAGACTAAAGGGTCACCAGGCAGAGTAGTGACCTTTATACCTCTCCCAGGAGGCGGAGCCGACTGGGGTGTACCATAAGGACTATGTTAACAGGTAGAACAGCCCAACCCTAACCCCAACAGTAACATATATACAGACTCATAGTACTGGCCAGACCATGGCTCAGCACTACCTGGTGGGAACCAACAATGGTTCACCACACAGGTAAATGTAGATATTTGATCAGGGAGAGATTTGAGACCCGAGAGACGTCACGCAGAGGGGTGGTGGCTGTGGTCTGTTTCTATAGGTCAGAGAGGGCAGCACTGGGGGCTGCCACCTGGGGTGGGGGGGGGGGGTGTCCCAATGGAAACAAGGGACACCCCCCTCCCCCAAAGAATGTAGCCCCATTCCTTCCTGCCTTTTACCCCAAAAGGAAAAGTAATGGACTGGCCATTTTCCTTCCATCTTCCGCAGAGGCAGGAAGAGGCCATTAAGTCACCTTTAAATGGCAACAAATTCCTTAATAAATCTGCCCTTTCCCTGTAACCCTGTACATTTACCAGGGCTAATACACCTGACAGATACATCCTTGGACACTGAGAGGCAATCTAGCACAGCCAATCTACTTAACCAGTGGAACCACGGGAGGAAATTCAGACAGACATGGGAAGAATGTGCAAACTCCACACAGCCACCCAAGGCTGGAATCGAACCGAGGTCCCTGGTGGTGTGAGGCAGCAGAGTTAACCAATGTACCACCCTACAATGGAATGATTCCTTGACCTGGTTTAAAAGAAATATTGTGCTACAATAGCTGGTACAAATTGATTGTGATCAATTGATGAGAAACCATGATCTGATCTTGTTAACTATTATATGCATTCCAATGGATTTTTCCTCACTCCAGTGTAGGCATGACAATCAAGACCTTTAATGGCACATAAACATTTTATATGACTCAGAAATTGGCCGAGTTATCTGTTTCTCCTTCATTCTACCTGTTTTATTGGCCATTTGTTATTCTATTTTTCATTTAAATATATGAACAAAATATACCCCTTGAGGGGAGATTACGCAATGGCCACATGTTTAAATTAGATATTTGTGCAACATCTTGTGTTAGTATTAACCAGCAGTTAAAATCTGAAAGAGGATACGGTGGTCCTTTGGTTTGGGGTTAAAAACCTTTGCAACTGAAGTCTACAAGATGAATTAAATGAAGAGGTGAAATGATTAATCAGAAGAAGAATCTGACTTTCCTTGGTTTCGTTGTGAAAAATGGTATTACTTTGTACCAATCAATTATCTGCAACATTGACAGATCATAATATCATTGTTGGAGATGCAATAGTATTGCCTTTGGAGATGTTAGTTCTTTGGAAATTGGATTAAAGCCGCCCACACCTATTTCATCTAAACCTTTAATAACTGTGAGCAAGGCATTTTTGTCTTATCTCACCATTTAAATTAAAATTCCACAGTTAGGGAAACACTGCACCACACAGATTTAATCTGAACAATTTTAGATTATCACTTCCCAAAACGTTTAATCAACTAGGAAGGTGCTGTCTATTCTCATACTTCCACCACACATAACTGCACTGCTGAAGATAGAGAAAACACACCTTTCTGTTTTAATTTGAAGGAGGAAATTTTCCAGAAAACCATATTTGTATCATCAAACATATTTACATATTGGACTAATTGGCACCACTCATAACGGGCCAACAATGCAGAGGGGCACCCCCGGATGGATATTCGATCGGGTCCCCCCCTGCACAGCTGAGAGACTCACGAATTTCAGAAACTACGGAAGATCCCTAATCTGCCTAGCAACAGCGCGCAGCTGCATTTTAAACTGGCCAAGGACGATCAAGATCCCTATGAAACGAGACATAGAGTGGGTTATCAAAACCAAGCTATCACTGAAATATTACCAATTCGGCCAAGGCAGACATAAAAATCTGATAAACTAAGAGATAAGGATAAAAGGTTAAGAATGAAATACTCCAGACTCCCAACAGGACAGGATGACATTAACACTCAATCTCACAAGCAGGAAACACAGACACGGAACAATAGGATCAATTCAAATAAGAGGACACATAGAGATGATAATGGGAAACGCATTTAGACACCGGGGCAGGACCAAGTAATCCCATTAACACGAACACACACCATACAAATGCTAATCGATGAAACTTCCTAGGGACTTTTGAAACTGACAGACCACTTTATACATTGTGTAAAAAAGCATAATCAAATGTTCCCGCGCGAATTTGGATCCCTATAAAGATCCAGAGCTGATGTGATTTAATTGAGATCAACGTGGCCAAGCCACTGTTTCTGAGCTGGCTACGGGGGTCTCCCTGGGATCCCAGTAATTGTACAATAAAGACACGCTTTGAACCTTGATTTGCGACTCAACTTCTATTCTGCACTGGTAAGGGATATTTCCCTACAACAAATTCATGTGTCTATTTCTGCCAATTATTTATCATATCAACTTCTTAATTATGGAGTTCCTGGTTGTATTTGAAATTAGGCTTATATTCTATATTCAAATAAATTAACAGATAAATGACAAATACAATTCATGCATTATCAGTGTAACCTTTTATCAAACTATATGGAAAACAAAATTAAATAACGGTAAATATAGCAATGAAACTTATTATCTAGCCACTGGACCCTGTGTCCACAAAGTCAAGATCAGACATATCCTGGATTTGGAGTCCTGGGGAATGGAGTGAATGGGAGGATTGGATGATGACAATAATTAGCGAAAGCTTAAAGCTGGCCTGATTTCTCTGCCCCGGGGATAGGGGTGAGGGGCAGACCAAGGCAGTCTCTTCACTGCTAAACCAGAGATGGAAGGCCGGACCTAAAGAGCTGAGGATCAGCGAGTGAATCACAACCTGGATGTGATGGACAGCAATGCCTGTAGATTCTTGATGTGGAGATGCCGGCGTTGGACTGGGGTAAGCACAGTAAGAAGTCTCACAACACCAGGTTAAAGTCAAACAGGTTTATTTGGTAGCAAATGCCATAAGCTTTCGGAGCTTGCTGCTCCTTCGTCAGATGGAGTGGTCCGAAAGCTTATGGTATTTGCTACCAAATAAACCTGTTGGACTTTAACCTGGTGTTGTGAGACTTCTTACTGTAGATTCTTGGGCAGGGCCTGGCTTTCAGGTCCTTGTGGATTTTGGGACACCAGATAAGGTATAACTGTATCGCAATAATGATTGGCTTTTCCCATTTTCAGCAGAGTAATTTTAAAAAATAAGTAAAACTCTCCATGATATAATAAAACCTAACTGAGTTTATCTAATTTTAGCATCGAACAAGTGCGAGTGAATGTAGGTTTGTAATGAAGTTTTGCTGCAGACTAAGTTGCTGCTGGGGCAAAAAAAGTTAGCATCTCGCTTTCTTCATATTTTGCTTGACAAGACCATAATTAATGAGCATATGTAACATGGATTTTATATTGACTGCTGATGTGAAAATAGTAAGTACAAGGTCATACTGCTATGCACTAATGTAGGCAGTTAGATATTCTGTTATTCATG